>NC_090251.1:48683583-48793583 GCF_037325665.1 Littorina saxatilis
TGTTCATCAAAGACTAATGTATCACTTAAAACACCAAAAAAAATCAACTGAAAAGGTTTAGTTTGTCACAAATGTCCAAGCACCCCCCCAGCACCTTTTGGCAAAGCCTCATATATATCCACAAAAGAATCTTACCTTTTTTTCCAGTAGTGGTTTTATGGAAAAATCTGACACGACATACTAAAGTGTCAGTTGTTATCTTGAAAATCAACATGATAAGGCCTAAAAAAAAAATAGGTGTGGTTACGGTAACCCGACCTACCCTATTTTTAGGGGCCGATCCTATAACTTTTTATTACATTTGTAAAAAAAAAAATAAAAAAAATAAAAAATAAAAAAAACAGTGCAAAAAGCGCAATGAAAGCGAAAGCGCCCGTGTCGCACACTTATTTCCCTGTCAAGTAGGTTTAATTTGTACACATTACAAAAAAAAGTTAAAAAAAAAAAAAAAGTGATTGCCTACCTACCTACCCTATTTTTTTTGGCTATGTTACCGTAACCACACCTATTTTTTTGTGTGGCCTAAGCCCTATTCTATTTGTTGTTTCTGGCCTTATCACGCCTTGAACTTGCACAAAAGTCCACTACAAAACCAAACAACGTTGATCCCTTTTACAAGGCGTAGACTCCAGCCTCAAGTCATCTCAATGATTATAGGTGTTCTAAAGGAGAAAACACAGACCAACCAACGGATTGACAATGGCATAAGGACAAACCATGCTCAAACACTGTTGAACTTGAAGCTGGGTGCACTTACATCAGGCCTTACCAGGTTATCAGCTTTTTCTGGAGGAGGGGTGGGCAAAATGTCGATGGGAATGTCGCTGTCGGCTTCGTTCGATGGCTGTTTGGCTGCCTTTACCGGAGTTGTAGAAACCTCATCAGATGTATCCATACTTTCATCATCCGTCTCTGCAATCAAATTGACAACATTACACAATTTTGCACAAAAGAAGAAGCATTCAATACCTAAATGCGACGTAAACATAATATTCTTGTTTTTGAACGGAACATTTCAGCATTGATATAACCAGAATGTGGTGATCAAGCAGAATAGATTTTACAGGGAAAAAAAGGTTAAAGGCTGCCATATTCGTAGGATTCATTAATTAATTCATATTGTTTACATGTGCCAATAATGTTATAAAACTGTACCTAAGGGGATATAATAACGATTGGCTGTAGCTTTCGAACACAGAACAAATTATTTCAGTATTGCAAAGTGGTGTTGATAGTGTCGAATGTAAACAGAACAGTCTCAAACCCCATCTTTGGTTTACGAAACGTCACGAAGTGACGTCAGCGGTCTAAAAATAGCCCAAGTCCTGGAGAACTGTTGCTAAACAATGCAATAAAGAATTAATTATTTCTCGTAATTGGTAAGGACTTCAAACCTAAAACTTTGCAGGAAGCTTAATTTATACATCCCCGCAACGATGGGAAAAGCCCTGGAAGTAATTAAACTAATTAAATAGGACTATGTCAGCCTTTAATATGTACACATTTCCTTTTACTGTTTAAGTTTCACATGGGCTGTAAAACATGAACAAAACTTTCATTCCTCTCATGACAGATATCTTGAGGCAACAAACAACAAACCAAAAAAGGGAGAATTCACAGTTATAAAACATGCCTAAATTAACGGAGATTAAAAACAACAACATCAACGCAAACAACAAGTGGCAAGAGTAAAAGGTCTGTACAATTGTTACTCACGAGTATCATAGGATACGAGTCGAGCTTTCTTTCCATTTGGTTCTTGCTTTTCATGCTCATCTTTTGTTGACGATTCTACAGCAGAGCGTTTGGATTTGGATTTGGATTTGGACGATTTTTTTGATCTTATCCCAGAAGTTCCTGGTTTCTCCCTGTCGCCGTTCACCGAAGTGCTTACAGACGACACAGGTGATTTCTTGTGGGTCTGCGTCCCAGAGACAGATGGTTCTGGAGCAGTTTTCATGGAGCTTGACACAGCAGATTCTACCTCCGAAGGAGACACTGGTTTGGCAGCTGGAGGCTTGGCTGTTTCTGATTGGCTGGGCTCTGTGTGAGAAGCTGACGGGAGTGCAGCAGAGTCTGCCGGACTCTGTGGGCTTGTCTTTTCCAAGTTCTCTAGCTCTGCCTGAAATTGAAAAGTAGAAAAGTTAGATTTTGATCAGATGAATCAACCTCAGATGAAAAAATCATCAATTCTGATTTAAGTACAAGCTAGGAGTTTTTGTTTTGAATGGCGTTTACTAGCAATTGTCAAAGCTCCTTGCACATTCTTTAATCATTAACATGAGGTTTTTCTTAACAAAGCAAATTAACTTTCAGAATTTACTGTTCTACAAGTACAAAACACTCCTCACCTTTTTCTTCTCAAGCTTTTTCTCCAGAGCTTTCTCCAAGGCACGGTCAAGGTCATCGATGTCGTCAAAGTCCATGTCAAAGTCATCGTCGTCGTCATTAGCAGCATCGTCGTTCACACCGCTGTTGGTCACTACAGCTTCACTGTTCTCACCGCCAGTGTCCTTGACCTCTTTCTCCGGTGCAGTCACCACAGACGAAGACGACACTACGGCAGCTGTAGCAGTAGAGGTAGAATCTGAATCCATGGGAACCGGAGAAACTGGTTTGGAAGAATCCACAGCACTGTCCACGGGTACAGCAGCAGATTTGACAAAATCGAGAGAAGACACTGGTGCAGATGAATCCACGGGTGAAGCGGATGTTGTAACAGGCACAGCAGCTTGGGAACTGGACACCTCTTTCGACCCTTTAGCCACAGCGGCAAAAGCTTCGCTGAAAATGGCTTCCAGATCCAATGTTTCCACCGAAGTGGAGTCGACGGCAGACTCAAGCACTCCCGATGTCTTGGTCTCTTCTGCATTTTTCTTGGAGGGTGAAGCAACTCCACTTTCACACACGTCATTGTCCTCCACTTTTTCAACTTTTATTTTCACATCGCCATGAGCAGTTTCAGTCCTAGGAGGCGGCAACTGAGGCCCAATGGGTACATTTGAAGACACTGCTTCTGATGTTTCTTTCCGACGCTTCTCTTTCTTGTGCTTGGGTCTGTGCTTGGTCTCTGAAGACGAAGGTGCCGGGGAGGATTCCCGTTTCTTTTCAGATCCTTGCCTGGAAAAGACAACACAAGGATGTGTCAAAGTGATAATCAATCGGAGAATTTAAACAAGGTTAGTCATTGTAAGTGTAGAATGTTGTTTAGGCCTAAAAAAAATAATAGGTGTGGTTACGGTAACCCGACCTACCCTATTTTTAGGGGCCGACCCTATAACTTTTTTATTACATTTGTTAAAAAAAATTTTTAAAAAAAGAAAAAAAAGTTCACAAAACGCAATGAAAGTCAAAGCGCTCGAGTCGCACACTTATTTCCCTGTCAAGTAGGTTTAATTTGTACACATTAGAAAAGAAAGTAAAAAAAAAACAAGAAGGGCAAAGCCCATACGACTCACATGCTTGACCTCGACCTTTAGGGTAACTAAACCTAGCAATGACATCATACACTAAGAACTGCTTTACACATTTTTCCTACCAAAATACATGTGACCTTGACCCAAGGTCAAGGTCATCCAAGGTCATGCAACACAAAGCTGTTAATTCAAGACATAGGAAGTACAATGGTACATTGGCTCTTTCTACCATGAGATATGGTCACTTTTAGTGGTTCACTACCTTATTTTGGTCACATTTCATAAGGGTCAAAGTGACCTTGACCTTGATCATATGTGACCAAATGTGTCTCATGATGAAAGCATAACATGTGCCCCACATAATGTTTAAGTTTGAAACAGTTATCTTCCATAGTTCAGGGTCAAGGTCACTTCAAAATATGTATACAATCCAACTTTGAAGAGCTCCTGTGACCTTGACCTTGAAGCAAGGTAAACCAAACTGGTATCAAAAGATGGGGCTTACTTTGCCCTATATATCATATGTAGGTGAGGTATTCAATCTCAAAAACTTCAGAGAAAATGTGAAAAATGTGAAAAATAGCTGTTTTTTAGGCAACATTTATGGCCCCTGCGACCTTGACCTTGAAGCAAGGTCAAGATGCTATGTATGTTTTTTGGGGCCTTGTCATCATACACCATCTTGCCAAATTTGGTACTGATAGACTGAATAGTGTCCAAGAAATATCCAACGTTAAAGTTTTCCGGACGGACGGACGGACGTCCGGACGGACGGACGGACGGACGGACGGACGGACGGACGGACGGACGGACGACTCGGGTGAGTACATAGACTCACTTTTGCTTCGCATGTGAGTCAAAAAAAAGTGATTGCCTACCTTCCTACCCTATTTTTACATTTAGTCAAGTTTTGACTAAATGTTTTAACATAGAGGGGGAATCGAAACGAGGGTCGTGGTGTATTTGTGTGTGTGTGTGTGTGTGTATGTGTGTGTGTGCGTGCGCGCGTGCGTGCGTGCGTGTAGAGCGATTCAGACTAAACTACTGGACCGATCTTTATGAAATTTGACATGAGAGTTCCTGGGATTGATATCCCCGAACGTTTTTTTCTTTTTTTCGATAAATGTCTTTGATGACGTCATATCCGGCTTTTCGTGAAAGTTGAGGCGGCATTGTCACGCTCTCATTTTTCAACCAAATTGGTTGAAATTTTGGTCAAGTAGTCTTCGACGAAGCCCGGACTTCAGTATTGCATTTCAGCATGGTGGCTTAAAAATTAATTAATGACTTTGGTCATTAAAAATCTGAAAATTGTAAAAAAAAAATTAAAAAATTATAAAACGATCCAAATTTACGTTTATCTTATTCTCCATCATTGTCTGATTCCGAAAACATATAAATATGTTATATTTGGATTAAAAACAAGCTCTGAAAATTAAAAATATAAAAATTATTATCAAAATTAAATTTTCGAAATCAATTTAAAAACACTTTCATCTTATTCCTTGTCGGTTCCTGATTCCAAAAACATATAGATATGATATGTTTGGATTAAAAACACGCTCAGAAAGTTAAAACGAAGAGAGGCACAGAAAAGCGTGCTATCCTTCTCAGCGCAACTACTAAACCGCTCTTCTTGTCAATTTCACTGCCTTTGCCATGAGCATGAGCGGTGGACTGACGATGCTACGAGTACATACGGTCTTGCTGAAAAATTGCATTGCGTTTACTTTCATTCTGTGAGTTCGACAGCTACTTGACTAAATGTTGTATTTTCGCCTTACGCGACTTGTTTTTGACTATGTTACCTTCTTTTTTTTTCTTTTTTTTTGGCTATGTTACCTTAACCACACCTATTTTTTGTTGTTGGCCTAACTACCACGGTCTTCCAAAGTCACCTACAGAAAGCAGGCCTGAAAGTGGTCAATATTTTACTCGCTTACTCTCTGCCAGTACAAATGTCCATCTACTCGCAAAATGCGAGTAAAGTTGCTGAAACAAATTGTTGGTTTGGCTAGTAAAGTTTGCTCTCTGGCTAGTACATTTTCAGAATGATCAGCCAAAGGCCAGTACAACAATTGTTGGACTTTCAGGGCTGGACAGGTGGACAGAAATGTTGACAGTCACTGAAGACCGAGACCGTAAACAATCACAGGCTATCATATATGATTTGCAAAATCAAAATCAAAATGCGGCAAACAGCTAGTAGTTTCATGAATGTAGGTTGCAACTACAACTTTTCACAGAAATAACAAGTAATGAAATGCGTTTTCAAGACATAGTAAGGTTGATGCACTAACGCTGAGTCAGTGGGAGTTTTTGTTTGTTTGATTTCTTCTACAAATAACAATAATGGGTGCATGCTTACATGTTTTCACATATCAGGGATGTTGTTTGGTGTCACTAGTTGGCAAAACAAAGCATTTGTTTTCAAATCTCTGAAAACATTATCACCATTTTAGTGAAGTAATAACACTTTTACAAGGTGCGGGAAAGGTACTGTCAAGGACTGCCTTACTCTTCCTACAAATGAAATATTTTTTGCAGAATTGCCACAGGGAAAAAAACACAACTATCCTGGCAACATTACTGCAGCTAGAATTTAAGACAAGTTTTCGCTGAAATAATTCTGTCCTACATTATTATTTACTCAATACAGACTGCAAAGGCATGGTCAAGGTCATCAATGTCAACGATGTCACACGTGTGCATATGCTTATTTACAAGCGTGTCTACACATGTAAGTGTCTAAAAATGAATGTGTGCATGACTGTACTATTTTCTCACTTCTTTTTTTGCTCTTTCCTCTCCTTCATCCGCTGCAGCTTGTCTTTCGGGATCTTGGCGATGCGTTCCTCGTACTCCTTGTAACGGAGCAGAAACTGCGTGTAGCCTGGCGGTATCTCCCACGTCACTTGGTTGTTGACCATGTTCCAGTAGTAGAAGTACTGTGTTGTCTCGTCCTGCACCATCTGCCACTCACTCTTTGGCTCTGCCAACACACAGCCATAGCAAAGACATTAGTATTCGCATCCCCCGAAAGCTGAGTATGGTTGCCTAAGGCCAAAAAGAAAAATATGTCTGTTTCCGGTAACCCGACCGACCCTATTTTTAAGCGACAACCCTAATTTTTTTTTTCGCTTTTCGCAAAAAAAACCCAAAAAACCAAAAAATAAAATAAAATATGAAGTCAAGTATACTTTATTTAGTTTCAATATATCTAGGTCAAAAACATGTGCTAAATAATTGTAAGTAAACTAAGGAAGCGTTTAAAAAAAAAAAAAAAAAACCACATAAAAAGACGGTAACAAAACGTTAAACAAAAAAAAAAAAAACCACACCGACCGACCCTATTTTTTTCGGCGATGTTACCGGGAACAGACATATTTTTCTTTTTGGCCTAAAAGGCAGGGTAAAAACGGTTTTACAAGTAAAAGCCATGGAAGTTTCAGCCCATGAATGAAGAAAAAGTATTTTAGTTTTCCTGCTGTCTGACTAACACATTACAGTTTTAACCTGCCCTAGTGGCGACCTAGTACCTCTCCACAGTGACCACCTGCCAACACCAAGGATTCATGACATTTTTTTTTACACGATCCATTAGCAACCTGCAAGTCTTCACTATCATTAATATCCTATGGTATAACTCGGACTATAAGCATGGTTTCTGTCTTTACAAATACATAAATTATACTGTATTTGATAGTCAAAACTGAGAATAGAATGTGAACTCAAAACTATAGAAAACAACTTGCTAAGGGAAAGAACTCAGGGTACCTTCAGGGAGCTCTTCCTCCATCTCCAAGACTTTATCCGTCTTCTCTTCATCCTTTTCCTTCTTGACAAACTCCACAGCCCCCTTCACGAACATGGACTTGTACGCATGAGACGACGAGGGCTTGCTCCTCTTCTCTTTCTTGATCGTTTTCTCTTCTTTCACGACTATTATAGGCTTGCTCTCTCTCAGTTCTTCTGTTGTAGCGATGGAAGCTTCAGGCTTGGGAATGAAGCCAATGTCCACTGGAGTTGGCTTGGGGATGAAGCCAATGTCCACTGGAGTTGGCTTGGGGATGAAGCCCAAGTCCACTGGGGTTGACTGGCTGGAGTCCACAGCTTCAGGCTGGTCATCAACTTTCTTGTCATCTGTGTGTGGTTCCTGTTCTTTGGAGATGGATTCGATTTCCTGAAAAACACAGTCCAGTCTGGTCAGGAGAAAGTTGTTTGCAAAACATACAGGCAGGCCTTAATTGAGCCCAAAGTCCACTTCTCAAGTCTCAAAGTCTTTTTAATCTAATTTCATTTTCATTACTTTATTGTCCCATCGCTGGGAAATTCGGGTCGCTTCCTCCCTGTGGAAAGCTAGCAGCAACGGAGTCGCGCTACCCAGGTGTCTGCGTGTTTAGGTGTATTCAGCCACCTGCACTTATGGCAGAATGACCAAGGTCTTTTACGTGCCATTGTGATGACACGGGGGTGGGACATGGCTTCCGTCTCTGGGTCTGCACATAAAGTTGACCCGTGTCCGTCCCAGCCCGAATTCGAACCTGCGACCTTCTGATCACAAGTCCAGTGCTCTACCAACTGAGCTATCGGGCCCCCATGGAAGCTCAGTGCTAAAGCTTTCTGACACCAGGTTCGTGAAGTGTACTTCGCATAGTCGACTTCGCCCAATAAAGGGCTGGCTTTTGAGAAAGTATTAGCTCTCAATGGTTAATTTGCAAAAAGGAAAGTTTTCTCAAAATCTGTTCGCCACACTTTATTGATACTGATACTGATAGGCCTCACATCTTACAAGTGGTGTGTCATGCTAAAACAGTTTTGTTGTAATAAATCCTCCTAAATAAGTCATGAAAAAAAGGAATTTTGGAAGAAAAAGTGGAGTCATAAGCCTGACCAGTTCAGTTACTGTATTGTTAGACAAAAGCTCTTAAAAGTAAAATACCAGACAATGTTTGTGAACGTCAATTCTGTACATAAGGCTACTCACAGCAAGGAAGCTGGCCACCTCAGAGTCGATGCTGCTAACCACTTCCCCTGATGGTTGAGGAGGCACAGACACGCCAACAGAGGGCGCTGGCAGAGGGATCTCAAGCAGTGTGTCCGGAACAGGAGGCTCAACGTCCATGGGTAATGGAATTTCAGCATCTTTTTTCTCCTCCTCTATGACTTGTGCCTTACCGTCTACTGCTACATCCGTGTCTTCTTCAAGTTCAACCTTTTTTTCTGACACCTTTGGAATGGTATCCTCAATTTCTTCATCGGTCTTGTCATCGTTGTTTTCTTCGTCAGAGGATGAATCACTGTTGTACTGTCCGACCAAGCTCAGCAGGGGGTTGGATGCTGGAACAAAAATTAGAAGAGGAAGATGAATTAAAACCCATACCTGTCTTTTATGCAAAAGAACAACTTTCACCGACATCAAAGAAAAGAAACAGATTTCGAGGACAGAGACTACCATCCTCACAAAAGAATAAACATCAGCATGTAACTGAAATTTCAACTGCTTTTATGTGTCCCAATCACTACAGAAACAACATGAATACGTAACAACTATATATATATAGTCATATGGATCCTGTTATTTTTTAAATTGAACAAACTTATGGTCCCAGGGGTGTTGCTAGACCATTTTCATGTTGGGACATTTGGCCGAAACTGTCAGAAAGCTTTAGGACATCTTGGACAAATTTCGGCTATTATTTTGGCTCATACAAAGTCACCGCAACATTGAAGCACAAGACTCAAGAGCACGGGGGATAACCGGTCATAAGCGGGACTGAGGCTCTACGTGGGGCCTGACATGATTGAAGGCACGTTTTGTCAGTTTTCTTGGATTTGTTTGATTTACGTCAGGATTTAAAGTAAGCCACAGATTCAGCGATGCCTTACATTGTTTCTTGATGCATAAAATGTCATAGAGCGGTTCATATGAGTCCGTAAATGACCATCAAAGCTGAACATGTCGGCGATCGAGCGCCGGAAATGGCTGTTCGATGGGTTTTGGAAGTAGAAATGTGCTTTATTTTACAAAATCCGCTCGTATTTGACGTCTGTTTGGGATTTTAATGGAAGATGGAGTCATTGAAGATGCAAATGGGTAGGGGAACCCCTGTGACACCCCCATTAATCCGCCCCTGGATTATATGTTGCATACTGCAACTGAAACACATCAAACACCAGTTCTCTGAAACTTTTTCAAACCTTTAACTTTAATTTCTTGAAAGTAAAACTCTTCCAATCTTGTGCAAATCTTTGGGAAACATGACTGATAAAACGCCAATAAAAGACCGTGTAGGGTGAGTCATTTTGCTTGGAAACCATGATTTGGAGGACGCTTTTCATTCTCTGGCTCAGCAGATTTCGATTCGCGGTGACTATCGTCAATGTTGTCTGCTTCGATCGACTCGACAACACTACTACCACTCACACTGACACTGTCCACATTCGCGGTGTTCCTATCATTTTGTCCGGAATCACTTACCTTGGCGAAGGGTAGCAAACCTTGGCCAATTTAGTTTTTTTTCTTTTTTGGTTGCGACATGATGTTCAAATCCAAATCGAAAGCACTGACTGACTGATAAACTATCGCGAACCGGCGAACGCAAACGCTGAGAGTGTGGTTTCCCTTGTCCAAGGGAAACCATTCTGGCATCTATAATTTTTGGCAATGGCTTCCGTTCAAAACATTGATGTTTCGTTTTTGGTATTCGCGAAGGAAATAAACGTCAGTCAGTTGACCAAGTTCATAGGCAGCAGTTTTAGCAATCAAAGCCTGACCAATACAAAAAACTGGACAAACTGTGGCCGATTTAGGCGAATACTCTTCGGACATTTGGCCGATAGGGACATGAAAGTTTCGGCCAAAGTAAAAAAAAATCGGCGATTGGCCGAAGGGCCGACCCAAACGACACCCCTGGGTCCATGTTTTTACAGAGTAAAATTTCATAGATCACAACAGCTCTATAATTTCATAAGAGTACTCAAACTCTGAGCGTCTGACAGGTAGAAGTAAAGTTGTGAATTTGGCTGCTTAGTTAGTCAGTGTCTAATTCTAAACCACTTTTATACCTGGATGAAACAAGCCATTAGCACACACAAAAACATTACAACTTACACCCATTTCTGTTATCTTCAATCTGCCCGGGTTGTATGGGGTGGTGCCCTGCAAATTAATAATTCAGTGAAATCTGTGAGTCACTGAGTGTGACATCTTAAAATTTATATTTATATTGTTCGTAAAAGGTCAACAGGCAAACATGGGTATTTGCTTTCAAAATAAAAAACAGTGAAAGACTGACTCAAAGACATGGCTTCAAACAGTGACACTGACAGAACGGTCTTACAGTTGACCATCCATGAACTATTCAACATGAATATAAAACGGAGATAAACATCAAAACAAAATTAACTCTTGTTGGGATGAGTTCTCTACAAGTACAAGCGCAATATAGAAGATTCCTTAGGTCACTGGGTTAGTGGGTGTACTATATTATTTTAATTACCACATAGATACTTTTGTAAATTACATCAACCAGACACTAAACAGCAGAAACACTATTCTATCAATTCACCACACTTTAACTTTACCAGTACTCAGCTCTTTTCATGTCCACCAAATATATATTAATATCACATTAATTCCCAGTAGTCTACATGTTCTGCTTTGAATACATTTTAACTCACGTGGTTGGTGTGAACTAGAAACATCATCTAGCTGAAGTACTTGACGGCGGCTACTTTGCTCCATCGCCATGGTGCTTGGAGTTGGGACGTCCAGCTGAATGCTTGTGTGAGTACAATTATTCACAACGTCTGCACAAAATGAAGAACATATACTGATATAGTATGTAATTGACTATATTTGTTAACCATTCTGGCTCAGGAACACATTTTAAGCATGTGTAACACTGTAACTGAAATAATGTCTTAAGCCATGCATGCAAGTTCCAAATACTGAACTAGAATCACTGCCAGATCACAGAAGAAATTCCCTCTCAATCTCATTCATACACTGGCTAGAGCATGCATGTGTTCCCTCTCATTCATACAGTGGCTAGATATTCTATCTTGCAAAAAATGTGTGCAGGGTTCGATCAGCAAAGCAGAAAATAATGCGTCATAAGAACCCCTCAACCAAATTCTGAATCTGATCCATGGGACATACTATGTATAGTTAAACTTAAAGCCACAAACTGATAAAGGCACACATTTTTAAGTAAGGAATCTCTCTTCCCCCCCCCCCCCCCCCCCCCCCCTCCTGTCACTGTCAGAGACCTAGCTGACAGACACAAATATTGAGCTGTGTAATCGGTGGGGCAGTGTTTAATCATCTCATTCTCAATGCTCTTTGACTTGCTGAAGTCAGTGGAGAGCTTACAAAAGTGGGTTAGTTTCAGATTATGTGTTCACAACGATCCTCAGAAAGGGCTAATTTGGAAGAGTGCCCATGCATCATTAGCCTACATGTATTTCTGCTTGTGTCGATCAGTGGGTGTGTGCGCGAGTGATTCCATCTGTGAGTCACAAGTATGCTTTCCGTTTCACTACATTCAGTTTCTGTTCATAATCACTAATAGATCAGCACATTGATGGCAGTGAACAATTAAAATGAATTATGAAAAAAAAAGTTCATTGGATGCGAATGAAGGTAGAGAGAGAGAGAGAGAGATAGATAGAGAGAGAGAGAGAGAGAGAGAGAGAGAGAGAGAGAGAGAGAGAGAGAGAGAGAGAGAGATTCTGGCCAAGTCAAGACATGAGAAATAAACACGGTCGACTACCAGACTTAGACTAGGGTCGGAGTGGGGTACAAATGGCAGGTTGACAAAAAATATTGGTCAGTAAATTTCGATCAAAATCCTACACAATCAAAGAAGACAAGACAAGGCCAACATACATTGGAGCTGGAACAGATCATCACCGCCAAAATACGCTCCAAAATATTGCACTATGTAACTTACAGACGAATTTTTTTCCTGAAAGTGAAACGATTTACCAACTTGATCCTTTTATCTTTATACCACAAACGTTAACATTTCAGACAAATAGAGCCCCCTACCCCTGGCTCTCCGCAAACAAAAACACACACAAACTCCGTTCTTGGAAAATCTCAGAGACTATAAAATGTATAAGACTGATCATTGTACAATGAACTCTTAAATTTTACATCTCATGTGTTATGTCTCAAAGACCCACACACTACAAGGTTGGATAAGGGTAACCGGGCCGACAGACCCTGTAAAACTTTCTGCCGCCCCTTACATTTCTTCGCCAAATTGAGAAAACAATTAAGTTTAACAGACAATGGGAAGTTTGGCGCCTCACACTTACGATGAAGACAGGTTGCGCAATCCACCCCCGCCACACCCACACCCCGAAACACAACAACAACAACAATAAAAATCAAAACTGAAAACAGCTGTGTGTGCGTGTGTGTATGCCACGGTGTGAACATGCTTATGTGTCTAATAGTGAAAAGGGTGAAGAGGGCAGCCAGTAAAACTTCAACCGGCCATTCGCTCTAACACATAATAACTTTAAAGACAAAGAATATATGTAATTGTACTGGTTTTAGTTTTGTTCAGCTACATAGACCAAGCAAAGGAAGACTGAGAGTTATGAATGTTTGGAGCTATTTTGTAGTTTTCACTAAATACTGGTAAAGAGACAAACAGACATTGCAAAGTTACATCCGGTCAGAAAGGGTTTCCGTAACAGATGAACCAATCACAACAAGGAATACAGGACTCTGATAATGATGCTTGGTTCGTCTCATGAATCTACAATTAAAACATTTTAAATGTTCTGACCTTGATATAAAACATCAAACAGAATGAAATACAAACTGAAATTATATTATAACAACAAACATATTTTTTAAGACATATTTTAAAAGCACCTCAGTGTAGTTCGGCAGGAGCTTTGGTCCGAATCTGCTGTTAAGTAGTATGGATTGAATATGATTATGAATGATGTCCACAAGAAAGACACTTCTGTGATTCGATGAAAACAAACCAGTGTTTTCTACAATGCGTCTTTGTGTTGCTGAATAAGATCACCCTTGAGAGGATTGGCACACATCTTGCCCAGTAACCACATCTTAACCTGTCCAAACCGTCAAGATGATGTCTGAAGCGGACTTACAGATTTTGCAGTCTGGAACCGAAACCGAGCTTGAAGCAATGCTGAAGCGTTTTAACACAGCAGTAAGTGGCATCGTTGTGGCATGTTGTTCTAGAAATTCTAACTGTGCATTTGTTTGTTTCACAGAGCAGGTTGTTTATTGCGTCATAGAGCGTTAACGCGCCCTATTACATTATGAGTGTGACAGTTCCATGGCAGAACACGTTTGTTTTGGTAAAATGACAGCCCAAGACTAAGTGGAATTAGTAACAATAGACTATAGTAATTAGTATAGTTGCGCACGTGTATGTATGTCCAATTTTAAATTGATTTATTTAACGGTTACATTGTTACAGTATTTAAAGGGAAGGTGTACTATATTATTTGTTCAGCTGTTTGAAGCAGACAGAATAATTAAGAAATGCACAAGCAATGATCTGAGACTGAGAGAGCTAGCTGCATTTTTGTGATGTGCCCAGCTGATACCTAAGCATTGCTCCTTGTCCCAGCCCTGCTCTCAATCTACAGCAGTGTTGTACAGCACACATAAGAAACATTATCTTGAGTATTGTGACTGTTAGGCATTTATGATGACACGTTTTGCGCAAGCATGCAGTAGCAGTCATGCACCTGCAGCTGCAAAGACCCAAATTGCACGATAAGTGACCTTACAGTTACACACTAGAAATGCTGACAGTTGAGAGGTTGAGGTGGTCAGCGATATTCACTGCTTTGCATTATTCCATGGCTGTGCATGTCGCTTCTTCAGCGGTTAAGGCAAAATAAAAAAATTTGTCTGTTTCTGGTCACCCGACCGACCCTAAATTTCGGCGCCGACCCTAAACTTTTTTTTTCCAAACTCAAAATGTTTTTTGTTTTTTTTGGTGGTAAAGGACAGGGTGAGAAAATGAACAACAAAAACGTGTGAAAACGAAAGTCCGCTGACGATTTGTAAATGTGTTGAGTGTCTTGTCTCTATGTATAGTGAATCCAGTCTCTTTGCGCGATTTTTAAAGTTAGTTTTATTGGTCTACATTTGGGGTAAAAAAAAAAGTAAAAAAAAAAAAAATCCCTACCTACCGACCCTATTTTTTTTAGCCATGTTACCAGAAACAGACAATTTTTTGTTGTTGGCCTAAGAGAACAAAGACTTTGTTTCAGAAGCGACTGCCTCGTCTGTGGCAATTACCTATCACCAGCCATCTGCTCTTCCCGAAAAAGTTTACAATCTTGAAATTTGTTTTCGTCTGCTTGTGTTTACATGGCTACTGGTTTTTTTAAACTTAGTTCGACCAAATTTCCATTAAATTATTGGAGCATGTATTTATAACATAGGGCAGGCAATGAGGCATTTTAACTTTTAAACGCCTATTCTGATGTTAAAGGTGACAAGAGGTCAAGTTTGTCCGAATGACCAGTTCTACGACTTTAATTTCTCTCCGCAAACAGAATTTCTGGTGACAAGGGACAGATGGATAGCGACGACAAGGATTATGTTCCTGTTGTTCTTGACCGGTTTTCCACTGCAATTCCTATTTTCATCAGGATATGCTGATGTCAGTTTCAAGGTTGCCTGTTTCAGTGTTTGCTTGTACAAACCACCATTTACGTCAAGCCCGCAAGACTGGCACTGCAGGCTGACAAAACTGTCATAGTCTGCTACACTACTGTATGTTCAACTATACATGTACTGAAGAGAGGTAAAAAAACCGTCCTGTTTGACCTGCAGAGCTACATGTAAATGTATACATATAATGTACACACACGCACCTACCTTACTTCAACAAGCATGGAAAAACAGTCTAGTTTTCGACGTACAGTCAATTCTAGTTAGTTAGGGAGCATCTTGTTACTCCCCCGTATCGTTACTCCCCCGGCTCGTTACTCCCCTGGCTTGTTACTAACCCTAACCCTAAGGGGGAGTAACGAGCCCGGGGAGTAACGAGCTGATCCTGTTAGTTAATGCGGGTTTGGACAAGAGATAAGAGAATCAACTGAAATCAGGAGTTTGTTGTTACTGCAGTGTAAGACTTGTTCTTTTGAATCTTTTTGCAGAACGAAAAGGTGTTCACCTTCCCAGACCTGAAACCTGAAATGAAGGAGGTACGTTTTCAAGTATTAAACTAAAATGTAACACACTAAACTATGTCAATTGAATTTGTGTACAAAAAAAGGTGTCTTGTCTTGTAAAATTAAAAATGTACTGTTTGCTTTTGGATATTTTAGCTGATACTGATTGTGATCTACATGTGTATTATATGAGTTGTGAGTTTGAAGGGTATAGATCTAAATATGAAGTTACCAAAAAAGTCTGCGCGAAGTTTACTCTGGGATTCGAACCCACACAAATGGAGCCGAACTGTTTTCAAAGCCAGTGCGCTACTGACTGAGCTATCTCCCTTCCCATTTTATAAATTTACACACATCCTATAGGCATCAGTGTCAAGTCTAATCACACATACCGTATTTGACAGACTACAAGCCGCGACTTTTAAAAAAAAAAAATCGCATTGCGGCTTATAAAAAGATACGGCTAAAACGTTACCTAAACTTGAATAGCATTCACCTAATGGAAGTCGCCACGGGTTTTCATTTCGCTCGATTAGCGATTACCGTTACTTTATTAGCTCTTTACTCAAGACTCGGCGCTTTTCTCTTTCTTTCGCGAATCTTCGTTTGTCAACAAGTCGTCGTGACAAGATAGCGTACAGAGAAACACCGGATGTATCAGGATCTCGCGCGCGAGAGATTTTGTTTTTTGTGTCTCGCGATAGTTGGAGGAGCGAGAGCCGCCATGTTGTGTTTCCGTCTGCTCGAAATGTGCGCAAAAGTCGTAAATCATCCCAAAAAAGCTTATTCTGGGCGGGACTACATGTGTGTGTTGGTTACAAATTGTGTGTGTGATATTTTTCTTCAAACTTTTTCACTTTTCTTCTTTGTTTCACTTGTTTATTCTCGGAGCTGATTTCGCCAAATACCGTACTTTCGTTTGCCTGGTTGTTTTGATTGATTGACACGATCTGATTATATTTTTTTTCGACGGCGGCTGATATAGTGACGCGGCCTATACGTGGCTCGTCCCATTTTTTTGGTTAAAAGTCGGGGGTGCGGCTTATAAAACGGTGCGTCTTGTAATCCGTCAAATACGGTAGATGCTCAGGATGCAAAAAAATCATCCTTAAAATAGTTTACATATGCTGGCTTAAAAGAAGGCAAAATCTATACATGTACATTGTGTAATAATCTGGCTTTTAATCAGAATTTCCGGTCTATCAGTACTTGACATACATTTTTTTCTCGACACTGACAGGCTTGCTTGTGACCAGTAGCAGAATGATCTTGTTTGTTTTGCAGTTTAAATAATTTTAAATCGTTTTATGTTTTCAAGTTGACAGTACTGCTTTTACGTGAGATGGAGATTCTTTTGATGACTAATTTTGCTTTCAGTTATCCAGTGTATGCTTTGTTACTGTGACGCAACGTTATTATTAACATTGTTTGTTGTCTTTGTCAAGTTAAAGTTTGTTATACATATGTGCAAGTTAACTAATTTTTAACAAACAAAACTAAGAAGAAAGGGTAAGGGTTAAAGATTTATTTTTAAACATGTGTAAATAAAACAACACAATATGTTTTCTACAGAGATATATATGCAATGTGAAGCCAGAAGATACTTTTTTGTTTTTATGAAATCATGATTATGTAACGCCAAGCGGTTTAATGCATCACTGCAAAAGACAAATTATTCCTATGTGGCTTTTTTTCTACAATTATGGACAATAAAGTTGAGCCTAATTGTATTCTTATCTTTTCTTGAAAAATACATTCAACTTGTTCTGATGGCTGTTTCAGAAATATGTGAACGCTTTGCTGAATCGCTTTGAGCAGAATCTCCAACCTGAAACCTGCATTGCCTGCTTACAAGCTTTTCGCGTCTTCAGCCGGGAGAAAACCAACATGGACACTCTCACGTCTGAACGCTCTCTTCGCCTCCTTATGAAGCTTGCAGGCATCGAGTACTATGCAGCAGAGCCTGGCGAAAATGTTGCAATACAGAACGGAAACCAGGACGGTAAGAGTGTTGGAAATGCAAATCTGACAAAAAAATTCAGACATTAATTAAACAATTCAATACCCCCAGGCAACTGCCCCCTTGACAATTGAATTGCCCCCCGCCCCCCCCCCCCCCCCCCCCACCCACCCTATTACATCCGGACAACTGTCCCATGTTTTCTTAGTGTGCTGTTTGAGCCTTGTAAAGTTATTCAGAACAATGCGTTTCACATTTGAAGCTGAAACTTCTTGCTCAACAAGTGTTTTGTTTTAAACTTTATGCTAATAGCAGGGTTTCATTTACTTGTGTGCCACACACACACTAACCTGATACACTGGCACCAAATAGAACTACTTTGCATCTTTCGACAAAAGCATTTTCGGACCGCCTGGCCTGCTTTGCGCTTTTTCAGTTTTTGCCTTCGACTATCTCATGTCCCATCAGAAATTAGTTGAGGGGGACATATGTCCCATTGTCTTTTTCTTCCAGGCTAAACCCTGTAGTAGTAGCTGATCGTGATTGTTGTTTTGTTGCAGTGATGATTGAAGGACAGAAATGCTTGTGCAACCTGATTTTCAACAGTACCACAGCACAGCAGTTTTGTAGGTGAGTACATTTTTAAATGTTAAAAGTGTTTTTTTAATGTAAATTATATTAATTCAATTTGTTTGTGAATTTTTAGCAGAAAAATGCATGGTTGAGATTCTTTTCGATTTGCCTTTATACGTTTTTTTTCTTTGTAGGTGTTTGGAATGTGATCCCACCATACAAATGCATACATTTCTTTTCTGACTGACTTTTACATTTTAGGTTTTGATTATTTCAAGATATACCCTACATCTTTGCGAGGGAGTGAAAATTGGAATACATTACCGGTAATATACACAGTTTGTAACATACCAATGCATTAAGTTAATTCACATGGGAGAAAGAAGGAAAACGATTTGGGTGTATAAGTTCACATGCTGTAAACATGTCCATAGATGGTATTTAACAGAGATTACTGATGAGCATCATAATGACCTTGGTTGCTCATATTTGATCTGTTTCTCCAGCAAGACGAGCTGTGTAGATGGCGTTGTGCAGAGACTCAAGACGTACGGTGACCCTGAACTCAAGTTTGATGTCAAGGTGAGTGTTTTAGCAAGGTGAAGGATAAACTTTTGCAAGATCTTCAACTTGAAAAAAATTTGTGTTTTTTGTTGATTCAGTTAATTAGTTGATTATGCCAGCTATGTTTTTACTCTCAGGCATTCCTTTTTTTTATCATTCCTCAGTTAAAGTTCTTCACTGACAAACTTGAAAATACACAGGGTCAAGGCTGGTAGGGTTTCCTTTTATTTGATAACAAAGGTTTTGTGTTTAATTTTCATAAAATGCTTTCATTTTTGACTCACATGCAAAGCAAAAGTGAGTCTATGTACTCACCCGAGTCGTCCGTCCGTCCGTCCGTCCGTCCGTCCGGACGTCCGTCCGTCCGTCCGGAAAACTTTAACGTTGGATATTTCTTGGAGACTATTCAGTCTATCAGTACCAAATTTGGCAAGATGGTGTATGATGACAAGGCCACAAAAAACATACATAGCATCTTGACCTTGCTTCAAGGTCAAGGTCGCAGGGGCCATAAATGTTGCCTAAAAAACAGCTATTTTTCACATTTTTCACATTTTCTCTGAAGTTTTTGAGATTCAATACCTCACCTATATATGATATATAGGGCAAAGTAAGCCCCATCTTTTGATACCAGTTTGGTTTACCTTGCTTCAAGGTCAAGGTCACAGGAGCTCTTCAAAGTTGGATTGTATACATATTTTGAAGTGACCTTGACCCTGAACTATGGAAGATAACTGTTTCAAACTTAAAAATTATGTGGGGCACATGTTATGCTTTCATCATGAGACACATTTGGTCACATATGATCAAGGTCAAGGTCACTTTGACCCTTATGAAATGTGACCAAAATAAGGTAGTGAACCACTAAAAGTGACCATATCTCATGGTAGAAAGAGCCAATAAGCACCATTGTACTTCCTATGTCTTGAATTAACAGCTTTGTGTTGCATGACCTTGGATGACCTTGACCGTGGGTCAAGGTCACATGTATTTTGGTAGGAAAAATGTGTAAAGCATGTGAGTCGTATGGGCTTTGCCCTTCTTGTTAATTTATTTTGTGACATTTTAATGTAATTCTCGGTTACAATGACTATAGTCTCAGTTGCTACGTCACAAACCAGGAAGTGGTTGCTCTTGCCATCATTGCTTGACTCTGAATTATAATTACCCCACTGCAGAGAAAAGGATTGGTTGACTAAGCAACTGTCACTTTTATGGATCAGTCCTGGAAGTACGTTGAGGGACTGAGCACATAAATGACTGTGCGGGAATTTCTGAATGATAGACGGGGTGCGAGTGAATTAATAGGAATGGCAGACTCAGTGAAACAGCTCCCAATGTGAGTATGGCTCAGAGGAGGAAACCCCTGAGCACATTCTACAGACCTGCCCACATCTGAAGACAGCACGCCAGCACTACTGGCCAGAAGACACCAGCCTGGGCACCACGCTCTGGGGACCCGCTGCCAAACTGCAGAAGACTGCAGACTTCATGGCAGCCACCGACCTGAAGATGTGACGGCCATGATAATGGAACGCAGAAGAATAAGAATGTTGGGATGACCAAACATTTCACAATTTTGTGTTTCAGTTCTACGACATGAGGATCCTGTTCTTGCTGACAGCTCTCCCAGCATGCGTGGACACGAGGTATGCTTTTAGTTTCTTCTCTTGTAGTTCAGCACAACATCTAGGCAAGCTCAATTTCTCACTTATTTAGTTATACATTAGAGGAGTGAAAATAACTGAGACCCAACTTTAGAGATTCAGGCATGCAGCTCTGCTGAAAAGTGAAATACACAGTAAGCATGTGTTGTGATGACAATCCATTCTTTGTGTGCAGACCAGCCGAGACAAACTTGAGAGATTCAGATGCACAGCTCTGCTGAAATACAGAGTGACCATGCAACATGATGAAATCCATTCT
Organism: Littorina saxatilis; assembly: GCF_037325665.1. NCBI lineage: Eukaryota > Metazoa > Mollusca > Gastropoda > Littorinimorpha > Littorinidae > Littorina > Littorina saxatilis. The sequence goes on from NC_090251.1 coordinate 48,704,212, forward strand.
TTGTGTGCAGACCAGCTGAGACAAACTTGAGAGATTCAGATGCACAGCTCTGCTGAAATAAACACAGTGAACATGCAACATGATGAAATCCATTCTTTGTGTGCAGACTAGCTGAGACAAACTTGAGAGATTCAGATGCACAGCTCTGCTGAAATACAGAGTGACCATGCAAAATGATGAAATCCATTCTTTGTGTGCAGACTAGCTGAGACAAACTTGAGAGATTCAGATGCACAGCTCTGCTGAAATAAACAGTGACCATGCAACATGATGAGAATCCATTCTTTGCAGACCAGCTGAGAAAAGCAAGATTCAGATGCACAGCTCTGCTGAAATACACAGTGACCATGCAACATGATGAGAATCCATTCTTTGCAGACCAGCTGAGAAAAGCAAGATTCAGATGCACAGCTCTGCTGAAATAAACAGTGACCATGCAACATGATGAGAATCCATTCTTTGCAGACCAGCTGAGAAAAGCAAGATTCAGATGCACAGCTCTGCTGAAATACACAGTGACCATGCAACATGATGAGAATCCATTCTTTGTGTGCAGACTAGCTGAGACAAACTTGAGAGATTCAGATGCACAGCTCTGCTGAAATACAGAGTGACCATGCAAAATGATGAAATCCATTCTTTGTGTGCAGACTAGCTGAGACAAACTTGAGAGATTCAGATGCACAGCTCTGCTGAAATAAACAGTGACCATGCAACATGATGAGAATCCATTCTTTGTTTGCAGACCTCGTGTTCGCTATGAGCTGCACGGCTTCACATATCTGATGGAGGTGTTGGACCTCACCTTGCGTGCGTGCGAAGAAGACAACAGACTGCTGTCCGACACAGAGGTGGACCTGTGCAGCGAGATCCTCAAGATCCTCTTCAATCTCACTGTGGCCTTGGAGAAGAAATCCGCTGATGAGGTGAGTGGATCTTTTTTCAACAAGATCAAATAACCAAAGGGAAGTAAGCGCTCTTAACCCCTTCACTGCCACAGTGGTAGTAACTTATCCGAATGGTCTATGGGAAAGAACTGTGTTTAGAACCCCTACAAGTACTTGGACAGTGGTTACCTCCCATTTAGTTTTCAGAAATGTCCTGAAATGTTGTTGACACAAATCCCACGTATGAGATACGGTTATGGGCGTACGATAAACAGAAAATGACCACGTATTACATACGGGGTGGGCAGTGAAGGGGTTAATGCTTACAACATGTGTAATGGAGTAAGTGACAGTCATACAGTCAATCTCCTAGCATCTGAGAGAATAACACATATTGAAATGAACAAGTGACTTGCATCCTACTTTTTTTTTTTCTCCAACAAGCCTTTGAGTTTTTTTGTTTTTTTAAGGGGAGGCACTGGTGTTAAAAGTGATTTTTTTCGTTTGCTGACTCTCGGGTAAAACAAATTTTTAGTGTTAAAGTACTCAGTCCATCTCCTGAGAAAATGTTATTGAAAAAAAATTTAAGCCATTGGTTGCCATGGTAGCAATCCAAGACGGCCGCCAAACCTGCCTGACTTTTTCAAAGCTGAAGAAAGAAAGAAATCCTTGCAACATCCCTGACTGTGGTATTTCGGAGGTCTAATGTGAGCATTTTGTTGAATTTTTTTTCGTGAGAAGTTATACCCTTTTTTGGGGCGTTTTTTCATGAAATTTAACGTCACTCATTTTCATCACTTGTATCTTTTGAATGACTCAAAATATCAAAAATAGGCTCACATTAGACCTGGGCATTGTGCTAAAGTATAAATAACAAGCATCAAAACAAAACTCCAGGGATGTTGCAAGGATTTCTTTCTTTCTTCAGCTTTGAAAAAGTCAGGCAGTTCTGCTGAAATGACAGCAATCGTAAGAGGCGACTGACGGATTCTGTTTCTCCTTTTACCCTTGTTAAGTGTTTCTTGTATAGAATATAGTCAATGTTTGTAAAGATTTTAGTCAAGCAGTATGTAAAAAATGTAGTCCTTTGTACAGGAAACTTGCATTCTCCCAGTAAGGTCATATATTGTACTACGTTGCAAGCCCCTGGAGCAATTTTTTGATTAGTGCTTTTGTGAACAAGAAACAATTAACAAGTGGCTCTATCCCATCCCCCCCCCCCCCCCCCCCCTTTCCCCGTCGCGATATAACCTTGAACGGTTGAAAACGACGTTAAACACCAAATAAAGAAAGAAAGACTTTCTCACAGGGTAGGAAAGGCAAAGAATGGTAGAGAAATCATGGTTCTTCTGTCTCAGACAGATTTCTGTCCCATGAAGAATTTGGCAACTTTGTGTTGTTGGTGTTGTTGTAATCCCTAGCAGCTATTGGCAACCAACAATTAACACAGGACACCTAAGACACACATACATACTCAGAATTATCAGACACACGTTTTTTCAGAAAATTACATGGTATTGGTAACTGTTTGAAAATGTAGGTCAGCCACTTCTTTTATATACCACACTTGCATGGATTCAGTGGCCTTTCGGTAGAGAAAATTTGCCTTCCTGATCTATGAATCAGTGGTATTTTTCCTCAAATACAATGGGTACCTGAAAACGTTCGCAAGTAAAACAGTCACTTCAATATTTCTCTTTTTTTCCAAGGTTATGAAACGAAAGTTTATTTTCGGGGGTATTCAGCAGAGTAAACATACAAAAAGCAGTCCTTTTTATAACCACAGCCCTCGCCCAATCAGAGACAATTTAACACATATATATTCGTACATTATTAAAGACACATACACGTACTACAGACGGAAGGGCGCAAGAAAAAAGATCAACAGTAGAATGCCGTATAAAATCAAAATATTAAGTGTTCGTAAACGTCTCTTCAAGACACGTACAATAAATTGACACATCAAAATCATTATAATTTATATGCAGGTAAAACTCTCTCTCTCTCTCTCTCTCTTTCTCTCTCTCTCTCTCTCTCTCTCTCTCTCTCTCTCTCTCTCTCTCTCTCTCTCTCTGTGGCTCTTTGTTTCTTTCTCTCTCTCTTCAGAGGGAGGTAAGCGCATAATATCAATTACTTCCCTTATTCTCAAGAAATTCTTTTCTGTGTGTCTAGAAGATCTCTTTCCGTCAGAACTGTCAGTGACGCAATCTTCATTCAATTAACAAATATAAATCAATCAAAAGACAGCTTGCTCGTTCTTCAGTTGAAGTCTTTTATGTTTTTGAATTACTCTGCATGACTTCCACAATAGAATTTTGGTGAAGAGAGCAAAAGAGTCGTGTCCCTTGCTTAAAGAGTTTATTTTTCATGGAATTAACACAGCAGTGTGAAAAGCTGAATAAAGTTTCACGTTAATGCAATAAGTAATTTCAATTTTTTGAGTTCAAGCTATTCTGACAATAAACTAAGTAAGAATGTGAAAATGGAAAAAAATTAAAGGATAGTAAAATACTAGAAAATTTTGTTCGCACTCCAGTGATAAAGCTATGTTACTACATTTTTGATTGACGCATGTGTATAGTTTGTACTTTCGTGTACTTTTACTCTAAACGTCTAAACAGATTTTGCAAGATCTCCAAATGGGGATTTAAATAACAAAAATATGATTGAAAGTGAAGGGTGCAAGCATGTATGTAACACACTTTTGAGTTTCATGTTCTGCTGCCTGGTGAAAATCATCACATTTTTCAATTTAAATTCTGTAATATAAATGTTACCATTTATATTACAGAATTTAAATTGAAAAATGTGATGATTTTCCTGTAAAATCTTTATTTGTTTGTTTATTGTTTTAATCAAAGATCAAGAATTGAAGGTTATTGAAAAATGTAATTAGTGACAAAATAAAATGTTAAATTTACGGTATGTCTACCCAGTGGACAGACACACTCTTGTAATACAAACAAGTCACGTAAGGCGAAATTACTACATTTAGTCAAGCTGTGGAACTCACAGAATGAAACTGAACGCACTGCATTTTTTCACAATAACCGTAGTCCGCTGCTCGTGCAAATCGCAGTGAAATCGACGAGCCTGTTTAGCGTGGTAGTGGTTGCGCTGTGGTGCATAGCACGCTTTACTGCACCTCTCTTCGTTTTAACTTTCTGAGCGTGTTTTTAATCCAAACATATCATATCGATATGTTTTTTGGAATCAGGAACCGACACGGAATAAGATGAAATTGTTTTTAAATCAATTTCGGAAATTTTATTTTAATCATAATTTTTATATTTTTAATTTTCATAGCTTGTTTTTAATCCGAATATAACATATTTATATGTTTTTGGAATCAGAAAATGATGAGAAATAAGATGAACGTAATTTTGAATCGTTTTATAAAAAAATAATTTTAATTACAATTTTCAGATTTTTAATGACCAAAGTCATCAATTAATTTGTAAGCCTCCAAGCTGAAGTGCAATACCAAAGTCCGGCCTTCGTCGAAGATTGCTTGGCCAAAATTCAATCAATTTGATTGAAAAATGAGGGTGTGACAGTGCCGCCTCAACTTTTACAAAAAGCCGGATATGACGTCATCAAAGGCATTTATCGAAAAAATGAAAAAAGGTCTGGGGATATCATACCTACTACCCTAGGAACTCTCATGTAAAATTTCATAAAGATCGGTTTATTAGTTTACTCTGAATCGCTCTACACACACTCACGCACAGACAGACAGACAGACACACACAGACACACACACACACACACAAACACACACACCACACACACCCACACACACACACACACACACACACACACACACACACACACACACACACACACACACACCGGTATCTTGCAAGACCCAAGCCTTCCAAAATGTTCAGTCTTGGTAACATTTTGGACTCCCAAAGAGAAATGTGCAGAATGGTGATGAACGTGAGATTCTTAGTAGAATAGATGGGGTGTGCATGGAGCAGTAAAAGGAATTGAACACGTTTTATTTCTGTACAATCTTCCCATGATGCAGCGTGCTTGAAGAGGCAACGACTCAATTGATTGTGTAACCCGAAACAACATCATGTAATTGAAGAAACAATGTCTTGTGATAGAAGGCCTCAGCAATAGCAGAATGCATGTGAGAGGAAGGGCAGAGAACACAGCTCGTTTACTTTCTCCCTTCTTCATTCCCTGCCTCCCCCCACTCTTAACACTTTCTACCCCACCTATGTTGACCAAGTTTTTTTTAACCAAGACCAGCTGTGCTGCAGCAGGTTACTCAGAATTGTAGTAGCTGTGTAGAAACTGTGTATTAACACGCTGGAATGCAGGCGTTAGATCGACCTAACAGGAAGCGACTGAAGCTAACAGTCTGAGCGAATATATCCAGACCTGGTCAGATAGAGCCAAATGAATGGGTACGGATATATATCCGTACCTGGGAGACAATGAGTTACTCACCAATTAAGCTGTGTTAAGCCCTCTCCCAGCCTTTTGACCTTTCCAGGGCCCACCCTTCTCCAACTGAGTGTACAAGGACCAGCTCAGTCTTTTGGTGAAGGTTTTTCACTCTTTGTTTTTGGTCAACAATTTTGCTTTTTATAACACAAAACAAGCAAGGTATGTTATATGAATGTTTTATTGTGACAAAACAATACGATACAGTCACTGATCTTCAGCACAGCTGTCTTGTAAGAGGACAGATCAGTGACTGTATCGTATTGTGTTGTCACAATTAAATGTTCCTAAAACATACCTTGCTTGTAAGTTTTATTTTGAATTTTGGAACGTTGGCAGTCTACTTGTTTTTGGAATTTTCTAACTGGGTTAATTTGAGTTGTGGTTTTTGTGTGTTTAGGAGGAGGACGCTCACTTCATGCGACTGGTCAGCATCCTGAGGGATCTGCTTCTGTGTCGCACAGCGTCCAAAGAAAAGAAGCAGGACCTGAAGAGGTGGGTACATGTGCTATTGTACTTGTGTGTGTTTGTCAAACTTTCAGCATGTTCATTGATCTGCAGTGATGTCCTGAGAAAAGTAGAAGGTGTGCGTGTGTGTGTGTGTGTAGGTGTGTGTGCATGCGCATGCGTGCGTGTGTGTGAGCTGTATGATGTGCAAGGTTTGTGTATTGTTCTCTGAAAAAAGTTATCATTGAACCATTTATTTTTTAAGCATAGTCTGCAAAAGGTATGTTATCATTTGAAGGAAAGGAGGAACATATTTATTTATACTGAAGAAGATTGCTGAATTTCTTGTTGTATTAGAAAGCAATTATAAACTATTGTGATTTTCTATGGATTAACTTTTGAATACAAATTATCTTGCTGTGCTCTTTTGATTTGAATCTCAAGCACAATGTTACTTCAATTGTCTTAAAATGTCAAACCTTTGTGATAGTTTACGTTTCATATCCTTTAACACGTCACCATATATCTTACGTGTGCAGTCATACAGTCAACCTACTGATCAACATTCCGACGGATTTCTACGAGGAGCTGCTGACGCCGCTGAACGAGAGCGACATCTGTGGGGTGGAGAACAAAGACATTGAGTTTGACGGCAAGAACATGGAAGCTATCATCTCCCTTCTAGACTTCCTGCAGTCCAGGCTAGATTCGGTGAGTGTGCATGTGTGCTCACTTACGCACAATAAAGCTCCCAAGCCCGCAGCGAAAGTCTCAGCTGGTATTTTCTTGTTTTCACTACCTATTTTATTCATGTTTTTATTACTTAGTTTGTAGAAGAATTTTTTGTAATGTATGTTTGATGGTGTATGCTTTTAATTAAGCGTTGTTGACTATGAATGTATCTATGTAAATGCTTTTATAACTGTGTTTTAATTTTAAATGTGTCAAGCGCAAAGAGCATAATTGTAAAGTTATGATGTTGCGCTATATAAATGCTCATTTATTATTATTATTATTGAAAAACACGAAGACACACGTGCATCACCTCTCACTTGTTATCATTATGATGGTATCTCAAAAAAAGGTGTGTGTGTTTGATCTTCCCTGGTTTATGTCTGTTTGGGACATTAGAACCACCCCCTTTTAAGATTTTTCTTTTTTTTTTTTCATTTTCATTACTTTATTGTCCCATCGCTGGGAAATTCGGGTCGCTTCCTCCCAGTGGAAAGCTAGCAGCAACGGAGTCGCGCTACCCAGGTGTCTGCGTGTTTAGGTGTATTCAGCCACCTGCACTTATGGCAGAATGACCAAGGTCTTTTACGTGCCATTGTGATGACACGGGGGTGGGACATGGCTTCCGTCTCTGGGTCAGAACATAAAGTTGACCCGTGTCCGTCCCGGCCCGAATTCGAACCTGCGACCTTTCGATCACAAGTCCAGTGCTCTACCAACTGAGCTACCGGGCCCCCTCTATTTAAGAATTTATGTCTCCCTTTCAAGACGTTCGTAAATTTACACCCATTTTCAGACTCCTTAGGGGGGGGGGGGGGGGGGGGGGGGGGTATGTGATTGTCTGCATGCCCTTGGTCTTGTATGCATATTGGAATGTAACATTCACATGTGAACAAAAGATCCTAAGTTCACAGCGAAAGTCTCCGGTCTTGAAAACATAAATACACGCATGCAGGAAAAGGAAAACAAATTGGGTAGCGCCGTACTGTACGGCAGCTCGCTTTCCCCAGTTAGAAAGCAGTTCGAATTTTCATGAGGGTATCCTCACAGGACTATATAATACCATTACCAATACCGATACCAATTCCAAAACTATGATTTTCAGCCAATGAAGAATGTGAAAGAGAAGCTGTCGCCCATCCTTCACTGCTTGGTAGAGGCCAGTCGGCACAACAGATCCATTAGAAAGTTCTGCCGCTTGAGGGTAAGACTTGACAGACGTGTGCGGGTTTTTTCTCTCAATATGTTTTTGTTGGGTTTCTTCTGCATTTTGTTGTTGGAGAGTAAATCAAAAAGCTGTTGTTGCAAGACTAGGTCTTTTGTGAATGACAGCTCTGTTAGGTGGTGTATGTAACTGATTTTTTTTTAACCTGGTCTAAATGTATGCTTGCAATAGTTGAAATGCATGCATCACACACAAACTCGCATGCACACACGCATGTACGCACACACATATGCACACACACATGCACACACACACACACGCGCGTGCACACATTGTATGCCCACACAGGCACACACACGCCCACGCACGTACACACGCATGCATGCACACACAAATCGGGCACACACACGCTCACTCACTCATGTGCACACACACACACACACACACACACACACACACACACACACACTCACATACAGACAAGCATACACACACACAACTAAACATGACAGATAGAATATTGTTGTTTTGGGTTGTTTTATATTCTTTGGTTTTCCTTTTATTGGTTTCTATTTTCCTTCCTCTTTTTCTGTTTTTATTATGACCAGATTTTTGTCAGGCTGTCGGCAACAAAACTAACCGAATGATAAAGTGTAAAGGGCATATCTTTTCTGTGAAATTCTTAACAGAATTCACCTTTGCAGGTGCTTCCCCCTTTGAGAAGTGAAGTCATGAGGCTACCTGAGGAGGGTAACTCACTGCGCAACAAGTAAGTATTTGGATATTCATGTCCACAACTGTTCCTGCGTATTTGTTTTACAGTGGTACCTGTGATGTGGGGCCGCTCTGATGACTGGACATCTCACATGATAGGACACATTCTGGAGTCCCTTTGACTATTTGACCAAATTATATCTCTCATGACAGGCCAGCTGCAACGTAGGGACACTTTTAACTGGCCTCAAGGCTGTCCTTCTCTTGCAGGTACCACTGTACTATAGTATACCTGTCATGACAGGCCACCTGCAACGTAGGGACACTTTTAACTGGCCTCAAGGCTGTCCTTCTCTTGCAAGTACCACTGTATTTTCAAAATATGTTGAGCATAGAATCAATCAATCAATATGAGGCTTATATCGCGCGTATTCCGTGGGTACAGTTCTAAGCGCAGGGATTTATTTATTTTTTTAATATTTTTATTCAAGGCGCAGGGATTTATTTATGCCGTGTGAGATGGAATTTTTTTTACACAATACATCACGCATTCACATCGGCCAGCAGATCGCAGCCATTTTGGCGCATATCCTACTTTTCACGGCCTATTATTCCAAGTCACACGGGTATTTTGGTGGACATTTTTATCTATGCCTACACAGTTTTGCCAGGAAATACCCTTTTGTCAATCGTGGGATCTTTAACGTGCACACCCCAATGTAGTGTACACGAAGGGACCTCGGTTTTTCGTCTCATCCGAAAGACTAGTACTTGAACCCACCACCTAGGTTAGGAAAGGGGGGAGAAAATTGCTATTCCCGGTGTGCAGATCCCCTGACAATAAAGCAGCAATATTTGAATCATAATTCTTTCACATATCAAGAAGAACCTGTAAAAGTTTCATTCTGAGTATTCAAAACTCTGTATGTGACATGTATGTGACAGTTCTGTAAACACAAACAATGCTAGTCCCCAATAGGTACAAACTCTGTGGGACAGGAAACATCATCATCCTCCAGTTCGTAAAAATTATATTAAATTACATTCTTATCCCAACTCACATCAAGCAATTTACTCCAGTTTAGTGCTAGGACGCTGAATAGCATCGCCTTGGTAACAAGGGGAGGTCACCCTAAAAAAGAGCTACCTTGACCCCTTAACATGACAAAGTCACGCGTGACTTCCTGACCTTGCCGCCATCTTTGAATCATTCACTCTCCAGCGATCTGTGTCTACAGACGTGTTTTGATTTTGCTCCGGCTTTCAGCCGGTTTGTCTGACTTCTGCCTTTGTCAGACCCTGCCTTGGTACTTGCACACGGTCCCTCTGCTCCTACTGTGTGTTTGGGTGAGCTTTTTTGTCGTTTGTTATCGTTTTGTGACTTAGGTTTGGTCGAATACTTAGCTTTGTTTACATTTTTTCCGTTCGCCATGTCGGATAAGGAAAGAATAAAAATGCTAAGTCGGTGGCCGAGCCTTCTCCCACAAAGAAGCCTTCTCGTAAGTCGTAGAGTTCGGCATGTTAAGCTTTGATTAAAGTCACAGATCCTTGACTAAATCCTCGTTTGATGTGCGATAGACTTACCTGATTCTCCGGCTATGCCTAGTTTGCCTTCAGCTGCTTCACCGGTCTTGTCCGGTTCAGGCCCTTTTAGCGAGAAGCAGGATGTTTATGCTATTGTGCACTCCTTGAGTGCTTAGATATCCTCTCTTTCAGCCGAGTTTTCGTCTACCAAGGCTGAGATGTGTCTTTGCCTTCCGGTGTGGGAGGTGTGCGTTCCCTTGCCAGGGTGTGTGTTCCGCCTTCCTCCACTTTTACGTCCGCCGACGTTCACGCCTCGGTTGAGGGCAGCCGTGGTGTTTCCCTGCTGCGTTCCCAGGCCTCTTGGACTGACGACGATCAAGGTATTTATACTTCGCCAGTAACCGGGTTCTCCGGCCAAAACGAAGTGCGTGTTTGGAGAGAGTAGCCACACCGGTTCGTGTGCGCGAAAGCTTAGGCCCTAGGTCTACGTCGTTCCGATTGAGTGAACGTCTAGATCGAGGGAAAAGCCCAGACACGCGTTCGGTCTCTGACCGAACAGGGGAAGTGCGTCCTCCGACACTCCCTAGAGGAGCGGTTGGTGCGGCAGCACAGCTTTCACAGCTTTCCCCGCTTCCGCCTTTCAGGCAGGAAGCAGTCCCTAGGGACGTACCGCTTGGGTATAAAATCCCTCGTGGGCGTCTCTTCCGGGCGACACTTCGTCAGACTATGGTAGTCACGGCGGAAGTGTCTTGCCTGACTTCACGGAAGTGAGGGACTACGAGTCGGATTTTGGCACTTCCGTCCAGGGTGACGAAGATGTCAACTTCCGCATACCGACTAAGCTTCCGCAAGCTCTGGCTTTAGCGGAGGAAGTGGCTTCACGGTATTTTGAGGAGGGGGTGACATTCCCCGCTTCCGCCCTCTGGGCAGGAAAGCAGTCCCTAGGGACACACTGCTTGGGTATCGCATCCCTCGTGTGTCGTCTCTTCTGGGTGACGCTTCGCCTGACTTTTGTAGTCAGGGCGGAAGTTCGTTGCCTTGTTGCACGGTTGTGCGGGATTATGAGTCGGATTTTGGTGCTTCTGTTCAGGTTGACAAAGATGCCAACTTCCGTGTACTGGTTGAACTTCCGCTAGCACTGGCTTTGGCGGCGGAAGTTACTTCAAGGTAGTTCGAGGAGGGTGCGGCAACACTTGTAGACTTGTTGCCCAACCTCCTTCCGCTTTGGGGGATTCCCGTTCTGCGAAGGACTTGAAACAGCAGTTCCGTTTTCGGAAATTCCCGTTTTCGGAAATTCCCGTTGGTAGCGTTTGAGCTGTCTATGCTACTGACTACTGGGCAGTATGGCGGTGCGTTTCACGCTGTACCGTGGTTAACAGCACAAGGTCTGGCTCCTGATTCAGCGCAGCCTTACCGTGCTTCTTTGTTTTTAGCCTCAGCTTTGCCTGCTGGCTTGGCTAAGAGGTTTACACTGCTGCATAATTCAGTCAATTTGATTGGCTCGTTTGCCTTGCCTCGTTCCACTTTTCCGGAACTTGCAGTCCTTAGGCAAGATGATACAGCAGAGACAGAGTAGTCCCGTTTTCGGAGAATTCTCTTTTGTCTTTGGAGTAACTGGCTTACGCTTGCTTGAGTTATCGTCTCTCTCTGAGACTTTGCAGAGATCTCTGTCGAGATTGATTGCGTCGTCATTAGACCCATTCAGGTTTCGTGACGATGCGGTAGAGAAAGTTGTCACTATTCTGGTAGGGAAGACGGCTACAGTAGAACAGTATGTTATACTGAGTCCTCTTTCTTGTCTCTGGGGGAATAAGCACATGATCTTTTCAAGTTATCCTCTGTTTAGGAAACTTTGCAAGATTTTTTTTTATAGAGCTCTATCTTCTCTGCTCTTGTTAACTTCGAGTTTCGTCGTGACGCACGGGAGAAGGATGTCATGTCGCTTCTAGCTGCTTTGGCTAAAGTCTTTTGAACAGCGGAGCCTCCCAGCGCTTTTCTTGGGAAATTGCTTGGCTCAGGTTGCAAACAAGAGGCGGATCTACTCCGCTCTTTGCTTTTTGTGGTTCATCTTCTGGGAGAAGCTGTGATCTGCGTCGGCTGGCCTCATTTGGCCTTTATTTAGGCAAGATACGGAGCTAAGCAAACACACATTGGGTTAAACCCTCTGCCTTAGGCAGCTTCGCGGTATGTACGCCCATCTTTGGTGCGGCATACCTCTTATTTTTCACCTTCTAGGGTGAAGTTGCTAAGGCCTCAATTTTTGTTTTTTGCCTCTGTGGTGAAAAACAAGGCAAGCTGTTAAAACTTTCTCAGCTTTTACGGCTTACGGAATTGCGCTTTCTCACCAGGGTCATAAGCTTTGGTTTCTGACAAGTCGCCAGAACATGTCCAAATTATGGGCTCACATTCTGACTAAATTTTTTAGGCTCACTGAGCCATTGCTCGTAACCTCTCAGTCGGAACTTTTCCGGCTAAGCCTACCTCTTGAGGCAGTGGCTTCTGTCAGCGTCTTTCGCTGCGCAGCACAAAGGACTCGCAGGAATTCCTTAGTTTCAGCTTTTCTTTCTAAGAGGTTACGGAAAGAACTACACCATCATGTGGCTAAGCCTAGGTTTGGCACAGACGTTTTTAGCATTGGGGTTGTTTTTCTTCCACACGCAAAGACATACACCGTCGATTGGCGGGTACGCCCTTCACAGAGAAGGGTGGACAGGTTGCAAAGTCTGTTTCGTACTCTGTCCTTGATAAAGAGAGCGGCTGTACGTGTTCTGACCTCTCTTCTTGGCCAAATGGAATCGATGGCCACTCTTGTGCCCTTAGGCAGAGTCCACAAGCGGCCATTTCAGGCTGCCCTGAGTTCGCTGTGGAAGCCTTCTCTTCAGGGCTGGGAGACAGTAGTCTCTCTTGAAAGCTGGTTTCGGCACACAACGAGGCAGTGGCCGCTCCCTGGGATTTCACAGGGAGTTCCAATCTTGTTTGCCCCCCCGGACGAGTTTCTGTTCACGGACGCGTCTATGGAGGGCTGGGGTGCACATCTTTCTGTTCACACTGCGTCAGGTCTGTGGAACGAGACGCAGAGTGGGGGGCACATTAATGCCCTAGAGTTAGAGGCTGTTTTCCTGGGACTCCAATCGTTTCTGTCTATGGTCAGGAACGAACAAATTGGGGTTCGCACAGACAACACGACCATGGCGGCCTATTTCAACAGACAGGGAGGCACTTTGTCTCTCGCTCTTTCTGTCAGGTCAGGTCAGATTCTTGCCTGGGGCAGCCAGCACCTTATTCTGTTGTCAGCGAAGTACGTCCCAGGCATACTCAACGTTCTTGCGGACTACTTCAGTCGCCCGTAGTGTACGATGCACACGGAGTAGACTCTGACTCATCAGGTCCTACAACGTCTGGGTGGCTTTTCAGCGAGCCTACAGTCGATCTGTTTGTGACAAGATTCTCCTGCAGGCTTCAGGTCTTTATCTCCCCCTTTCCAGACCCAGAGGGGAGGTAAACAGACGCCCTCGAAGTAAACTGGTCGCGTCTGAGCCTATGCTTTCCCCCCGTTTCATCTCTTGGGAAAGGTTCTCAGGAAGGCGGAGCGGGGACAGCCTTGCTTGGTGTTGGTGGCCCCTTGGTGGCCCAGCCAACATTGGTTCCCTGTCCTCCTTCGCCTCGCAGACGGCCCTCCATTCTTTCTAGGTCGCTGCGCCGTTCTGGCTCCTCAGACGCTACTTTAGGCTTTGTCCAAAAGGCCCACAGGGAATCGACCAGCACTGTTTATGTGTCACACTGGTCAGCTTGGACAAAGTGGTGCTCGGAGAATGGAGTTACTGCTACTTCACCTCGCTCTATGCATGTAGCAAATCATCTCTCGTGTTTGGCTGCTCAGGGCTTGGCTCCTTCTTTTTTGAGAGTCAGGCGCTCAGCCATTTCTTCTACTCTGAAGCAATTAGGGCATAGCTTTAACCTGGGCGGTGTAATTGCTAGTGTTCTTAAGGGGGCAGCGATTGGTTTTACGAAGGCTAAGTCCCCTCTTCCCGCGGGGACTTATTTTTTGGTACTCAAGTTTCTAGCCTCTTCGGATTTCGAACCTTTAGCTTCAGCGAGCTTAGCTAACTTGACTTGTAAAGCCTTGTTCCTCGTTTTGTTAGCCTCTGCCCGTGGAGGCGGTGAGGTGCACGCTCTTTCAGGCCTGGCTAAGGATATTTCTTTTGAGAGCTATGGCTCTTTTGTTTTAAGATTTCGGCCGGAGTTCCTTGCCAAAACCAAAAACAAGGTCTGTCCTCCTCCGTTATTCGCATTCCTCCTTTAAGTAGGATTCTTGCGTCTGGTGACCCTGCTATGGTCAATTGTCCTGTTCGTACTCTTACCAGCTACTTATCCCGTACCACGCCCATTAGGGCTAGGGACCAAAGACTGCTCTTCATCTCAGTTGACACTGAAAGGAGCAAGGACTTGTCGCGGGTCACTTTGGTAAGATGGGTCTCTACGCTTATTTAACAAGCGTATGCGTGGTGGCACAGACAAGTTTGGATTGGGCATTCTGTCCTTCCTATGAAGTTGTCAAGAACTCATGAGGCCAGAGCCTGGGCTACTTCTCTGGCAGTCCTCCGCTCAGGCGTGCTGGCAGAGGTCTTAGACGCTGCCTACTGGAAATCGCAGGGTGTTTTCATCAACTTTTACCTGCGAGATGTGGCCAGCACTCGTCATGGTGGCAGTAGCTCCCTACCAGCCATTGTCGGCTGGACAAGTGGAATTTTGTTTCCCCACCTCCTTCATTAGCATTCTGCTTGATGTGAGTTGGGATAAGAATGTAATTTAATTGAAAATTTTCATCTAAATTTTAATTTGATTATATACTTACCCAACTCACATAGTTGATACCCGCCCGCCTGCCCCGCTTTTGGGGTTTTTATGGGGGTTTTTTCCTAAAAAAGAGGGAAATTTTTCTATGTTCGCTTTCGATTGAATGATTCAAAGATGGCGGCAAGGTCAGGAAGTCACGCGTGACTTTGTCATGTTAAGGGGTCAAGGTAGCTCTTTTTTAGGGTGACCTCCCCTTGTTACCAAGGCGATGCTATTCAGCGTCCTAGCACTAAACTGGAGTAAATTGCTTGATGTGAGTTGGGTAAGTATATAATCAAATTAAAATTTAGATGAAAATTTTCAAATGTATGGGAACAGTACAGTTGAATTTGTTGTGAAGCACCGACACTGCAGTCTGAAGGCACACCTAAATAGGCTATATGCATTGCACGTTCAGCTCTATGCCAGTGTGGTGAGGAGAAACAGACTCTGCAGCATGTCGTTCTGCAAGTGTGCTCTCTTCTTGCCCCTTGCGCAACAAGCAGACCTGGGAACCCATACGATTTCGCCGTATTTTGTACGGATGATTGTCTAGAATACGATCAGTACGGTCAGCGGAAAAAAAAATACGACGAGAAAAATTCCTACACTACTTTTCTTCACAAGCGCAACCCGAAACTGATCCAGTATTTTGACACATGATTACAGATTTTGTCAGTAAACATCGAAAGAAGTTTTTGTTTTAAATGTATTGGTAAACTTTTTTAACGGTGCGACGGACGCCTGTCAAGCATGCTTGAATCATGGATGTTCAGATCCTGTGTGGAGTACGCTCATGTTTCTGAAAATACACCAAGTTTATTTGAGAATGCTCTAAGTGCAAAACAGGGGTTCCCAGGTCTGAACAAGACCTGGCCAGAGAGCACAACTCTAGATGCAAAACTGTGGGCAACTGTGGAAGCCCTGCGCCATAATTGATTAATACAGCTTAACATGTGTTAAAGTTGTTGTGAAGCACTACATATGCATCAAAGGAGATGTAAATCAATGCGTGTATGTGTGTGTTTCAGACTGTGTAAGCTTCTCACATCCCCTATCACAGAGATCAAGGATCTGGTGGCTCACTTTCTCTTCATTCTCTGCAAGGAAAACGGTCAGTAACTTTTACCTGTTATGACTGATACATAGTAAATATGGAAGAGGTATACTCACCTTATCCTAAGCAACATAGACACAAACAATGCAACAAGAAAACAGGTTTCGTCTTCTTCATGCATATGTATGCACTAGAAGCCAAAAAAAGGTACCAGAAATTCCTGGAGGGGGTCCTGCGATGCACTAAACCTGAAAATAGCAGGCCCCAGGATGCACTACATATCTGCTATCATGAGTACTATTTATATTTTTGTCAAGAAATGTTCTGCCTGATCTGTACCAGCACAAATTTACACAGTTAATTCTAACCAATATGACCATAAATTCTTCATGAAGGGCTCAGAGAACTTCCAAAAGTTGTCACTACATTGACATGAGCCCAGGATGCACCACATATCAGCTATCATGAGTACTATTTATATTTTTGTCAAGAAATGTTCTGCCTGATCTGTACCAGCACAAATTTACAGAGTTAATCTAACCAATATGACCATAAATTCTTCATGAAGGGCTCAGAGAACTTCCAAAAGTTGTCACTACATTGACATGAGCCCAGGATGCACCACATATCAGCTATCATGAGTACTATTTATATTTTTGTCAAGAAATGTTCTGCCTGATCTGTACCAGCACAAATTTACAGAGTTAATCTAACCAATATGACCATAAATTCTTCATGAAGGGCTCAGAGAACTTCCAAAAGTTGTCACTACATTGACATGAGCCCAGGATGCACCACATATCAGCTATCATGAGTACTATTTATATTTTTGTCAAGAAATGTTCTGCCTGATCTGTACCAGCACAAATTTACAGAGTTAATCTAACCAATATGACCATAAATTCTTCATGAAGGGCTCAGAGAACTTCCAAAAGTTGTCACTACATTGACATGAGCCCAGGATGCACCACATATCAGCTATCATGAGTACTATTTATATTTTTGTCAAGAAATGTTCTGCCTGATCTGTACCAGCACAAATTTACAGAGTTAATCTAACCAATATGACCATAAATTCTTCATGAAGGGCTCAGAGAACTTCCAAAAGTTGTCACTACATTGACATGAGCCCAGGATGCACCACATATCAGCTATCATGAGTACTATTTATATTTTTGTCAAGAAATGTTCTGCCTGATCTGTACCAGCACAAATTTACAGAGTTAATCTAACCAATATGACCATAAATTCTTCATGAAGGGCTCAAAGAACTTCCAAAAGTTGTCACTACATTGACATGAGCCCAGGATGCACCACATATCAGCTATCATGAGTACTATTTATATTTTTGTCAAGAAATGTTCTGCCTGATCTGTACCAGCACAAATTTACAGAGTTAATCTAACCAATATGACCATAAATTCTGCATGAAGGGCTCAGAGAACTTCCAAAAGTTGTCACTACATTGACATGAGCCCAGGATGCACCACATATCAGCTATCATGAGTACTATTTATATTTTTGTCAAGAAATGTTCTGCCTGATCTGTACCAGCACAAATTTACAGAGTTAATCTAACCAATATGACCATAAATTCTTCATGAAGGGCTCAGAGAACTTCCAAAAGTTGTCACTACATTGACATGAGCCCAGGATGCACCACATATCAGCTATCATGAGTACTATTTATATTTTTGTCAAGAAATGTTCTGCCTGATCTGTACCAGCACAAATTTACAGAGTTAATCTAACCAATATGACCATAAATTCTTCATGAAGGGCTCAAAGAACTTCCAAAAGTTGTCACTACATTGACATGAGCCCAGGATGCACCACATATCAGCTATCATGAGTACTATTTTTGTCAAGAAATGTTCTGCCTGATCTGTACCAGCACAAATTTACAGAGTTAATCTAACCAATATGACCATAAATTCTGCATGAAGGGCTCAGAGAACTTCCAAAAGTTGTCACTACATTGACATGAGCCCAGGATGCACCACATATCAGCTATCATGAGTACTATTTATATTTTTGTCAAGAAATGTTCTGCCTGATCTGTACCAGCACAAATTTACAGAGTTAATCTAACCAATATGACCATAAATTCTTCATGAAGGGCTCAGAGAACTTCCAAAAGTTGTCACTACATTGACATGAGCGTTGAGAGGATCACGTGTTGGCAAGGAATGGGTCTTGTGAAAGCAAGAGTATGAACCTCCTGGTCTTTTGACCCTCTTCTAGGCCAAAAAAAAAAAAGGTCTGTTTACGGTAACCCGACCGACCCTAGTTTTTTCGCGCGACCCTAGACTTTTTTTTGGCATTTGGGGAAAAAAAAAAAAAATCTTGTTTTTTGGGCAAAATAACGTAAAAATATGGTTTTTTGGAGAGAAAACAAAATTTTAAAAAAAAAATCCCGACCTACCGACCCTATTTTTTTGGCCTATGTTACCGTTGTCACGAAGTGGTTTGCATGTGAATTTATTATGCGTGTTCTGCCCTTTTGCACTGTCTCTACCCTTTCACACCAAACACTTCAAAAACAGAACTTGGGAGGGTGCAGGCTCATTAATTCCTCAACCAAAAACAACAAACTTCTTCACTTTAAATACATCAATACGAACAACTTTTCAACACACAGTTCGCACAATCTTCCAGCTTTCACTCAAGGCATGTAAATACATATTATAACAATACTCTCTCAAATATAGATTAACGCACACAAGAAGGTACCAACAGACACTCACGAGTTCGTATCACGGCTCACTGCATGTCGCCAGTTCACTTACTTGTCCCGCTGAATCCTCGTAGAATAATGAATTGAGATGCCAACACACAGAGATGCTAACACACACCTTTCGCTGAAGATGCCAACACACACCTTCCACTGAAGATGCCAACACGCACCTTTCACTGAAGACGCCAACACACATCTCACGGACGATGCCCACACACACCTTCCAGGTTTCTCCCCGAGAAACCCTTCCGCCCGTAGCGGAAACAACCGTCGTCAGCTACGACCGGTCTCGATGAAGACTCCACTCGTCTAGTCATCTGCGCAGAGGTGGTCCCTTGCTTCCACCGTCGTCTAGCGCTTCTCTCGTGTAAGGTCCCTCCCTTATACGCCATGGAAATCCCTCATGGAAACTCCTAAAGAATTTAACCAAGTCTTAATACAACATTCTCTAAAACCATCTCTTCTTCCAAACGTTCATATTCCACTCATACATTCTCGTTCATTCCACGTTCACATTCCGTACAGATTCAATATCCAAACTAACACTTAATCAATGAATAACACTCCCCATACAAAGCATGACCGTCTTAAACATAACATAAAAGCGCAGCAATTATGTTCAAGAAATTCCCCATGAAAAACCGTGAAACAATTACATCAAGAATTCTCTCAACGCTTCACACTAAGATTGGGGGCACTTTATACACACTAACCTTTACGCTCCAGCTATGTATTCCAACGTCAATAATATACAACATAGTAAATCATTTACCTTAAGAGACCCGTCTCTTGAAAGAGTACTTGTTCCCAGAACAAGTCTGACACACGCTGAACAACCTTCCCGGTTGGAAATCTCACACGCTGTGACGTTATTTACCCCAGACCAGCTACATGTCTCAAACACAACTCACATCAAGCTAAGCCAGTTTTACGTGCAACACCCGAAACACGTGAATAACGCCCGTCCGGTCAGCTACCCTCGCCTGTACAACATTTAGGGAGGTTAAAAACACGACGTGGTTTCACCTCACAAATATGCTACTCACATCTTTGTGACATCCCCCTTCCCGGGGAAAAAAGAAAATTCTTGAGTTTTCTTTTGATCAAAGCAACCTTCTTTTTCCACACATCCCATAAACCTGTGGTATGCTCTGATCTACGAATGACCTGGACAAAATATCTGTCAACGTATTCCTGTCTCGTATTGCATGTACCTCGAATGCTAATTCTTGCCGTTAAAGACACCACCGCATCACATGTTTTGAAAATGTCAACCATCTTTCCAAACACCTGTTCCATATCATCCTTTTGACTATCTGTCAAACCAGGATCAACAACAATATCTCCGATTGTCTCTTCCTTCCCCTTAGGCAATGTAGGTAACGGCAACGTTTTCCTCTCCTCAGTCAGAGGTAACACTGCAACATTTGCCTCTCCACCTTTACTTGGGAAAACATCATGACTGCCCCAGTCAGACCTCAGTGTAATGCTTTCGCAATAATCACTACCTACTTCCTCAACATCAACAACTTTCTCTGCACAAACTGCATACTTCTCATCCTCTCGTGACACACTCAACACCTCTTCCAATGTCTCATCTTCTCTCAGCAAACTTTTCAGATCCTCCTCGTTAACCGACAAATCAGGAGTAACCACCTTTTTCAATGGCACCGGGGAATCCTCCAGTTTCTTTTTGGCTTTTGCCCATCTCGAACCACACACGACCTTCTCAAGTACCACCTCTTCAGCGATTTTCTTGTGACTTACATCAGCACACAATCCAACACCCTGCGTATTCCCAAGGAATAAATCTACTCTGGGTACCACACCCTGAAGATTACCTATCACTAGGTCAGCGACTGGGTCTGTGAGCACACAACATTTCAACCTTCCCTGAAAATATGGGGTATCGACAACCACTTCCGCCAATGGATACAAATCAATCCGTCCACTAAAACCCTTCACTTTTTGAACCTCTCCCTTTATGTACTGGCTTGGTAAGACCAACGACTTCCTTACCCCAGCTACATTAGCTCCTGTGTCTCTCAGTACTGAAACTTGCTTCCCATTAACGAGACCTTCCGCTAATGGCAACGACCCGAATGCTGCCGAGCTTATCAACACTCCAGCGTCCTGACAATCCGCTACCGACTTCGCTGAATATGCTACCTGAATACATTCTCTAGCGTAATGGCCAAACTGCCCACATCTGTAACATGTGTCCTGATTTTGCTGTTCATTACCTGTACCTCTAGTACTTCCTTGCTGCCATCCTCTTCTACCCGGCCTACGATCATCTCCTCTGCCTTGAAACCTGGTATTTCTGCTCATACCATCCTGTCTTCTGCCACTATCACCTTGACCACGATTGTAAGACTGTCCTGATCCTCGATTCTGATTGAACGCTACATTCCCAGTCCCCAAAGGATTTACTTGACTCTTTCTGGCCAAACATTTATTTGGATGGGCTGATTTGTACATTTCTGCGCTAGCAATCATGTCTTTTGAATTTTTACAATCACGTTCTTTCAAAAAGACTGCCAAATCAGTGCATACACTGGTAAGAATCTGCTCACACAACACAAAATCAAACAATGCTTCATATGAGGATTCTATATCCGACAACCTCAACCAACGGTTGAACAAATGCGTCATCCTTGTTACGTATGTGCCAAAACTTTCATCAGCCTCTGGCTTCGTACTGCGAAATTTCTCCCGAAATCCCTCTCGAGTGCACTGAAACTTCTTCAACAACTCTTTCTTCAAGTCTTCATACGACAAAGTACCCGTTGAAAACAATGAATGAAACAATGACAAAGCTCCACCCTCCAGATAAGCTGATAAGTATGTAGCCCACTCTGAATCATTCCATTTGTTCGCCTTTGCATGCGTTTCAAATCTGAACAAGAAACTGTCAATGTCATCTTTATCCTCCTTGAACATGGGGAGTTTTGGGTACTGGGGCCTAATGCTGGGTCCTGATCTCCCCCCTGCATTTCCACCTCTACTTTGCTGCGCTTCTGCTTTCTTAAACTCCAAATCCATTCTCCTCGCTTCAGTATCTGCTGCTAGCCTCTTTGCATCTAATTCCCTATTTGCCTCAATTTGTAATTTCTTTACTTCTGTTTCTTGTCTCTTTGTCTCAGCCTCTGTTTCTAATCTTTTTGTCTCAGCCTCAACTTTCTTTGCTTCAACCTCAGCTGCTACTTTCTTTGCTTCCCTTTCCTGAATTCTCTCTTCTCTATCCATATGATCCTGAGCAAACTTAAACAAAGCTTCTGCCTTTAAGCCATGCTTCTCTCCCAACGCCAAATAATGATCATATGTGCTACCACCAGTATCACTATGCTCAGCCATCTTTACAATGTCAAAATATCAAAGTAATCTCAAAGTAATACAATGGATCAAGTAACACAAGTTTCACGAAATTGCTTTAGGTATCAAAAGTTGTATCATACACCACTTTCTCGCAATACTAAACACACACAAAAGAGTATCATAAAATACTAAACTAACAGAAATCTTGTGCCTTTTTAAAAACAATCCTCAAATTGTTTACTACTTAACTATTTACACAACCAGTCTCAAAAATAAACAATAAACTTTATAGAGTTCAACAAAAAAATTATAATTTAGAAAATATCAGATTAAACAATCAATAGCAGCTTCAAACACTTGTCAATCAATGTCAAACTTAAACTAACAACTTTAGAACATCAACAACAACAAAAATAAAAAATAAATTAACTGGAAATTTCAAAGTTTCTCAAACCCAAATAACACACTTTAAATGAAAAATTCAATTCCACACACCACTAACCAGCGTCAGATCCTTTAAGGAAAATCAATCGCCAGAGCAAAACCGAAACAAAATTTAAATCTTCACAACGACAACAACAAAAAAATTTACCCAAAAATTTATCTAAGTACAAATGTTTGCAAATTATTACTAACCACAAAAAAAATTTTTTTTTTTAAAAAACCACAAAACTTTCCCCAAACCAACAACTAAATATCAAACACTAGTATAGGGGAGATAATCACCCTATTATTAATCCAACTACAAATAGGAACAACAATAACAATAATAAACAAACACTTTTCAAGCCAGAGTACACAACTAAAAAAAATATCAAAGTCCAAACAAAAAAAAATAAAAAATTTCAGAATTTATACACACAAAAAATGGCACACCCTATACTATTTTATTTAAAATAAGCCTGCACCTCAACGACACCAATCATACACAACAATCAATCCAAGATAGAATCTAAGAAAAATAGTTTTTAAAAAACTTATAGGAAAGGGAGCTAGAATTTAGATAGAAAGATAGATAATAAATACACAGAAAAGGAAGCAAACAGAAACTAAGGCCCTCTCTACGTAAGAACTATACAACTACGTAGACCCCTAGAGCTGGAGAGGGGGTGTCCAATAACATACACATAAACAAACTCACTACAACACGCAAAGTATCAAAGTATGTATATTTAGCTACCCTGTAAGCACTTATCAACCACTATTTCTCAATTCTGAAAGGGAAGCAACTGCTTTTTAACTACAACAAAAATCTATCCTTAGAACAAAAACCTATTTAGGGCTAAGTCGGGGTCACCACTGTCACGAAGTGGTTTGCATGTGAATTTATTATGCGTGTTCTGCCCTTTTGCACTGTCTCTACCCTTTCACACCAAACACTTCAAAAACAGAACTTGGGAGGGTGCAGGCTCATTAATTCCTCAACCAAAAACAACAAACTTCTTCACTTTAAATACATCAATACGAACAACTTTTCAACACACAGTTCGCACAATCTTCCAGCTTTCACTCAAGGCATGTAAATACATATTATAACAATACTCTCTCAAATATAGATTAACGCACACAAGAAGGTACCAACAGACACTCACGAGTTCGTATCACGGCTCACTGCATGTCGCCAGTTCACTTACTTGTCCCGCTGAATCCTCGTAGAATAATGAATTGAGATGCCAACACACAGAGATGCTAACACACACCTTTCGCTGAAGATGCCAACACACACCTTCCACTGAAGATGCCAACACGCACCTTTCACTGAAGACGCCAACACACATCTCACGGACGATGCCCACACACACCTTCCAGGTTTCTCCCCGAGAAACCCTTCCGCCCGTAGCGGAAACAACCGTCGTCAGCTACGACCGGTCTCGATGAAGACTCCACTCGTCTAGTCATCTGCGCAGAGGTGGTCCCTTGCTTCCACCGTCGTCTAGCGCTTCTCTCGTGTAAGGTCCCTCCCTTATACGCCATGGAAATCCCTCATGGAAACTCCTAAAGAATTTAACCAAGTCTTAATACAACATTCTCTAAAACCATCTCTTCTTCCAAACGTTCATATTCCACTCATACATTCTCGTTCATTCCACGTTCACATTCCGTACAGATTCAATATCCAAACTAACACTTAATCAATGAATAACACTCCCCATACAAAGCATGACCGTCTTAAACATAACATAAAAGCGCAGCAATTATGTTCAAGAAATTCCCCATGAAAAACCGTGAAACAATTACATCAAGAATTCTCTCAACGCTTCACACTAAGATTGGGGGCACTTTATACACACTAACCTTTACGCTCCAGCTATGTATTCCAACGTCAATAATATACAACATAGTAAATCATTTACCTTAAGAGACCCGTCTCTTGAAAGAGTACTTGTTCCCAGAACAAGTCTGACACACGCTGAACAACCTTCCCGGTTGGAAATCTCACA
This sequence comes from Littorina saxatilis, assembly GCF_037325665.1. Lineage (NCBI taxonomy): Eukaryota > Metazoa > Mollusca > Gastropoda > Littorinimorpha > Littorinidae > Littorina > Littorina saxatilis. The sequence continues at coordinate 48,728,531 of NC_090251.1, forward strand.
CGCTGTGACGTTATTTACCCCAGACCAGCTACATGTCTCAAACACAACTCACATCAAGCTAAGCCAGTTTTACGTGCAACACCCGAAACACGTGAATAACGCCCGTCCGGTCAGCTACCCTCGCCTGTACAACATTTAGGGAGGTTAAAAACACGACGTGGTTTCACCTCACAAATATGCTACTCACATCTTTGTGACAACCGTAAACAGACCTTTTTTTTTTTTTGCCCTATCTATCTACCTATATATACGACTTGTGTGTGTGTGTGTGTGTGTGTGTGTGTGTGTGTCCGCGATGCACGGCCAAAGTTCTCGATGGATCTCTTTCAAATTTGGTGGCCATATTCAGGTACACCCCGGACACAACCTGGTATTTGGCTCGACTTCTTCCCGGCGAAGCCGTACCCGGCGAAGCGGGTATTCATCTAGTAATTTTATATGTATTCATCTATACATTACAAGTGTGTGGTCCCAGGATCCTCTAGGTGGAGCGTCTGTGGGGAGCCGTGTATGAGTATCGGTTAAACCTTTGCCTCCAGGAGCGCCCAATATCGCCCGCTCAAAAACCCACAACCAGATCTTGGAAACGCCTGCACAATGTTACCTGCGGCATATATCTGTTTCCGTTTCTACCGGCTCCCTGCCAGACTTTGGCGTTTATAATTCAGAAAACTTGCAGGGTGTATTCTGCTCCGATTTTTGTATAGTTTGAAACTAACAGTCAGTTACTTCCCATGTCATGGGAAGCAAAGGGATATAATATTATACAGAACACTTTATTATCTCAACGAGAAACTCAGGTGTGGTGTATCACAGCATTACAATATACAACATACAATGTAAGAACATAAATAAAATATTGAGGCGCAGATAGTCAACTCATAATACAATGTAATTAAGATTAGGATGATAATATCAAAACAAATCTCTCTCTCTCTCTCTCTCTCTCTCTCTCTCTCTCTCTCTCTCTCTCTCTCTCCATATGTACATCTCTCTCTCTCTCTCTCTCTCTCTCTCTCTCTCTCTCTCTCTCTCTCTCTCTCTCTCTCTCTCTCTCTCTCTCTCTCTCTCCATATGTACATCTCTCTCTCTCTCTCTCTCTCTCTCTCTCTCTCTCTCTCTCTCTCTCTCTCTCTCTCTCTCTCTCTCTCTCTCTCTCTCTCCATATGTACCGGTTTATATGTACAGTATGTCTGTGGTTGCAGTTGGTCGCATGGTGAAGTACACTGGTTACGGAAATTGTTCCGGTCTCCTGGCGCAGCTTGGTTTGCTCAAGATGAAAGAGGTGTACAACAAGGGGGACTACTCCAGTGACTCGGAGGAATCGGACACGGAGGAGTATGCAGAACTTCGGGGAAAGTAAGTGATGCTTATAATCTCTTGGCTGTACCCTGGCTCGTGCCATGGACTGGTCGGTCAATGCGTGAGAAATTCTAAAAGACTGATTGGTTGTATTCTTCAGTTTGCTCAGAAAAGGTGGAATCATTGGTTGTTTTTGTGGTTGCTACTGTTTTTCTTCTTCAATCAATCAATCAATCAATCAATGACGCTTATATCGCGCATATTCCGTGGGTACAGTTCTAGGCGCTCTGCAGTGATGCCGTGTGAGATGAAATTTTATACGGCCAGTAGATTGCAGCCATTTCGGCGCATATTTACCTTTCACGGCCTATTATTCCAAGTCACACGGGTATAGGTAGACAATTATTAACTGTGCCTAAGCAATTTTGCCAGGAAAGACCCTTTTGTCAATCGTGGGATCTTTAACGTGCACACCCAATGTAGTGTACACGGGGGGAGGGTTCGGACACCGAAGAGAGTCTGCACACAAAGTTGACTCTGAAATAAATTTCCGCCGAACCTGGGATCGAACTCACGCTGACAGCGGCCAACTGAATACAAATCCAGCGCGCTACCAACTGAGCTATATCCCCGCCCCGTTGGTAATTTTCATGAGGTGTGTGTTGTGTGGGTGTTTTCTTGAAGGATGAGTGTGTGTGTCTGTGTGTGTGCGTGCGTGCATGCATGCGTGTGTGTGTGTGTGTCTGCGTGCGGGCGTATGTTTAAATAATGCTACTCCAAGTATAAACCCTGGTATTGCTTAATTCAGTTTAACACACAGCGGATTATAGAATACCGGAAGTTTATTCACCTGTATGCATCAGTGATTTCCCATACATTTTAGGTAAAAAAACCAACTTATTATATATTATAGTGTTTTGTTTTTTAAGGCACCGTTCCACTCACTTTGTGCAAAGTAAGTCCAGTCCAGGATGATGTTCATATTAAAGATGTATGATGTATGGTACGTTTCAGAATTAACCCAGTGACAGGGCGGTACGAAGAAGAAAAACCAGGTCCCATGGAAGGCATGACAGACGAACAGAAAGAGTATGAGGCAGAGGAACTTCTCAAGGTTATGGATAAACTGCAGAGGTATGTAAACAAAATTGCCAGTTGTGGGAATCTCTGTCAATTGTTGTTGGTGTTGGTGTTCTTGTTGCTGTTGCTGTTGCTGTTGTTGTTTTTCACTACTATTTTATTTTTTATTTTATTTTATTTTTTGGGGTGTTCACTACTATGTTGACCTAGTGGTCTTTGAAGAAGCCAGACAAAAACATAATAGTTTGATCATGAACAGAAATAGAACACAGTTCAGATAAACGTTGTCTCTTTAATCTCAAGTTGGCGAGAGACTTTGGAAATGTTGACAATGTCTATTTTGTGTTTCAGACAAGGAGTCATTCAACCGTGTCTAGTGGGCGAGGACGGCAAGCCGAAACCAGTGGAGCATGTCCTGGAGTTACTGGAGCAAGGAGGAGCCAGTGCATCCTCATCCTCCGCCAATGCAGGCCCCTCCAGTGCTCCGGACGCCACCGATACGGGATAGGGCCGACTGTTGCGGCACATAGGGTGGGTGTGTGCTTGGGCCGGGGGTGGGGCGTGGGTGGAGTCGTTTCATGTGTTCGTAGAGTTCTCACTGTGAGGCATTTATTCTTGCTCTAAGTCACTTAATTGTTAACTTTTTCTGTTTCTGTTGGATTTTCTGCTTTGTTTTGTTTGAAATAAAAACACAAGGAAGGTATGTTGTTGGAACGTTTAATTATTGACAAAACAGAACGTTACATTCACAGATGTATCAACCCAACAGTCTTTTACGTGCACAGACAAACACTAATTAAACAAAACTTATCTGACAAAATGTGGGGAAGACACAGGCAAGGCAATTTGTATAATATCTTTCTTGTTTTTTTATTCTGAATTTTAGGACATAATTGGCAGTCTATTTGTTGTTGTGTTTGGAACTGAAAGAACTGCTGTGTGGAGGACAAATCATGTTTGAAAAGATTAAAAGCTGTGCTTTGTCACAGGGTGGATAGTCAGGAGTTCAAAGATATGTTGTCAAAAAACCACACTTGCAGTATCATTGGAATCAAAGGTATTAAACGACAGCAATGGACACATTTGCCATACCTACAGTTGTGTCTCAGCTTTCTTGACAGTATAAAACTAACAAGCATGTGATTTTCTGCCAGTTGGCGGATTTTGAACGGTTTTAAAGCTTCAGAGACTATTCTTTAGATTGCCAAAGTTTGCATCTTATTTTCACAGTTTCTTATGGACATACTTTCAAGTGTTATTTTCTACTTTTGTTTTTGTTTTTACAATTTCATGATCTTATGCCTGATTTGATAGGGGCATCTGAACTTCTTGACAGTGGCAAAATTATGAGGAGAAAAACAAGCACGTCGCTCTGCAAGTTTTGTAACCACCAAGCTTCAGCCTCCCTTTGCTTGTACTGTATCGCTCATTTCATACGCATAATATTTGAACTGTCTGCTCAACTGTTGCTAGAGGCCCGGACTTGTTGCTAAGAGGTCAAGAGTAGCAGGTATTTTGTTTTTCATGCGTGGGAACGTGTCATATCTGTTTCACAAAGCTTACCATACCATGAGTGCAGACTCCTCCTCAACAGGAGGTCGTTTTGTTCACCTGGACTCCTTGAATATTTGCGGTTTTGTGTTTATTAATTTATTTATTTATCCCCCTTTCACAGTCATAGCTTGTATAGAACCAGTAATCAGTCTTACATACCGATAAAGGTATGGATAGATGAACTTGCTTACTGATTCTGTGTTGTCAGATAATCTGGAAAGACACACTTGAAAAGGTTGTAAACATAGCCAGAAATCTGTGAAATATTTAGCAACACTATAGGTCTGAAAAGTATAGTTTTTGTCTGTTTTTTTTTTGCCTGTGAAAAGGGTTTATTTTGTGTGTTCATTTATTTGTTGATGGTTTTTCATCCTTGAGAGTTGGTTATCTGGAGAGAAAAAATAGTCAGAAAATAGGAACAATGTGCAATAATGAACGGATCAAGTCACAATTTAATCTTTGAAGGTAGCATTCTGTGTTTATGTATATTTGTATATTGTATATTCCTTTTTGTATCTTCATTGTTTCATGATTTTTCCGTCCTTTGTTTTTTGTTGTTATGTGAAAAAAGCTCCAGTGGTGATGGTCATGTTTGTGACTATGTAATTGTGTAAGAGTGTCTGCAGCTGTAAGTGTGGCTGATGGGGTCTATGTCGACCAAAAGAGTGGGATTCCCTGTAGGTGGAGTTCCTGTAGGGGGATTCCCTGTATACAGGGAATCATACAGGGAATCCCACAGGGTTGAGTTTTTCAATAAAACTTGCAAACCCTACTCGAATTTCTAAGAAATATCAAAAAAGCTCGAAAAACATCAAATTCTACCGATGTCGCTAAGCATCACGTGACTTTCAGCGATATCAGTGAAACGCTACAGGAACTACACCCTGTGGTATACAGGGAATCCACCTACAGGAACTCCACCTACAGGGAATCCCACTCATTTGGTCGACATAGACCCCATCAGCGTAAATGTGTGACAAGGAACGTAATTATGTGTAGGTCTTGCAAACACTTCTTTGCTTATGTGTGTTTGCAAATGTTTCTCTCTAAAATGTTTTTATAGAGAGTTTAGATGTGGCACAGCTGAGCTGTAGCCAGTGCATTTAACATTGTCTTGGAGGATGGCTTATCGTAATGACTTAATCAAATCTGCTGGTAAAATCAAATCCTGTGTTTATTGGAGGGGGGGGGGGGGGGGGGGGTTGTTTGATGAGACTCGAATATCAACAAATTGAGTGATTGAAGGGAGTAAGTGATTATATGGCTGGTTGAGTGACCGACTGATTGAATCGATTGATTGATGGATTGATGCCGTCGCGATATAACCTTGAATGGTTGAAAACGACGTTAAACACCAAATAAAGAAAGAAAGAAAGAATGGATTGATGTCAGCTTTAAATAGAGAGACCAAATGTCAAGATTGTTTTTTTCCGAGTCTTCTTGCCCGAATGACCAAAATCACTGTACATAGGAATTAGATTTGTGTGTAAATTTGCTTGAGTGGTTTGTGAAAATGTAACGCACCTATTGGCGGTTTGGACCTGACGTGAATTGAAACTGATTTGGGAGATTTTTCATTGTATCCAATGGTAATGTCTATCTTGAATCTTGCCATTCAGCTATGGCTTATAGTTAGATGCTATGGGTTACTTATTTTGCTCAAGCATTAATTGTTTTTTGTGTGAAGCTTGCGGTTAATTTCAAAACTGTGTGAGAATATGGATGCAGACATAAAGAGTTGTGTTTCCCTCCGTTTGGTGACCGTTTTGTTACATAGTGCAAACTGTGAAGGGTACATAATCAAATCAGAACATGCATATCACCAGGGTTTGTAAGTTACTGTCTTCTCTCATGCCTCTTTCGTCAGACATGAGTTTATAACATTAATTTCTGATTTTCTGTAGATGTCACGGCCCAGGTGAAGTATTTTATTTGGTGAAAATCAGCACCACAATGAAGGTAGAAACCACAGCATATCTCACCATTATTGCATGCACAAGAAATCGTGATTTCAGATTCACATGTGTGTTCATCTACACCTTTGGAAACTAGCTCTTTACATTTTTTTTTTAATTTATTTTTTTTAAACTGATATGTACTGATTTATTAATCAATTGGTTTGGTCGATGGATTGAAAGCTTAATTGAAGGCTTGATTGGTTCATGAACGGATTGAGGGACAGATTTATGGTTTGCTTCCTTGCTTGATCGATCGATCAATCGATAGTACATTTTTATTTTAGTTGACAGATGACACCTGACGTTGCTTTCCTGTCTTTCATTCTTTGCTCTTTGATGGTGTCCTTGACTCTGTCTTTGTTTTTGTGTGTTTCAAGGTTGTTTTCTTTTCGTGTGTGCTTGAATGTCCTTGTGCAAATGTAAGAAAATGAGAGCGCTTGTCTGTTTCTGGGATACGATTGAATACATTTATTGCTGCCCAAGCATTGAATCTCAAGTTTCATAAATGTTATTTAATTAATCAAATTGTTGGGAAAGGGTCCAAAAACGAATCAAACCTGACAGTCTCAGAACAGCGTTTCTCTTTGTTTTCAACAGGCTTATTCCATGTCAGAAAGTAAGATTGATGTTTTACTGATAATTTGTGTGCTGATCCTTATTAAGGAAATGTGAGGCAGTAACATTAAACTTGGAGAATACATGGAATAACCTTGTTTTCTGGGTAGTTATTAAAGTGACATAAAAATAAATGAAAAAATTCTGAATACTAATGGGCATGGACTCATATATATAGGAATTAAAAATTGACTGGAGGCAGAAAAAAATGTTGACTATATGCATGGTATAGGCAGGTTATTTGCAGGATTTGTTTAGTGTACAACATTTTTGATTTGGCCATACTGTGAAAGATTACCCTTTGCTCAAGTTAGAATGGAGTGTGATTTTGAGGTAAGCCGTTTTGCTAGTTTGAAGCGCGGTTAAAAAAAGGGAACAAATACTGATGAGTGTGCGTGCTTACACGTGCATGTACTGATGCATGCACACACACACACTAGCTCTCTCTCTCTCACACACACACACTAGCTCTCTCTTTCTCTCTCTCACACACACACACACACACACACACTAGCTCTCTCTCTCACACACACACACACACACACACACACTAGCTCTCTCTCTCTCTCACACACACACACACACACACACACACACACACACACACACTAGCTCTCTCTCTCTCACACACACACACTAGCTCTCTTTTCTCTCTCTCTCTTTTCTCTCTCTCTCTCTCTCACACACACACACACAGACACATTTTGTTTTGTTTTCTATGTACAATGAGCATGTACATTTATAAATGAATGTACATTTATTATTATGTTTGAGAATCATTAAAGCGATTGCACCACAGCATTTAAGGACTTTTGTGGCTCAGTCTTGGACTGGTATTTTTATGTTATTTTGTGATGTTGTTGGATTTTTTTAACAATTAAATGGGGCCGGAAAATATAATGAACTGAATAGAAGGTAGTCTTTAAATATGTTTTGTGTAATCACTCATAGCATACTTCATTGAGGAAGCCACTTTTAAGTTGTTTTTTTTAGTTGTTATTTATTTATTGCCTTCGTAATTATTAAGATATATTTGTTTGCTTATCTGTGAATGTACTTGTTCATATTTAGGAGATAAAAGTGAAAGAAGAGATGGGATTGAGTAAGGGGTAATGAATGAAGAAAGGATTTGGAGGGGGTGGGGGATGGTGGGGTTGACAACAGATGGCATTCTGATAATCATCGGTCCACGCTATCGCTCAGTGGTATCTCTGACAGGATGAATAATTACTACGCGCATTAAAGGGAAATTATCAAAACAAGAAAACAGAGTTATCTCCCATATGTTTTTCGCTAATGTTTCTGATAACAGACGAAGGATTGATTGTAGAATGGCCGACTTCGACAGTGATCTCCGTTCTGTTCTTCACAGTTATGATAAAAACATCGTTCTAAGGTCAAAACAAGTCGAAATTTGAGACAGCTGTGGGAGGGAGACCGTGATATTGTTGCATCACTCCCAACTAGTTACGGATAAAGTGTCGTCTTCTTCGTAGTCAAAGTTGATTATCACGTGACACTTTTGCCATAATTATTTAGAGTTGTTTGCACAGTAAATACACCCGCGAAAGATAGCTCGCTTGAAACTGTCTTACATATCAATTCCTTTGTAATTTAAAAATTACACAACACCATGAAAAATCATTATCGACGATCGCGAATCTGCTTATATCAATAACACATTATGAAAAGCTCTAAATATGTAAAAAATCGATTTTGTCTCCAGAGAAGAAAAACAAAGACATCCTGTCAGGAATAAATGAGACCCGAAGGGAAGTAACTCATTTTGACCTGAGTTCAGGATGAACAGATGGTGGAATTGTATGGTATAATATGTTGATGGCTGTACGTCAAGGCAAAAATGCTGTGTGTTGCAAACTTCAGCTGAACAAAAGAGCTAATTCTGTCAAACATAAATGTAAGCAAAAATTATGCTCACTGATAATGATTCTGATTTTGAAGGGAAGAGCCCGGACAACAAAATGTTTTGTATTTCTAGATCGTCATGGCATTTTGGCATAACTCATTTTAAACAGTTTTTCAACAGAAGGCAAAAACTGATTATTGTTATTATCAAATTAGTGTATTTAAACCTGGTATCGATAGAAGAATAAAATAATTTAAATCATGTATTGTCCATAATGTATTTTAGATTATAATTCTCATTGAGAATGATTTATTACTTTGTCTAAAGCACAAAACCATCAAAATCGCCAAGAATCGGGTTATGCCAAAATCCCAGGACGATGACGATATGTCATTTTGGTTTGTTGTGTGTCGGTAACACAGCTCCTGCTTATAAATATCATGCCAAACAAAAAAGCAAAACAAAGGCGTTCTATGAAATAAATGCTTGCTGTAATGATGTGAAGAGTGCTACTTTCAGCTGACATTTTGAAACCAACTTCTCTCTCCTTTTGTTTGAATTTATTGATTCACCAATCACTTGTACCGTAAGTGATCACATTCAAAAAGTCTTTTAATAAGTGATTGACAGAGATGAAAAATAATGTCTTTTGGTCTGACATCTTCTCATGAATAATAGAAGATGATTGTTTTTATTGGTCATTAATCTTTGTGTGTGTGTGTGATATCACAAAATAGCTGTTTTGTACAATCAATCAATCAATAGGACGCTTATATCACGCATATTCCGTGGGTACATAGTTCTTAGGCGCTCTGCAATAATGCCGTGTGAGATGAAATTTTATACGGCCAGTAGATTGCAGCCATTTCGGCGCATATTTACCTTTCACGGTCTATTATTCCAAGTCACACGGGTATAGGTAGACAATTATTAACTGTGCCTAAGCAATTTTGCCAGGAAAGACCCTTTTGTCAATCGTGGGATCTTTAACGTGCACACCCCAATGTAGTGTACACGGGGGTGTTCGGACACCGAAGAGAGTCTGCACACAAAGTTGACTGAGAAATAAATTTCCGCCGAACGTGGGTTTGAACTCACGCTGACAGCGGCCAACTGAATACAAATCCAGCGCGCTACCAACTGAGCTATGTCCCCGCCCCAAGAAGGACGTTTATGAACACTATTTTCTGATTTCACAATTAAAACAAAACCATTTGTTTACTAGAATTTCTGGTTTGGTAAGTTCATTTTCTCTGTGAAAAAGCAAAATGATGGTCTAAATATTGTTTCTTTCATTTTTTTTTCTGAGATAAAGAGATAAATACTTTGAACTGGTTTTGATATGTTTTAAGGATATTTCAGCTAATTTTTCAGTTTAGGATGAAATTGTTGTGTATATTTTGTACATGAATGTTGTAATATATAATAACAGCTGTTTTCAAATAAAGTGAGTAATTGTTATAGTGTGTGTGTGTGTGTTTGTGTGTGTGTGTGTGTGTGTGTGTGTGTGTGTGTGTGTGTGTGTGTGTGTGTGTGTGTTAACATACATGCATGCGGTAAGAGCAAGTCAGCAAGGAAAGAATGAGACATGTTTTCGCTGTCTTTATTGAAAGAGATCAATAACAAGTCTTCATTTTGATACCATCTTATTTTTCGAATGACATATCCTAGAATTTTCTTTAACATCAGGAACATTTTTGATCAATTGTAAAGCCAGTTCAACCATTGAAAAACATCAAGAACGTTCACACAAAAAACGGGTAGGAATTACCTCTATTCATGTCATAGTGAAAAAAATAAGAACATCAGCAGTTCAGTAGATTGTTTTTGCTTACGTTTTTCTAAGCAAAAATATTGAATTTAACAGAAGTTAGTGCCTTTCTTCTGCCTATGTGTGAATCCTGACTTGTTGGCATTGAAAGTTTGCTAGTACCTCTGAGAAAAAAAATGGTTTGATAGGATACAATCATGGCCAGGTTATGTGAGTAATAAATTAGTCAACACAAGCAATTAGAAGTCTACATGCATTCATCATTCTAATAAATTAGTCAACACAAGCAATTAGAAGTCTACATGCATTCATCATTCTAATACATTAGTCAACACGAGCAATTTGAAGTCTACATGCATTCATCATTCTGATTCTCTCAAACTACCATCCGATTAAACACATTGAAAGAAGCAATATATATAATCACAACAAAACAAAACAGCATTAACCTAAAATCTCTGAGTCGCCTTGTGGATCGAAAAATAACATGAACACATCGTAGACTACATTTTCTCTATCATGTCAAAGTCTGACTGACTGACGTAGCTGATATTTCAAGAAACCTGGTCATGCAATTAACATGGGTTTCGCCAGACAAAATAAGGCGATTATAATTATGTAACATGTCATAAAGGAAAAGTCGAACAAAGCAATTAGTAGGTCTGGCAGATTGGTGAATTTGTTTCCCATATGCCGAGAACTGAACTGGGCTGAAACTCCCATGTTCACTCATGTTTTTGCATGAGTGGGTTTTTACGTGTATGACCGTTTTTACCCCGCCATTCAGGCAGCATACACCGATTTCGGGGGAAGCATATTGCTGGGTATTTTTGTGTGTCTATAACCCACCAAACTCTGACATAGATTACAGGATCTTTAGCGTGCGCACTTGGTCTTGTGCTTGAAGCATCATAAGTTGTTAATGCTGTCACGGTACTTTTTTTCAAAATATTTTAATATTTTTTGATGATATTCAACAAATAAAGACACTTCAATGTACATAAACAATGAACAATGTGTTTTACACATGTTTACCTGCCGATCAAAATTTTTTAAAGTAGATTTTTAGGATTCATTTAATTTCTCAAGACATATAATAGTACATGTAGATATGGAAGTGGTAACATTCAAATTTTTTTTTTTAAGGTTATTTCCACATAAAATTATGCATAAAATGAACAGTAATTTTCTTGATTGCACAAAATTAAAAAAGTTTAGTACATGTACACTCTAGTCATTAATTTTGTCTGTATCCGTTTTCTGTGTGCATTTGCATGTGTTACCCCCCTAACTGTGTTACCATGCACAAAAGTTAACTTCAATGTAGAAAAGAACATCTTAACAATCCAGACAAATTGCCTTTAGCATAAACAAAATTATGTTGTAACACTTCCCCAAAATTACCATTAGCTCATAGTTTTGTTGTTGTGTAAAAATCCACACAAACAATGTTTTCAGTGTAGAATATAATTGTGTAGCTCTCCACAACAACTACATTTCTGAACAGAAACTTGGTTTATTAAGACTTAGTTGTCCCATTGTCATGTGACTATGAGACAGTATCATGTGACCTCTCATGTCAATTTCTACTGGCCGAAGGTGAACTGTGCAGGGTCGACCTTGCAGGCCATCTGTATGTCCTCCACCAGGGCTGGCGAGTCTGAAAGCAGAAACACTTGGTAGAGGCTTAGTCTTCTTACATATGTGACCCTCCACCACGGAATGAGTCGCATGTCACCTTGCATGATTTTCATATTTTTACATTTTCCTAAAGAGTGTTTTATGCTCTATCCATGCAGTGGTGAAAACCGTTTTAAAAAAGAGCGAACACTTTTCGAGTTATAAGCCTGCGACTAAACTGACCCTCACACTGTTACTTGACACCCCCCAGACTTATATTAAGCCTAGCGCAGAACCGCGCGAGGTGACATGCGACTCATTTCGTGGTGGAGGGTCACATATACTGTCCTTACCATGTCATACATCTTGTAAATCACCACCGATTTGTCCTGGCATTTCCATGTGATAACTCATCGTCTCCCAGGTATGGATATATCCGTACCCAATCATATGGCTCTATTTGACCAGGAACGGATATATCCGCTCAGACTGTTAGCTTCAGTCGCTTCCTGTAACGTCCATCTAACGCCTGCATTCCGTGTTGATACGTATACACAGTTACTACACAGTCACTACAATTCTGAGTGACCTGCTGCAGAACAGCTAGTCTCGGCTAAAAAAAAAACTTGGTCAACATAGGTGGGATAGAAAGTGTTAAGAACATCCCTCCACTTGGTCATATACCAAAAATTAAAATCCTAGATATCACTATATACAAAGTGGGATATTTTTGATGAATGAATATATAAATGCAACAAGTGTTGTTTTTAAAAGAAATTAATTCACACACACAAAACACTGTCCACACAGAGCACCCAGGCTGCTCATTCTTGGTATGTGACTAAGTGGGGAGATTCTTTCTTTCTTTATTTGGTGTTTAACGTCGTTTTCAACCACAAAGGTTATATCGCGACGGGGAAAGGGGGGGAGATGGGATAGAGCCACTTGTCAATTGTTTCTTGTTCACAAAAGCACTAATCAAAAAATAGCTCCAGGGGCTTGCAACTAGTACAATATATTACCTCACTGGGAGAATGCAAGTTTCCAGTACAAAGGACTTAACATTTCTTACATACTGCTTGACTAAATTCTTTACAAACATTGACTATATTCTATACAAGAATTTACACTTAACAAGGGTAAAAGGAGAAACAGAATCCGTTAGTCGCCTCTTACGACATGCTGGGGAGCATCGGGTAAATTCTTTCCCCTAACCCGCGGGGGAAAAGTGGGGCGATGGTCTTATCCCATTTCAATACCTGGCCAGATCTGTTTTCAAAAGAAAGACTTTGCCTTTCAAGTTGTGTTCAACAACATGTAATCCATCTTGTAAATTACTATAGATCTGTGCAGACGTTTTTATGGGGTTAGGTTCATTTCCATTTGGCCAACCTAGCTGCCTATATCCTCAACCAAACAACCGCTCAGCACAGCAGTTTAGCCTTAGTAAACTCACTGTCAAAACTAGCATGGTTACTTCCAAACAAGCGGCCAACCTGGCAACCCAGCCACTTAACACGCGACCTAGCAGTTAAGCCTCAACCAACAACACCAACTAGCCTTACAGCCTAACCTCAACCAATAACACCAACTAGCCTTACAGCCTAACCTCAACCAAAGACACCAACTAGCCTTACAGCCTAACCTCAACCAAAGACACCAACTAGCCTTACAGCCCAACCTCAACCAAAGACACCAACTAGCCTTACAGCCTAACCTCAACCAACAACACCAACTAGCCTTACAGCCTAACCTCAACCAACAACACCAACTAGCCTTACAGCCTAACCTCAACCAACAACACCAACAAGCCTTACAGCCTAACCTTGACCAACAACACCAACTAGCCTAACAGCCTAACCTCAACCAACAACACCAACTAGCCTTACAGCCTAACCTCAACCAACAACACCAACTAGCCTTACAGCCTAACCTCAACCAACAACACCAACTAGCCTTACAGCCTAACCTCAACCAATAACACAAACTAGCCTTACAGCCTAACCTCAACCAATAACACCAACTAGCCTTACAGCCTAACCTCAACCAACAACACCAACTAGCCTTACAGCCTAACCTCAACCAACAACACCAACAAGCCTTACAGCCTAACCTTGACCAACAACACCAACTAGCCTAACAGCCTAACCTCAACCAACAACACCAACTAGCCTTACAGCCTAACCTCAACCAACAACACCAACTAGCCTTACAGCCTAACCTCAACCAACAACACCAACTAGCCTTACAGCCTAACCTCAACCAATAACACCAACTAGCCTTACAGCCTAACCTCAACCAAAAACACCAACTATCCTTACAGCCTAACCTCAACCAAAGACACCAACTAGCCTTACAGCCCAACCTCAACCAAAGACACCAACTAGCCTTACAGCCTAACCTCGACCAACAACACCAACTAGCCTTACAGCCTAACCTCAACCAACAACACCAACTAGCCTTACAGCCTAACCTCAACCAACAACACCAACAAGCCTTACAGCCTAACCTTGACCAACAACACCAACTAGCCTTACAGCCTAACCTCAACCAACAACACCAACTAGCCTTACAGCCTAACCTCAACCAACAACACCAACTAGCCTTACAGCCTAACCTCAACCAACAACACCAACTAGCCTTACAGCCTAACCTTGACCAACAACACCAACTAGCCTTACAGCCTAACCTCAACCAACAACACCAACTAGCCTTACAGCCTAACCTCGACCAACAACACCAACTTGCCTTACAGCCTAACCTCAACCAACAACACCAACTAGCCTTACAGCCTAACCTTGACCAACAACACCAACTAGCCTTACAGCCTAACCTCAACCAACAACACAAACTAGTCTCACAGCCTAACCTCAACCAATAACACTAACTAACCTTACAGCCTAACCTCGACCAATAACACCAACTAGCCTTACAGCCTAACCTTGACCAACAACACCAACTAGCCTTACAGCCTAACCTCAACCAACAACACCAACTAGCCTTACAGCCTAACCTCGACCAACAACACCAACTAGCCTTACAGCCTAACCTCAACCAATAACACCAACTAGCCTTACAGCCTAACCTCAACCAATAACACCAACTAGCCTTACAGCCTAACCTCAACCAATAACACCAACTAGCCTTACAGCCTAACCTCAACCAATAACACCAACTAGCCTTACAGCCTAACCTCAACCAAAGACACCAACTAGCCTTACCGCCTAACCTCAACCAAAGACACCAACTAGCCTTACAGCCTAACCTTGACCAACAACACCAACAACACCAACTAGCCTTACAGCCTAACCTTGACCAACAACACCAACTAGCCTTACAGCCTAACCTTGACCAACAACACCAACTAGCCTTACAGCCTAACCTTGACCAACAACACCAACTAGCCTTACAGCCTAACCTTGACCAACAACACCAACTAGCCTTACAGCCTAACCTCGACCAATAACACCAACTAGCCTTAAAGCCTAACCTTGACCAACAACACCAACTAGCCTTACAGCCTAACCTTGACCAACAACACCAACTAGCCTTACAGCCTAACCTCAACCAACAACACCAACTAGCCTTACAGCCTAACCTCAACCAACAACACCAACTAGCCTTACAGCCTAACCTCAACCAACAACACCAACTAGCCTTACAGCCTAACCTCAACCAACAACACCAACTAGCCTTACAGCCTAACCTCAACCAACAACACCAACTAGCCTTACAGCCTAACCTCAACCAATAACACCAACTAGCCTTACAGCCTAACCTCAACCAACAACACCAACTAGCCTTACAGCCTAACCTCAACCAACAACACCAACTAGCCTTACAGCCTAACCTCAACCAACAACACCAACTAGCCTTACAGCCTAACCTCAACCAACAACACCAACTAGCCTTACAGCCTAACCTCAACCAATAACACCAACTAGCCTTACAGCCTAACCTCAACCAACAACACCAACTAGCCTTACAGCCTAACCTCAACCAACAACACCAACTAGCCTTACAGCCTAACCTTGACCAACAACACCAACTAGCCTTACAGCCTAACCTTGACCAACAACACTAACTAGCCTTACAGCCTAACCTTGACCAACAACACCAACTAGCCTTACAGCCTAACCTCCACCAACAACACAAACTAGCCTTACAGCCTAACCTCGACCAATAACACTAACTAGCCTTACAGCCTAACCTCGACCAATAACACCAACTAGCCTTACAGCCTAACCTTGACCAACAACACCAACTAGCCTTACAGCCTAACCTCAACCAACAGCACCAACTAGCCTTACAGCCTAACCTTGACCAACAACACCAACTAGCCTTACAGCCTAACCTCAACCAACAACACAAACTAGCCTTACAGCCTAACCTCAACCAATAACACCAACTAGCCTTACAGCCTAACCTCGACCAACAACACCAACTATATATAGCCTTACAGCCTAACCTCAACCAATAACACCAACTAGCCTTACAGCCTAACCTTGACCAACAACACCAACTAGCCTTACAGCCTAACCTCAACCAACAACACAAACTAGCCTTACAGCCTAACCTCAACCAATAACACCAACTAGCCTTACAGCCTAACCTCGACCAACAACACCAACTATATATAACCTTACAGCCTAACCTCAACCAATAACACCAACTAGCCTTACAGCCTAACCTCAACCAACAATACCAACTAGCCTTACAGCCGAACCTCAACCAATAACACCAACTAGCCTTACAGCCTAACCTCAACCAAAGACACCAACTAGCCTTACAGCCTAACCTTGACCAACAACACCAACTAGCCTTACAGCCTAACCTCAACCAACAACACAAACTAGCCTTACAGCCTAACCTCAACCAATAACACCAACTAGCCTTACAGCCTAACCTTGACCAACAACACCAACTATATATAGCCTTACAGCCTAACCTCAACCAAAGACACCAACTAGCCTTACAGCGTAACCTCAACCAATAACACCAACTAGCCTTACAGCCAAACCTCAACCAAAGACACCAACTTAAGCCTTACAGCCTAAACTCAACCAACAACACCAACTAGCCTTACAGCCTAACCTCCACCAACAACACAAACTAGCCTTACAGCCTAACCTCGACCAATAACACTAACTAGCCTTACAGCCTAACCTCGACCAATAACACCAACTAGCCTTACAGCCTAACCTTGACCAACAACACCAACTAGCCTTACAGCCTAACCTCAACCAACAGCACCAACTAGCCTTACAGCCTAACCTTGACCAACAACACCAACTAGCCTTACAGCCTAACCTCAACCAACAACACAAACTAGCCCTACAGCCTAACCTCAACCAATAACACCAACTAGCCTTACAGCCTAACCTCGACCAACAACACCAACTATATATAACCTTACAGCCTAACCTCAACCAATAACACCAACTAGCCTTACAGCCTAACCTTGACCAACAATACCAACTAGCCTTACAGCCGAACCTCAACCAATAACACCAACTAGCCTTACAGCCTAACCTCAACCAAAGACACCAACTAGCCTTACAGCCTAACCTTGACCAACAACACCAACTAGCCTTACAGCCTAACCTCAACCAACAACACAAACTAGCCTTACAGCCTAACCTCAACCAATAACACCAACTAGCCTTACAGCCTAACCTCGACCAACAACACCAACTATATATAGCCTTACAGCCTAACCTCAACCAAAGACACCAACTAGCCTTACAGCCTAACCTCAACCAATAACACCAACTAGCCTTACAGCCAAACCTCAACCAAAGACACCAACTTAAGCCTTACAGCCTAACCTCAACCAACAACACCAACTAGCCTTACAGCCTAACCTCAACCAACAACACCAACAAGCCTTACAGCCTAACCTCAACCAATAACACCAACCAGCCTTACAGCCTAACCTCAACCAAAGACACCAACTAGCCTTACAGCCGAACCTCAACCAATAACACCAACTAGCCTTACAGCCTAACCTCAAACCAACCAACCGGCCAATCTCGCAGCCTAGGCATGACTAGCCAACCTACCCAACCTAGCCGCCTAAGCCTCAACTAAGTCTCAACCACTTACACTGAACACAAAAAGTTAAGGATATTTTTTCAGTTTTTCAACCAAAGACACCAACTAGCCTTACAGCCTAACCTTGACCAACAACACCAACTAGCCTTACAGCCTAACCTCAACCAATAACACCAACCAGCCTTACAGCCTAACCTCAACCAACAACACCAACTAGCCTTACAGCCTAACCTCAACCAACAACACCAACTAGCCTTACAGCCGAACCTTGACCAACAACACCAACTAGCCTTACAGCCTAACCTTGACCAACAACACTAACTAGCCTTACAGCCTAACCTTGACCAACAACACCAACTAGCCTTACAGCCTAACCTCCACCAACAACACAAACTAGCCTTACAGCCTAACCTCGACCAATAACACTAACTAGCCTTACAGCCTAACCTCGACCAATAACACCAACTAGCCTTACAGCCTAACCTTGACCAACAACACCAACTAGCCTTACAGCCTAACCTCAACCAACAGCACCAACTAGCCTTACAGCCTAACCTTGACCAACAACACCAACTAGCCTTACAGCCTAACCTCAACCAACAACACAAACTAGCCTTACAGCCTAACCTCAACCAATAACACCAACTAGCCTTACAGCCTAACCTCGACCAACAACACCAACTATATATAGCCTTACAGCCTAACCTCAACCAATAACACCAACTAGCCTTACAGCCTAACCTTGACCAACAACACCAACTAGCCTTACAGCCTAACCTCAACCAACAACACAAACTAGCCTTACAGCCTAACCTCAACCAATAACACCAACTAGCCTTACAGCCTAACCTCGACCAACAACACCAACTATATATAACCTTACAGCCTAACCTCAACCAATAACACCAACTAGCCTTACAGCCTAACCTCAACCAACAATACCAACTAGCCTTACAGCCGAACCTCAACCAATAACACCAACTAGCCTTACAGCCTAACCTCAACCAAAGACACCAACTAGCCTTACAGCCTAACCTTGACCAACAACACCAACTAGCCTTACAGCCTAACCTCAACCAACAACACAAACTAGCCTTACAGCCTAACCTCAACCAATAACACCAACTAGCCTTACAGCCTAACCTCGACCAACAACACCAACTATATATAGCCTTACAGCCTAACCTCAACCAAAGACACCAACTAGCCTTACAGCCTAACCTCAACCAATAACACCAACTAGCCTTACAGCCAAACCTCAACCAAAGACACCAACTTAAGCCTTACAGCCTAACCTCAACCAACAACACCAACTAGCCTTACAGCCTAACCTCCACCAACAACACAAACTAGCCTTACAGCCTAACCTCGACCAATAACACTAACTAGCCTTACAGCCTAACCTCGACCAATAACACCAACTAGCCTTACAGCCTAACCTTGACCAACAACACCAACTAGCCTTACAGCCTAACCTCAACCAACAGCACCAACTAGCCTTACAGCCTAACCTTGACCAACAACACCAACTAGCCTTACAGCCTAACCTCAACCAACAACACAAACTAGCCTTACAGCCTAACCTCAACCAATAACACCAACTAGCCTTACAGCCTAACCTCGACCAACAACACCAACTATATATAGCCTTACAGCCTAACCTCAACCAATAACACCAACTAGCCTTACAGCCTAACCTTGACCAACAACACCAACTAGCCTTACATCCTAACCTCAACCAACAACACAAACTAGCCTTACAGCCTAACCTCAACCAATAACACCAACTAGCCTTACAGCCTAACCTCGACCAACAACACCAACTATATATAACCTTACAGCCTAACCTCAACCAATAACACCAACTAGCCTTACAGCCTAACCTCAACCAACAATACCAACTAGCCTTACAGCCGAACCTCAACCAATAACACCAACTAGCCTTACAGCCTAACCTCAACCAAAGACACCAACTAGCCTTACAGCCTAACCTTGACCAACAACACCAACTAGCCTTACAGCCTAACCTCAACCAACAACACAAACTAGCCTTACAGCCTAACCTCAACCAATAACACCAACTAGCCTTACAGCCTAACCTCGACCAACAACACCAACTATATATAGCCTTACAGCCTAACCTCAACCAAAGACACCAACTAGCCTTACAGCCTAACCTCAACCAATAACACCAACTAGCCTTACAGCCAAACCTCAACCAAAGACACCAACTTAAGCCTTACAGCCTAACCTCAACCAACAACACCAACTAGCCTTACAGCCTAACCTCAACCAACAACACCAACAAGCCTTACAGCCTAACCTCAACCAATAACACCAACCAGCCTTACAGCCTAACCTCAACCAATAACACCAACCAGCCTTACAGCCTAACCTCAACCAACAACACCAACTAGCCTTACAGCCTAACCTCAAACCAACCAACCGGCCAATCTCGCAGCCTAGGCATGACTAGCCAACCTACCCAACCTAGCCGCCTAAGCCTCAACTAAGTCTCAACCACTTACACTGAACACAAAAAGTTAAGGATATTTTTTCAGTTGTATTGCCCAGATGTTAAACAGCAGTTTTTGGGTTGGAAACATACGTGTATTTGAAGACCAGTCTTTTTCCTGCTCAAAAATGTGTTTCCTGGATCTGAGCAATATTTGTGTATGACGTCACAGGTCCGTGACCACGCCTACCCTCACAAATATCCTTAACTTTTGTGCTCAGTGTAACTAGCCGACCTGGCAGCCCACCCTCAGGCGAACTACCAGCCAAATGTTTGCCCAAGGCTAAAAGCAAGAGAGGAACTCACTGAGAATGAAGAAGGTGTCCTGTCCGATCTCAGCACGTGCGGCCTCTATGGCGTGCTTGATGGCGAACAGGGCCGAACTGGACATCATTAGAGGGGGCTCGCCGGCAGCTGGACATACAATTATCACATCAACATTATGATAAGCATACTGTGGTCGTGACAAAGGCGTTATGGTATGGTCATTGTCAAGAAAGTGTCAGTAAAAAACCCATGCTATGATCTCCACAAATCCGAAGACAATCATGACTTAACAAAGTAGTGGTCTTAAAATAGAGATAACATTTACAGAGGTTATGAACAGATAATCTGAGAAAGCAAGGCCGTTAAAGGGTGAGTTTCAAATAAAGGGGGGGGGGGGGGGGAGGTGGAGGTGTGGGGATGGGTGGTTAAGTTGGGAGGTCTGGACTTAAAAGGGTATTAATGCTGTATTTCCAAGAATGGTAATATCTAAAAGTTATGTGAAAGGTAACAAGTCGCGTAAGGCGAAATTACTACATTTAGTCAAGCTGTGGAACTCACAAAATGAAACTGAACGCACTGAATTTTTTTCACAATGACCGTAGTCCGCCGCTAGTGCAAAAGGCAGTGAAAGTGACGAGCCTGTTCAGCGCGGTAGCGGTTGCGCTGTGCTGCATAGCACGCTTTACTGTACCTCTCTTCGTTTTAACTTTCTGAGCGTGTTTTTAATCCAAACATATCATATCTATATGTTTTTGGAATCAGGAACCGACAAGGAATAAGATGAAATTTCGGAAATTTAATTTTAATCATAATTTTTATATTTTTAATTTTCAGAGCTTGTTTTTAATCTGAATATAACATATTTATATGTTTTTGGAATCAGAACATGATGAAGAATAAAATAAATGTAATTTTGGATCGTTTTATAAAAAAATAATTTTAAATTACAATTTTCAGATTTTTAACGACCAAAGTCATTAATTAATTTTTAAGCCTCCATGCTAAAATGCAATACCAAAGTCCGGCCTTCGTCAAAGATTACTTGGCCAAAATTTCAATAAATTTGATTGAAAAATGAAGGTGTGACAGTGCCGCCTCAACTTTTACAAAAAGCCAGATATGAAGTCATAAAAGACATTTATCGAAAAAATGAAAAAAATGGCTGGGGAATTCATACCCAGGAACTCTCATGTAAAATTTCATAAAGATCGGTCCAGTAGTTTAGTCTGAATCGCTCTACACACACACACACACGCACAGACACACGCACAGACACACACACACACACACACACACACACCCACGCACGCACACACACACCCACATACACCACGACCCTCGTCTCGATTCCCCCTCTATGTTAAAACATTTAGTCAAAGCTTGACTAAATGTAACAAAAAGTCCCTCTCCCTTTCTTTCAAAAGAACCAACAAGAACATAAGGATATACTAGCAGCAGACAAGAAGTGCCACGCATACACTCATACACACCCGCCCACACACACACACACACACACACACACACACACACACACACACACGCACTGACACATCACACACTAACACACACACACGCACACATGCAGACACACACACGCACGCACGCATGCACACACACACACACACACGCACACACGCACACACACACACATACGCACAGACACATCACACACTAACACACACACACACACCCACGCACGCACACACACACCCACGTACGCACGCACGCACAAACACACACACACACACACACACACACACACACACACCCCACACACGCAGTAACCCACAACAGAGCAAAAAGTACACCGTCACAGTGATGATCATACTTTTGGATCGGAGCACCCCGAGACTGTTGGGAGCGTTCTTCAGCAGGGCGATGCGGAAATCAATGGGTATGTCCTTCGGCATTGGGGGCTTGTACTCCTACACGGCACAAGACACATACTAGCTTTATTTGTTGTTCACCAAGGACGGACAGGTGAAAGTAGCCACATATAGGCAGGTGGACAGTCATACAGTTTAAAAAACAAGTTAACTAATAGACAGTTTCAACATTTAACACACACACAGTCATTCACTCACTCACACGCACGGACGCACGCACGCATGCACGCACGCACACACACACACATACGCACACACACACATACGCACGCACACACACACACACACGCACACACACACACACGCGCTGATCTAGATCTTGCTATTCACTCCATCCTCTCCGACACAAACCGAAAGAAGTCTTCAAAATGCACTCACTACTTATAATCAATTACAAAATCTAGTTAAACATAAGGATTCACGGTTATCTATATATATATACGACTTGTGTCTGTCTGTGTGTGTGTCTGTGTGTCTGTGTATCTGTGTATTTGTGTATTCGCCATGCACGGCCAAAGTTCTCGATGGATCTGCTTCAAATTTGGTGGGCTTATTCAGAGAGACCCCGGACACAACCTCATCGATGAGATATTTCAACACGTGCTCTCAGCGCGCAGCGCTGAACCGATTTTGGTTCCACCTCAGCTATTTTGGTTCCACCTCAGCTACCCGGGCCCCCATACCGACACACCATAGCCGCTACACCACATCACAACGCCAAAGTTCTCGGTGGATCTTTTTCAAATTTGGACACCGTATTCAGCTACACCCCGGACACAATATCATCGATGAGATATTTCAACACGTGCTCTCAGCGCGCAGCGCTGAACTGATTTTGGTTTTTGTGTTCATTTCACCATTATAAGTAACTCTTCCTTATCTTCTCCAGTGTTTGGCGTTTATCTCCCTTCCTTCGTGTGGCTTTCCCGTTCAGTTGTAAGTTACTATTACTATTTTTAGAATGTCACTGCGCTGTCCACTGCGCTGTCCACAACGCTTCCCTTGCACCCGTAAGTTGTTCTTACTGTCAAAGTGAAAAGGTCGAATCAATTTATAGCCACGCGAAAAATACACTCTCACCTATCTCTATATATTTATAGATACAGATATGCATATATATATACGGCTTCTCTGTGTGTGTGTGTGTTTGTGTGTGTGTGTGGGCAAAAACCTGTGTATTGTAGAGTTCTGTTTGTGATGTGGTCTAGCGGCTTTTGTCTGTCTGTATGTTCTGGCATGTGAGAAGCCACAGCAGATAATATAGGGCTAAGAAATAAGCTCTAAAATTCTCAATCCCGTTTGACAGGACTTCGCCTTCAAAGGTGATTGTGGTGAACCGCCACGCTGTCTGTCTCTGTCTCGCGCCGTTCACCCCAAATTCCCGTTTCTGAGTAACTATTTTTAGAATGTCACTGCGCTGTCCAGAACGCTTCCCTTGCACCCGTAAGTTGTTCTTACTGTCAAAGTGAAAAGGTCGAATCAATTTATAGCCACGCGAAAAATACACTCTCACCTATCTCTATATATTTATAGATATAGATATATATATATATATATAGATACGGCTTCTCTGTGTGTGTGTTTGTGTGTGTGTGTGTGGGCAAAAACCTGTGGATTGTAGAGTTCTGTTTGTGATGGGGTCTAGCGGCTTTTGTCTGTCTGTATGTTCTGGCATTTGAGAAGACACAACAGATAATATAGGGCTAAGAAATAAGCTCTAAAATTCTCAATCCCGTTTGACAGGACTTCGCCTGCAGAGGTGATTGTGATGAACCGCCACGCTGTCTGTCTCTGTCTCGCGATTCACCCCGGCGAAGCCGGGTATTCCTCTAGTAAAACATATATCACACTCATGCCAAAACCGCCCATGATAGACCAGTGACAAATGACACCTACCCATGTCAATCAATCAATCAATCAATATGGGGCTTATATCGCACGTATTCCGTGGGTACAGTTCTAAGCGCAGGGATTTATTTTTTATAAATATTTTTATTCACCCATGTGCCATAGACCAGTGACAAATGACACCTACCCATGTGCCATAGACCAGTGACAAATGACACCTACCCATGTGCCATAGACCAGTGACAAATGACACCTACCCATGTGCCATAGACCAGTGACAAATGACACCTACCCATGTGCCATAGGTGAGCACCTCTCCCGTGGTGGGGTCAAACTTCTCTTTCTCCGTCAGGTGGTAGCCCAGACCCATCATGAAGCCTCCCTCCATCTGACCAATGTCCAGCTCTGGGTTCATGCTGTACGAGAGATAGGACTTCGAAATAACTTAGTGAAGATAGGAGTAAAGTTAAAAGAAAAGTAAAAAAAACAAAAACAAAAACAACAACAGAAAGACTCCTAACGTTCCACATTTCAAAATAAAAAGACAAGAATGGAAATATATTGCAACGTTTAATTTATGAGAAAACAAAAAGTTACATTCACAAGTACGTCGACCCAATGGTCTTTATAGTCGACAGACAGATAAACACTTACCGTACAAATAATAAACTTAGCTTCGAAAGGTAAGTGCTACAAGCTGGTAGCTGCTGATGCTCAGTCTCTGCATGGCGAGAATCATGGTCCAATGATGATGCTATTGATGATGACGACGATGACGATAACGACGATTAAAGCGAGGACTTTGATGATGCGGACGGTAATAATTAGGACGCTGACGATAACAAGGCTGACGACGAATATAACAAAAAATGAAGATAACAACGAAATAACAGTGACGACGACTATATCACCGGTGATGCCTACCTCTCTCCACAGTCGTAGAGCATGTCGGAGCGGATGATCTGGCACTGTCCAGTCAGGACGTCCACCTCAGCCTCCGTCACGGTGGCGGCGTACACGTTGTAGCGGAACGGTTCCTTGTGGACGGGGAACGTGCTGCAGAACAGTCACGAACAGTTTGAGCGCGATGAAAAATGGAGTATT
The DNA here is from genome assembly GCF_037325665.1 of Littorina saxatilis. Classification (NCBI taxonomy): domain Eukaryota; kingdom Metazoa; phylum Mollusca; class Gastropoda; order Littorinimorpha; family Littorinidae; genus Littorina; species Littorina saxatilis. The sequence continues at coordinate 48,753,972 of NC_090251.1, forward strand.
TCGTGAAACGTATTGCTCTTCAGAACCGATTAAATCGAAACGCAAAAGGCAAAACGGGAGAACGTCTTTCCGTTTCATTAGTCTTCAAATCTCTCTCTCTCTCTCTCTCTCTCTCTCTCTCTCTCTCTCTCTCTCTCTCTCTGTCTGTCTGTCTGTCTGTCTGTCTGTCTGTCTGTCTCTCTCTCTCTCTCTCTCCTCTCTCTCTGTCAGTCTGTCTGTCTGGTCTGGTGTTCTGGTCTGTCTGTCTGCCTCTGTCAGTCTGTCTGTCTGTCTGTCTCTGTCTGTCTGTCTGTCTCTGTCTGTCTGTCTGTCTGTCTGTCTGTCTGTCTCTCTCTCCCCCTCTCTCTTTTTCTCTTTCACTTTCCCCCTCCCCCAAACTAGCTTAGCTGTGAGAGTACGTGTTACAGTGAGGTCCCCCAACCTCTATCAAATACACATCATATCACTGCATGGATGCACTTGGAGTACATGTATCCCAGATCTATAGCTGCCAGAAAGTGGGTCGCCCCATAAGATGATTATTACTTCATTCAGTCAAGTTTTGTTTCCCCGAACCTGTGTTATTTGACTGGCACTGTCTACAACTTCCACAGACTGCCATTGCCTCACTAGTAGTATGCTGTGAGGTCCACGCGGTTACCACTTGTTGCCGTGTGTTACCATTGCCTCACTAGTAGTATGCTGTGAGGTCCACGCGGTTACCACTTGTTGCTGTGTGTTACCATTGTTTCTCTCACCAAACCTGGTTAATTCACCGACACTGTATAAGCGGTAACTTGAAATATGACAAAGGGTCAATCAGATTTATACCATACGCTTAGGTTATTAAGTCCCAAAAGTGTGTGGTTATTATGTTCCGTTTCTGACTAGTACAATACACAGACTGTCATTGTATCAGTGTGCGGTGAAGTCCACCGCTAGCCATGTTTGTCCCATTTCTTTCCCCAAACCTCTATCATTTCACCGGAACTGTCTACAACTTTCACAGACAGTCATTGGTTAGAACAAAATGTTATTCAAAATACACTACCGGCATGGTTGGCCTAGTGGTAAGGCGTCCGCCCCGTGATCGGGAGGCCGTGGGTTCGAACCCCGGCCGGGTCATACCTAAGACTTTAAAATTGGCAATCTAGTGGCTGCTCCGCCTGGCGTCTGGCATTATGGGGTTAGTGCTAGGACTGGTTGGTCCGGTGTCAGAATAATGTGACTGGGTGAGACATGAAGCCTGTGCTGCGACTTCTGTCTTGTGTGTGGCGCACGTTATATGTCAAAGCAGCACCGCCCTGATATGGCCCTTCGTGGTCGGCTGGGCGTTAAGCAAACAAAAAAAATAAATTCAAAATACATCACATTAAACAATTGACAGTATGCAGCTAGGACACGGACACAAGCACACGCTTATTTTACGTGACCCAGACTGTCGTTGACTCCCTACTGTTGCCATGGGTGTCTCTTGTTTTTCCCCACAAACCTGTATTATTTCACTGGTATTGTCCACAAGTGACAGGGACTGTCCTTGACTCACTAGTAATGGGATGTGAGGTCCACGCCTTTCTGGTAGCACTGAGTGACCACCTGTTGCCAGGTCGGGGTGCCCGGCATCTTCTGTCGGATAGGGTCTATCCGTGCCTTCAGGGCCTTGCAGCATTCGATCACACCCTGTAAGGCACACAAGAGTAAACCAGCTTCAGATAATGAAATAGCAATAGCTGGTGTCAATGTCCATCTATGAGATTAAAACTATATTTCAGCATTCCGCCACTAACTACAGAACGGTGAAGCCAACACAAGACTTGCACAAGTGCACAGACACTATGGTTTTAACGGGGGACAGACAGATAAATGATTATGAGACAAACGAAACAAAGAAAAGACTTAGTTTTGAATGCGTTGGATGTGGTCTCCAGCAAAGAGACGGTCAGAGCTAGGTCTGCCAGTTCAACAAACAATGACTACACAGCTTAAAGGCACATTAGACAATTTTTTTTTTTTTAGATTATCTTTTCTTTATTATTGTTTCACCAGAAAAATGTGACGGCAAGAGAAACACGTTGTTTACTCTCTTTTGCTGGAGAGCTAGTGATGTTGTTAACTCATTGTCTCCCAGGTACGGATATATCCGTCTACCCACTCATATGGCTCTATCTGACCAGGTACGGATTTATCCGCTCAAACTGTTAGGTTCAGTCTCTTCCGGTAACGTCCATCTAACGCCTGCATTCCAGCGTGTTGATATACAGTTACTATAATTCTGGGTGTCCTGCTGCAGCACAGCTGGTCTCGGCTTAAAATAACGTGGTCAACATAGGTACGTGGGGTAGAAAGTGTTAAATACTTGCAAAATGCAATTTTTTGCTTCGATGGCAGGGGCGGACGAGGGGGGGGGGGGGTGCACAGGGTGCAGGTGCACCCCCCCCCTCCAGCAAAAAAAAAAAAAAAATTGGAAAGCTGATTCTATGACCATTTCTAAGTTCAGATGGCACCATTTTGCTTCTTTGGGCCAAACATTTTTCCGGGGGGGCATGCCCCCGGACCCCCTAGCAAATTCGGGCGCTTCGCGCCCATCACATTTACTTTCGATTCAAAGTGCACCCCCCCTTACAAAGCAACTGATCCGCCCCTGGATGGTGTAAATACTGACGTCCGACACCTTCCTTCTTTAACGCCTCCTACTCACCAACACAAGATCAGCTGAAGGGTAACAGGAGATGGACAAGATGAAGGGAAGGGGGGGGGGAGGGGGTGTTACTATTTTGTTTCCCCACCCAGAACTAACACTTACCATGGCATTGAGCTCGCTGGTGATGGACCCTCCCGTTGTCATGGAGTTGGCGTTACACACAGAGGAACCTTTCTTCACGCGGATGAGAGACATGGGCACACCTAGCTCGTAGGCACACACCTGGGCCGTCTGGAAACCAAGATGTGGTATTGGTAAACTGGACAGGTCAAGACAATAATTTTGCTGTCTTTTAAAAATCGCTAGTCTTCAGTGTGTGTATTAAATAGTGTGCTCACATCAATGAGAGTTACAATCTGAATGATTTTCTGGCTGTTTTGAGTTGTAATTCCGATAGTTTGAAAAAAAACCACATAATTATTTGAATCTAACTAGCATGTATCTACAAAACACGACAGAAGTGATAGACACTTTCTATTGATTTTGTTACCCGTGTGTGATCAGAGTGTCAAGAGACACCCTTTGAATCGGCCACGAGTCTTTGTTTGTGTGAATAGAGGATGTTAGGAAATAACTCTATCGGGTTTGTATGGGTTGTGTCAGAGTGAATACTCTTGCTTTTATTGAGTCAAACTTTCACACGTGACATAGGCCAGTCACTAGCGAGGGGGGGGGGGGGGGGGGGGGGTGTCTAAAACACGTGAGCAAGCAGCACGCGTTAAAAGCTTACCTAACTAAAATCAAGATAATCCCTCTTTCACCACAATCTCATACAAACCCGATAAGAGTTATTTCTAAATATGCCCCCCGCGGGTTAGGTGGAGTTCCATATTGGTTGGGACGAGAAAGAATTTACCCGATGCTCCCCAGCATGTCGTAAGAGGCGACTGACGGCTTCTGTTTCAATCAATCAATATGAGGCTTATATCGCGCGTATTCCGTGGGTACAGTTCTAAGCGCAGGTATTTTTTGTATTTTTTTGATTATTATTTTATGAAATTTATATCGCGCACATATTCAAGGCGCAGGGATTTATTTATGCCGTGTGAGATGGAATTTTTTTTTTTTTTACACAATACATCACGCATTCACATCGGCCAGCAGATCGCAGCCATTTCGGCGCATATCCTACTTTTCACGGCCTATTATTCCAAGTCACACGGGTATTTGGTGGACATTTTTAGCTATGCCTATACAATTTTGCCAGGAAAGACCCTTTTGTCAATCGTGGGATCTTTAACGTGCACCCCCAATGTAGTGTACAAGAAGGGACCTCGGTTTTTCGTCTCATCCGAAAGACTAGCACTTGAACCCACCACCTAGGTTAGGAAAGGGGGGAGAAAATAGCGGCCTGACCCAGGGTCGAACACGCAACCTCTCGATTCCGAGCGCAAGTGCGTTACCACTCGGCCACCCAGTCCACTCGCCACGCTGTTTCTCCTTTTACCCTTGTTCAGTGTTTTTTGTCAATGTTTGTAAAGACTTTAGTCAAGCAGTATGTAAGAAATGTTAAGTCCTTTGTACTGGAAACTTGCATTCTCCCAGTAAGGTAATATATTGTACTACTTGCAAGCCCCTGGAGCAAATTTTGATTAGTGCTTTTGTGAACAAGAAACAATTGACAAGTGGCTCTATCCCATCATCCCCCTTCCCTCCGTCGCGATATAACCTTGAATGGTTGAAAACGACGTTAAACACCAAATAAATAAAGAAAGAAAGATTTCTAAACATCGTCTGTTGCACAACAATGTACATGTACAGTTAAAATGACAAGCCTTGAAAAGTAATGTAACCCATACCTCACGATCATGTACACTAGCGAAGGGGCACCGACACGGTTGGCCTAGTGGTAAGGCGTCCGCCCCGTGATCGGGAGGTCGTGGGTTCGAACCCCGGCCGGGTCATACCTAAGACTTTAAAATTGGCAATCTAGTGGCTGCTCCGCCTGGCGTCTGGCATTATGGGGTTAATGCTAGGACTGGTTGGTCCGGTGTCAGAATAATGTGACTGGGTGAGACATGAAGCCTGTGCTGCGACTTCTGTCTTGTGTGTGGCGCACGTTAAATGTCAAAGCAGCACCGCCCTGATATGGCCCTTCGTGGTCGGCTGGGCGTTAAGCAAACAAACAAACTAGCGAAGGGTCTGTCTGAAATACGTGAACAAGGTGCACGTGTGAAAAGCTTGCCTCACTAAAAGCAAGATAATTCGCTCTTTCACAACTCATTCGACTCAGACAGAGTTATTTCCGAACATTGCAGAGCAATTTACAGTGAAGAAGACAATCCTTGAAAAGTAATGTAGCCCATACTGCACGATCATGTACACGTACACTAGCAAGGGATGTGTATGTTAAAAGTGGACACGGAGCACGTGTTGAAAGCTTGCCTCACTAAGAGCAAAATTAGTCACTCTTTCACAACAAACTCATACAAAACCCGACAGAGTTATTGCCATCATCGTCTATTCACACAAACAAAGACTCGTGGCAGATTGAAAGGGGAATCAAAGGAAACAAACACTTCAGTCGTGTTTTGTAGCCTATATATAGATACAGTAGCTGCTAATCAGTTTAAAAAAAATTGTTTCTTTCAAAATATTGGAATTTCAAACTGTGCAAAGCAATGTTATGTACAGTGTCTTAAGAGAGCACGCCTTGAAAATAAAAAGATCGAATGTAACCCATACTGCACGGTCATGTGCATGTCGCAGCTTACCTTGGTGTTGATGCCCTGGCCCATTTCAATGCCGCCGTGCTCGATGGCGATGGTGCCGTCAGCGTGGTAGATGGCCACGAACACGTTGTACGTGCCCCCCAGCCAGCCGATGCCAAACTTGGTGGGCACCATGGACAGGCCTCGCTTCTTCCAACGGTTGGCCTGCACAGAGAAATGTAAGTTTTCAGCCCTCACGGCCTCATGTGAGATGGAGTAGGGAAACCCCGGTGTAGGATCCGGTCCGGTCCCCCCTCTGAAGTAGTCCCCCGGGGGACCAATTCGTGGCAAAAACTGCTCTATAATGGTCCCCCCTTAGACATCCAGCCTCGTTTTTCTTAGGCATTCAAGCCATTTTCAATCTATATCTTCGTCCGGTATTATGTAGTGCACAGACAGCAATCTCTTTGTTTGACTATATTTTGCAGAAAATAAAATAGATCTGATTTATAATGCCGTTCAAAAGAAAAATCACATGAAATAAAATGAATAATAAATAAATACTGATAAGAAGAAATGAAAACAGTCTCTGATTCTTTCCTTTCTTTTCTCTGAAATTGCTGGTAACATTACTAACATTGTAACAAGAAAAACAAGTCGCGTAAGGCGAAAATACAATATTTAGTCAAGTAGCTGTCGAACTCACAGAATGAAACTGAACGCAATGCCATTTTTCAGCAAGACCGTATACTCGTAGCATCGTCAGTCCACCGCTCATGGCAAAGGCAGTGAAATTGACAAGAAGAGCGGGGTAGTAGTTGCGCTAAGAAGGATAGCACGCTTTTCTGTAGCTCTCTTTGTTTTAACTTTCTGAGCGTGTTTTTAATCCAAACATATCATATCTATATGTTTTTGGAATCAGGAACCGACAAGGAATGAGATGAAAGTGTTTTTAAATTGATTTGGACAATTTAATTTTGATAATAATTTTTATATATTTAATTTTCAGAGCTTGTTTTTAATCCGAATATAACATATTTATATGTTTTTGGAATCAGCAAATGATGGAGAATAAGATAAACGTAAATTTGGATCGTTTTATAAATTTTTATTTTTTTTTACAATTTTCCGATTTTTAATGACCAAAGTCATTAATTAATTTTTAAGCCACCAAGCTGAAATGCAATACCGAACCCCGGGCTTCGTCAAAGATTACTTGACCAAAATTTCAACCAATTTGGTTGAAAAATGAGGGCGTGACAGTGCCGCCTCAACTTTCACGAAAAGCCGGATATGACGTCATCAAAGACATTTATCAAAAAAATGAACAAAACGTTCGGGGATTTCATACCCAGGAACTCTCATGTCAAATTTCATAAAGATCGGTCCAGTAGTTTAGTCTGAATCGCTCTACACACACACACACACACACAGACAGACAGACGCACATACACCACGACCCTCGTTTCGATTCCCCCTCGATGTTAAAATATTTAGTCAAAACTTGACTAAATATAAACAAGTCGCGTAAGGCGAAAATACAATATTTAGTCAAGTAGCTGTCGAACTCACAGAATGAAACTGAACGCAATGCCATTTTTCAGCAAGACCGTATACTCGTAGCATCGTCAGTCCACCGCTCATGGCAAAGGCAGTGAAATTGACAAGAAGAGCGGGGTAGTAGTTGCGCTAAGAAGGATAGCACGCTTTTCTGTAGCTCTCTTTGTTTTAACTTTCTGAGCGTGTTTTTAATCCAAACATATCATATCTATATGTTTTTGGAATCAGGAACCGACAAGGAATGAGATGAAAGTGTTTTTAAATTGATTTGGACAATTTAATTTTGATAATAATTTTTATATATTTAATTTTCAGAGCTTGTTTTTAATCCGAATATAACATATTTATATGTTTTTGGAATCAGCAAATGATGGAGAATAAGATAAACGTAAATTTGGATCGTTTTATAAATTTTTATTTTTTTTTACAATTTTCCGATTTTTAATGACCAAAGTCATTAATTAATTTTTAAGCCACCAAGCTGAAATGCAATACCGAACCCCGGGCTTCGTCGAAGATTACTTGACCAAAATTTCAACCAATTTGGTTGAAAAATGAGGGCGTGACAGTGCCGCCTCAACTTTCACGAAAAGCCGGATATGACGTCATCAAAGACATTTATCAAAAAAATGAAAAAAACGTTCGGGGATTTCATACCCAGGAACTCTCATGTCAAATTTCATAAAGATCGGTCCAGTAGTTTAGTTTGAATCGCTCTACACACACACACACACACACAGACAGACAGACGCACATACACCACGACCCTCGTTTCGATTCCCCCTCGATGTTAAAATATTTAGTCAAAACTTGACTAAATATAACGAGGCTGGATGTCTAAGGGGGGACCATTATAGAGCAGTTTTTGCCACGAATTGGTCCCCCGGGGGACTACTTCAGAGGGGGGACCGGACCGGATCCTACACCGGCTTTAAAGGAAATCATATTTAAAAAAGCAAAGGCTAAAACAAAACAAAAAAACTCAAGAAAACCAACAACAACATTTTTACAAAAGAGGGGGGGGGGGGGGGAGGGTAAGTAAATGCAGACAGCTGGCTGTCGTTTCCTTCTGTCATTAGACATACCTGATTGAAGACGCTGACTTCAGTTTTCCTTGCAGCAAGGTTGCAGGAGGTTTCCAGTTGAGTCACCAGTGGGGCAAGGTTGCAGTAGTCCAGTTTCATGCCGAACGGGGTCACCTGATGGTCAAGCAGCATTGCTAATACACTGACCACATCATTGCTTACAGCTACAGCTAACCGCAGTAGTTTAATACATGTACATTTATTGCATGATACATCTTCGAAGAAGGACAGAATTTCAGCTACTCGCAATAGTAGGACAGAAGAACCTCCCTTTTAAGACCCCCCCCCCCCCCCCCCCCCTCATCGATTAAGACTTGTTCCTTTTCAAGACCTTGATTTTTCAGATTTGTTGTTCATAACATCTATAAATTTATTCCCATTCTAATTTTCCCTCCTTTTTACGACCTGATTTTCTCCGATTATTTAGAGGTCGTGAAAGGGGGTTCCACTGTTCTACTATTGCGAGTGGCCTAGCTGGATTCCTGTTCTTTTTCAAAGTTTTATCACGCAGTAGATGTATACAACTATTGCTGTTAGTAACAATGCTGTCGTTGCTACTACTGCTGTTGCTACTACTGCTGTTGCTACTACTGCTGTTGCTACTACTGCTGTTGCTACCACTGCTGTTGCTACTACTGCTGTTGCTACTACTGCTGTTGCTACTACTGCTGTTGCTACTACTGCTGTTGCTACTACGGCTGTTGCTACTACTGCTGTTGCTACTACTGCTGTTGATACTACTGCTGTTGCTACTACTGCTGTTGATACTACTGCTGTTGCTACTACTGCTGTTGATACTACTGCTGTTGATACTACTGCTGTTGATACTACTGCTGTTGCTACTACTGCTGTTGCTACTACTGCTGTTGCTACTACGGCTGCGATTACGTGAAGCTAAATGCGTTCAGCTAATGGTGTAAACTCATGCTTGTTATCTCTTGTCTTGCGCAGTCAGCGCATGGCTGCAACAGGTGACTTTATTATCAAATGTTCTGCAGAAGTGTGACTACTTGTGTATTCGTAAACTGCACACTCCTTGTTGCGTGAAATACGATGATTTTTGTTGCTCGTATAAAACAAAACAAAAATCACTGAATCACAATCCAAGCCCCATAATACACAAGAATGATAGGAACAACAAATATAAAACGAAAACTAGAATCCAAACCGGAAACAAATTAACAAACAACTCCTCAACCCCTACCACATCTACAACCACAACCACAACAACAACAACAACAACAGCAAACAACAACAAACAACAACAACATTCTTGCTGCTTCACATATCCCACACAATGTACCTGTCCCTTGGTGTAGAAGTTGAGCTTGCGGACGTCAGAAGGGTCCTTGTTGAGAGACTTGGCCACGTGTTCCATCATGGACTCCATGATGAACTGGGCTGGCAGAGACCCTGAGGCATGAGGACCAAACATGTGCAATTAAAGTTGTGTCTTGAAAGGTACAATAACCCACAATGCACAATTTAGGTTGTGTCTTTAAAGGGACTCTTTCCCCGTGTAAGAAAAATCAAATAAAACAACAAATATCTGTGGTATCTGGCTTTTGTATGGAATTAAAGCATTCTGCAACTTGAACACATGCCCACAATCTACAGCCTGGCAACCCCCCCCCCCCTCTCTCCGCCCCCCCCCCCCACCCCGTCTCTGTCGTCCCTTCTTTCTGTCTCCTTCTCCCCCTCTCTCTAACATCTTCCCCCTCTCTCTCCCACTCCCTCCCTCCCCCCTCTCTTTCTCTGTCTTGTCTTTCTCTCTGTCTGTCTGTCTGTCTGTTTGTCTGTCTGTTTGTGTGTCTGACTTTCTCTCTCTCTCTCTCTCTCTCTCTCTCCCTCTCTGTCTCCGTCTCTCTCCCCCTCCCCCTTCCTCTCCCACTCTCTCTCTCTCATTCTCTCTCTCTCTCTCTCTCTCTCTCTCTCTCTCTCTCTCTCTCTCTCTCTCTCTCTCTCTCTCTCTGTGTCTTGTTCCATTCTTTATAAATTACTCCTTCAAATGTCCTCTCTCAGTCAGTACCTGGCGCTCTGCAGGCAGTGTTGGAAGCCTTGTTGGTTTTGACCAGGACAGGAGTCACCTTCCAGTTCGCACAGTTGTACGCTGCAACAAATAGAACTGATGTCTAGAACAAGAACCACGAAAGTTATGTCCCGTGCGAGTTTAACACCAAGTGAACGACAGTATTGGCACAGCATCAAGAAGATGAAATTAATCACACGTATTCAGTGAATGAAGACTCTTAATACGTATGCAAGAGAACCAGCCAAGCGTCTCAACACTAAAGCGTGTACCGTTTTAGTGTAACCAAAACCGATTCAATTGTGGCAGTTTACTATTCACCGTATTCGTGTTGCATGTGCGGTGTTATTTTTACGGTCTCTTGATATTATGATATATGCAGATGGATATCATTTAATCATTAAATGCTCACTGTTTTTTCCGTTCGCAATTTTGGAGTCTTTCCTTATCATAAGCTTACGTGTCTGAAAGCAGCCAGCAACTACTTTCTTTTTGTATAAAAGTATCGTAATGCAAAAAATCAGCAAAAGCTTGGTTAAACTGATTGTGGATAATACATAAACACATACAAAATCTACCGATAATTTAGTCAACACAGCACTGATGAATATCATACCATTGTCAATACAGATGAACATGCTGCTGAGGCCGCTGCCATTGGGGGAAGAGCCACAGTCACCATACACTGTCACGTTGATTCCGTTCAGCTTACCCTCGTCTGTGAATCCCACCTGTGTATACAACCATCAGTCAACTACTCGCATGGATCCGCTGCAGGGAAAAAACATCGGTCAGGCCAAGGAAAAAAACAATGTTCCCGATTTTCCAATCGTCCCCATCTGTTTTCCTCTCTACCCTAGAATTGTTTTGGGCCCTTCACAAAAGTTAATTAAAAATGACAAAAGTCGATTTTGCAGCCTCAATAGTAGAGCTAGTCTTCTCCCACATCCAGGAAAAACGGCTCACACAATTTTCGACCAATGAAAAGCCACATGCGCCTGTGAAATAAAACAAAACAAAAACAAACTTCAAAAAAACTACAACAAAGTTACTGACCCACCTAATTGTTTTGGCCCCGGCGTCCGAAACAACCTTATCTTTTGCCTTACCACCAAAACCATTTATAATGCACTGACGTTACGTGCTGTAACAACACAGACAAGGTTTAATAACAACCACCAGTTTGCTTCTGCTCAGTTTGTCTGCATTTGTGAAGCACTTGTTTCAAGAAAGATTTGGGTTTATTAACTGCATTAGTGAGTTATTCTACATGAAGAGCCGTATTCGCAGTGTTTATTTTGTAAGCCATGGACAAGACTTCCGTCAAATCCTCCTCCTCAATATAAAAACAAAAACAAGGATTGTAGGTTAATGGAACGTTTAATTATTGACAAAACAAAACGTTGCAATTTTACAACACTTGTTTTTTGGTTCTGAATTTTGGAACGTTAAGCCCGCTACTAACTACAGCCGAACCAAGACGAACTAGGTCGGCGAACGTTCGGCGAACGTCACACCGTGCCTGGTTCGTTGTACTATCTAGCGGCAAAATGTATCGGCGATACCGGTCATATGATCAAGAAATATCACGTGAGAAAACTCGTGATCGGGTGACAGCATTATAATAGCCGTCAGTATTGTCACTCTTCAAGGATGAAGATACAAAATATATATTCAACCAATGAAAAGTCAGTTCGCCGATAACGCGCCGAATGTTTGCAGGATTGTATCGGCGAACCGCGAAGGTTACAGCTGCAACCCAAAAAGGGGAATCCCCTGATATGATGACGTCGCCGAAATAGTAGCAATCTATCTGAGTTTGGATTCGCCCTCCTGCTGCATGCTCTGCTGTACATGGGGAACACAGCGGATGAATGTGGGCGGCATTTCTCCACTCCATTCGTGGTTACCCCAGATACTACCCATGTGGGCCCCAGATCGGCTAGCTGGGCCCCGGAAGACATGTGCAAAATAACATGGGGCCGATATGGGGCTCACATGCGGTGCTGGTAGGGTCATTACTAGGCCTATCACTATAATTATCATGATGACACACCTCGTATTGGGCATAGTAGGGGTTCCTCTTGCCCACAGCCCGCATGTTGGTGTGAAGATCCATCACCAGGCGGACAGGTCTGCACACACATAACATACGTACAATGTTTCATCTGAGTAGCTTCCTGGGTGACTCTGACACCACAACAGACTGCGGAAACTTGCTTTGTCTCTATCAAGTTTGTGTTTCTCTCTCCGAATATACATTATTATTATGACAAAAAGACCAAAAAGCACTGTACTCACGTTAAAATGACGAACAGGGAACAAATAACGGCGACGTTTCGACCTATGGGTCTTCTTCAGGCACGCCGTTATTTGTTCCCTGTTCGTCATTTTAACGTGAGTACAGTGCTTTTAGGTCTTTTTGTTGTTCGCTCTCACGTGCATGCAGTCGCCATTGTTTATTTGCTTTATTATAATGACATAGTTAAAGTAAAGAAGGATAAACATTACAGCACAACACAAACATATACATGGATACAAAGTGCAATACACGATACTGGGGAAGTGGGATGGGTTAGGGGGGAGGCAGTGGTCATATGCACATAAACACAATAAAACATAAAACAAATAAATGAACATAGTACAATTATATGTCAATATGCCACATAACAGACTTTCTTTCTTTATTTGGTGTTTAACGTCGTTTTCCACCACGAAGGTTATATCGCGACGGGGAATGGGGGGAGGGGGGGGGGGGGGAGATGGGATAGAGCCACTTGTTAATTGTTTCTTGTTCACAAAAGCACTAATAAAAAAAAATTGCTCCAGGGGCTTGCAACGTAGTACAATATATGACCTTACTGGGAGAATGCAAGTTTCCAGTACAAAGGTCTTAACATTTCTTACATACTGCTTGACTAAAATCTTTACAAACATTGACTATATTCTATACAAGAAACACTTAACAAGGGTAAAAGGAGAAACAGAATCCGTAAGTCGCCTCTTACGACATGCTGGGGAGCATCGGGTAAATTCTTCCCCCAAACCCGCAGGGGGTACATACATAACAGACTGCGGGGATCTACATTTTTTCCCAATCAATTAATAATATCTTTAACATTTTCCCAGACAGTAGGTAACCTTAATCTTTTGAGCTCGTAATTATGTACTGTATGTGAAGCTCAAACATCTCAGTAAAAGCAGGGAGCTCTTAACTTTGAGACTATAAAAGTCATGATTGTTCAATTTATTTCATCACAACAAGAAGAGCGTCATAGCATAACAACTAGAAATACGTTTATCTATTTAGTCAGATGATGAGTATATGCCTGCTTAAAAGGGACACAAAAGCCCACATTTTGTTTATTGTCCAAAAGGCAACAGGTAATTAATTACCTTTGCATGACGTGAGCTGCTAGAGCACAGGCGCCTGAAGTCATGAAGTTTCGTGTGATCTTTGCTCCAAAGGCCCCTCCCAGACGTTTCACCTCCACTGTCACTCTGTAACGTTTTGATTGTAATGTCTAATTGGCTTTCTCAGTCTTAGTTTAGGCCAAAAAAGAAAGAAGTCTGTTTACGGTAACATAGGCCAAAAAAAAATAGGGTCGGTAGGTCGGGATTTTTATTTTTTTTTATTTTAATTTTTTTCCCCAAAATCATATTTTTAGGTTATTTTGCAAAAAAACAAAGCCTTTTTATTTATTTTTTTTCCCAAATGCCAAAAAAAGTCTAGGGACGCGCGAAAAAATAGGGTCGGTCGGGATACCGTAAACAGACTATTTTTTGTTGTTGGCCTTAGCAACAGAACATTGTAAAAAGACTTCGGGCTAAAAGACAACCAAGCAACCACTTCCTACAACCACAGCCACGACGACAATCAGACTAAAAATGCCACAAAACTGGAACAACAACAACAACGTTACAACAATAACCACCACCATCATCACCACCACCAACCCCACTATTTTTAGACTCCCTCCTTTTGCAAGACCTGATCTTCTATAAACAAAAAATAAAACAAGAAGAGCAAACGCTCGATCGAGTCACTTTCGCAGTTCTGAATATTATATGAGGCATCAGATGGACAGGAAGAAATTGCTATTCACAACACAATGAGTCACGTTCACATAAAATTTGAGCCCGGTCACTTTTATAGTTTCGTTGTGTGTTGCCGAACAGAAAAGGCTAGTTATCTCCCTTGTTTTTCTGATAACGTTCGTAAAAGGCTACAGATGTAAATACTTTGATGTAAAGAATAATCCTACAAAGTTTCAATCACATCCGATGAACTTTGTCAAAGATATAAAATGTCTAATTTTTCCTTTGACGCTGACCTGTGACCTTGAAAAAGGTCAAAGGTCAACGAAACCATCGTTAAAGTGTAGAGGTCATTGGAGGTCACGACTAAACAAAATATGAGCCCGATCGCTTTGATAGTTTCCGAGAAAAGTCCAACGTTAAGGTGGTGTCTACGGACGGCCGGCCGGACGGCCGGCCGGACAGACTAACACTGACCGATTACATAGAGTCACTTTTTCTCAAGTGACTCAAAAAAGTGTATCAAAAGGTTGGTCCCACTGTGCCCTAAACTTGAAATGTACAAACAGCACCAATAATAACAACGACGACGACGACGACAAATAAATCACGATATGAAAGAACACCGACCAAACATTCTCTCCACTCACGCGCTCTGAGGAATGTTAAGGATGCCGGCGATGACCTCCCCGGTGGCGTCAATCCACTGTGTCGTGCACTGCACGTCCAACCCGCCGTCGTCGTTGGGGACACAGCGACTGGCCTGCGTCTCCATGTGGAAGTGGGCCTGGGTCCCCATCTGTATCGACCCGGTCACGCGCCGTGCCGAGCTGGCGATCGCCTCTGAAAAGAGAGCAGATAGTATGCAAATAAATATCTTACTATTTTCTTTCAAACCCTGTTCGTTCCGTGTTGCGTCTGCTTTTTGTTGTCTTTTGTGTTCTTTTCCTGATGAAGCTTCCAGAAGCGAAAATTCGTAATCGTCTTGTGTCGTCTTTGTATTGGTGCGTACAGTAATCTTTTGTTTTTTTAACTTTGTTCATCTTACCACAGTCACTTCGTTGTTTAGATTACTGTTTTCTGTCTTTGAGTCCTACTGAAAGTGAAGAATCGAAAACAATTAATGATAACTATACAAATTACAAGAAAGAGAGAGAAAAAAGAAGAAGAAGAAATTTAATGTTAGTTTTTTAAACGTTTAATTGCAGATCAAACGAAGCATTCACTAGCGTGAGTTCATTACCCAATGTTGCCAAATTTAAGCAATTAGGATATGTGCCTTAATGTCTGTGTCCCAGGAATCGGGCAACTCCCCGAACGAAGACGCACGATCGGCCGAATGAATTTTTTTCTTCACAAAACACGATTTCCTCGGATTACTACACCTCGCTTGTTCAACTTCAGTTGACGGATTGTGTTGATGGCACATGGCACCGGCCCCTAGTCCAAACTCACTTGCAGCGTCGCCAGCAGTGGACGGGTCCGGGGGGTCAGGGAAGAAGGACTTGAGCTGAATGGCCTCATTGAGGTCCGTGACGGGTTTCTGCACGTTGCTGTACGCCACCTTCACCATGCTCGCCGCCTTCAGGGCTGTCTGGGGGTCGGCTGTTCACACAGACAAGAGCAAATGAGGAAACAAAAGTATTGACCAACAAAGCCGTCAGAGAGCAAACGGGTGTCCATACTTTCAAAGCAGTCTAAACAAGAAATTCCTCCGAGGTAGGAAAAACACCCCCGTCCTTACCATTCTCACTGCCACCAACTGAGAAGGTTATTTCCCTTTGACCATTAATATGTCCCTCTATAAGTCCTTGTAGAACCTTAATCCACCAATAACTCCCTAACCGTGTGTTTGACTGGTCCCAATTTTTGTAAGGACCGTCTCAGGAATGTATAGAACCTGTTCACCAAGTTTGGTGACGATCGGTCCGTTCATTCTTGAGATCTATATGCGAACACAAACACACAAACAAACAAACAAACACACACATCGACCGAATCCTATACACACCCCTATACCGGGGGTGTAACAACGCGTTTTTGTGAAGATGTATTAGCTTTGCTTGTTGTGCTCCATTGTTAAATTGACTGTATGCGGCATTGTTATCTGTACTTTTCTGAATAAATTGTTTCAACCAGTCTGTTCACAGAAACAATTGCTTAACTCTAACCAGTTTATGGAAATGAAAATAGGTTATGGCCCAAAAATCATAAATGTCGTGCTAATCATTCGTCATATAAATATAGCATGTTGTCTAGGAAATTGAAGCTTAGGAAGGTCAAGGTAGTGAACGGGTAAGAGTTAAGGCTCAAATAAAGTGGGCGAAGTCGGCTTCGAGAAGTCTACTTCACGAAGCTGGTTGCACGAAACTTGGGCCCCGAATTTTCGGTAAAAAGACTTTGAGAATTCTTCGTGAAGTCAACTTAACTTTGGGCTCTATGGAAGACAGCCTTAAGTGTACTATCTTTGTGTAAACTACTGCGTGGTCATAAAACTGGCTGTTAACTCGGAAATACATTCCATTTGATACCAGCATCTGTTTCCAAAGTTAGTACAGATAGACTCACATGCAAGCCTAGCTCACAATTTTTACAAAAAGCTTGTCCAGAAACTTATACACGTCTTCGCCTTTCTCCTGTTTAAATAAACTTCATTTTTCCGTGTCAAGTTTTTAAATTAGCGAACATATATACAGTTATAATCCTCAATTGATATAATCACATGTCGCTACAAAACTGCCATGCACGGGCCTTTCTATTCTCTACTATACAAGAATTTGTTTTCATTGTTTTTTTAATATTACTATTGAAGCAAAAGAGTAAATAATATTGAGATTAAAATACGCAAGGAATAGTGAAAATACAACAATACAGAAACATTGTCCACTCAGAAAATGATCAGGTAAAACATACCGGCAACGATGATGCCCAGTGGTTGGCCAGCGTACAATACTTGTCCGCTACACAGAAGCTGAAGGAGAAAAGGTGACTTTAAATGAAAATAAACGTAGACACAATATGAAAAACACTATAAAGCAAATTAAAAAAACAAAAATATTTAAACCTGACTGAGAGAAAAAGGGTGTCCTTACTTAACAAGCAGTGTAAACAACGCGTTTTAACACAGATGGGAAGCAAAAGAACAGAATGATACACATCGACACACACACACGCACGCAAGCACGCTCTCTCTCTCTCTCTCTCTGAAACACACACACACACACACACACACACACACACACACACACACACACGCACGCACACACACGCTCTCATGCCCACACCGACACACACCCACACACATACACACACACACACGCTCCCACACCGACACCGACACACACACACACACACACACACACACACACACACACCTCCTCTGTCTTCATGCCCTGGCTGTGTGATGTGAAGCTGTTCTTTCCGCCAGCCGGGATGTCAGACGCCGTTATGAACTTCTGCACTCCCGCCATCGCCTGTAAAGAATGTTTTGTAAACTTCAAATCATAATGATATATCCGATTCTAAAACCACGAGAGCAACGACTCTTGCCATCTCTATATCGAGAAATCAACGCACAATTTAAAGAAAAAAGGCTTAACCTCATTGGCTAAGCTTTGTTTCGTTTAATTGTTTCGGTATTATTTCTGTGTCCGTCTACAACAGAGACAACTCGGTCAGCAATAGTTGTGAATGTTTGGCTTTGTCTATAATTGAACGTTACAAATGAACGTACGTTAACCTTTCTTTGGTTTTGATTTATGAGTATGATTTGACGACTTATATTTGCAAGGCATCAATGACCAATGCTTGGTATTAATCAAAACGAGTCAACGGTGCATTCAAACGGAATCGGAAGAAACTCGGGAATTTTGGGAACACATGCAAACACGTGTGAAATGAACTATCAACAAAAGTCTTTCACTAACACAAACAATGCAACCTTACTGTCTGTCAAAAGGGTTACACAAAGGTGTTTTTTCGCTGAAGATGTTTTTCGAATGTTGTGAGGATTACTCTGTGAAGATAGGGCAGCTGCCTTGCCTGGACTCTATGCGACACAATAGCAGCAGAAACATTTAAACGTTTAAACAAAATCTTAAAAACATGGCACGTGACTGACCAAGGCAGCCGTAGCATCCATGTAGGTGATAGTGGCGTTGCCTTGGTTACTGATGACGAAGGCCGCGTGCAGCTCCCCCTGAACCAAGGGCAGGTCATCCAGGTACTTGGCCTCTCCGCACGCCTGGCAAAGGAACATCATCATCATCATCATCATCATCATCATCATCATCATCATCATCATCATCATCATCATCATCATCATCATCATCATCATCATCACCATCATCATCATCATCATCATCATCATCATCATCATCATCATCATCATCATTGTTCTCATCGTCGTTACTGTCATCAACATTTTGACATTAGTTCTCTGGTGTCTCCAACATCAAGGGTAATCTAATAGTACAGAGAAAGCAAGGATCAAACATCAAGGGTAATCTAATAGTACAGAGAAAGCAAGAATCAAACATCAAGGGTAATCTAATAGTACAGAGAAAGCAAGGATCAAACATCAAGGGTAATCTAATAGTACAGAGAAAGCAAGGATCAAACATCAAGGGTAATCTAATAGTACAGAGAAAGCAAGGATCAAACATCAAGGGTAATCTAATAGTACAGAGAAAGCAAGGATCAAACATCAAGGGTAATCTAATAGTACAGAGAAAGCAAGGATCAAACATCAAGGGTAATCTAATAGTACAGAGAAAGCAAGGATCAAACATCAAGGGTAATCTAATAGTACAGAGAAAGCAAGGATCAAACATCAAGGGTAATCTAATAGTACAGAGAAAGCAAGGATCAAACATCAAGGGTAATCTAATAGTACAGAGAAAGCAAGGATCAAACATCAAGGGTAATCTAATAGTACAGAGAAAGCAAGGATCAAACATCAAGGGTAATCTAACAGTACAGAGAAAGCAAGGATCAAACATCAAGGGTAATCTAATAGTACAGAGAAAGCAAGGATCAAACATCAAGGGTAATCTAATAGTACAGAGAAAGCAAGGATCAAACAGACAAACAAACACAGAAACAAACTAACAAACAAAGCTATGATTAATAATCCGAATCATTATCCTGAGATTAGTACTCTTAATATGTGTTCACACAAACACCAAGAACAACACACAAAAACACAAAAACAACTTAATATGCATTCCAACCAACCAACCAACTAACCAACCAACCAACCAACCAACCAACCAACCAACCAACCAACCAAACAAACATTCAACCAAACAAACAAACAAAGAAAGCTATGATACAAATCTGTACTGACCTGATAAGCCGCGTCCAGTTTGGTCATGGGCTCATCCAGGGGCCAGTCTTGCTTGACGGTGTCGTAGGTTTGAACCCCCGATGACACAGGTCTGTTCAAGTTCATGCTGCCGCTGTGGAACCGCGGGGCCGACTTGACGTAGCAAGCATTCAACACGAACTGCACGTGACACATTGGGAACGGCATTGTATAGGGTGAGGTGTTGCCTAAACAAAGGCTTTCGAAGTAAGTATCGAATAACTCTCCCTTACTCAATTGAACATGGCATATATGCATTTAGAGGAGCTTAGGCCTGCTTCATTTTGGTTATCAGTTAGCTATTGAAGTTATAATGAAGGTCTTGGTTTTTCTCCTTTTGAAAAGTTTTGCTTTCTTTCTGGCCCAGCCCGGCAGCAGAAACGATTTTTTCAAAAGAATTTTAGTACTGACACAGGCACCGCTTTAAACACATCTGGCTTTTAGATTGTAAAATTCCATATAGGTACTTTTGTGAAGGTCTTGATTTGTTTGGGAAACCGTCCGGCCGGTGCTGGGTGTGTTTTCCAAACCTTTAGGTGAGCGGATCCCAATACAATAACATGCAACCATATTGTCCTTCGGGTTTCCTGTGCCTGTTTTAATAAATACTTGTGTGCTTTTGTTTTACACCCCCCCCCTAGACAATTCAATCATCATTTTTTGCTGACCTTGTAGAAGAGAGCACAGGCAAGGTTCTTTCTGTACAGGGGACTGGCCAGTACTGGGTCAACCGACGGGGCCATCTCCTGGGCAAGCGTGGTTAGTGCGGCTACACACAAAACAAGGACAATTGTTAAAGAATGTTGCAAAACACACACCTTTTAGGATCATTCTGGCAAATCGTCAACAAGGGCCGTTTCCCCTTTATCATATAAAATGTCAATGGATGAATTATTGACCCAAAGAGGCAGCAACATTTTACACTTTTAAACACGTGTGATCCTTGCAAAAGATTAGCTCTTGCCTTATCCTACGTAGCCCACTTCAAGTGGCTGGTTTCTGCTTTGTGTTAGGCTAGCTTGCAACAATTGAGACCTATTTGTCATTGTCTCACTTAATGCACGAGTGACGCATATATTCCTGGTCTACTTTGCAAAAGAGAAAATCATTCCTTGAGACATGTGCTGGGCTCTTTTTAGAATAAAGTTAAACTTTCACTTGAGCACTTCTTTTTATATTTAGTCAAGTTTTGACTAAATATTTTAACGTAGAGGGGGGAATCGAGACGAGGGTCGTGGTGTATGTGTGTGTGTGTGTCTGTCTGTCTGTCTGTCTGTGCGTGTGTGTGTGTGTAGAGCGATTCAGACCAAACCACTAAACCGATCTTTATGAAATTTGACATGATAGTTCCTGGGAATGATATCCCCGGACGTTTGTTTCTTTTTTTCGATAAATACTTTTGATGACGTCATATCCGGCTTTTTGTAAAAGTTGAGGCGGCACTGTCACACCCTCATTTTTCAATCAAATTGATTGACATTTTGGCCAAGCAATTTTCGACGAAGGCCGGACTTCGGTATTGCATTTCAGCTTGGTGGCTTAAAAATTAATTGATGACTTTGGTCATTAAAAATCTAAAAATGTTTATAAAACGATCCAAATTTACGTTCATCTTATTCTTCACCATTTGCTGATTCCAAAAACATATAAATATGTTATATTCCCATTAAAAACAAGCTTTGAAAATTAAAAATATAACAATTATGATTAAAATTAAATTTCCGAAATCGTTTTAAAAACTATTTCATCTTATTCCTTGTCGGTTCCTGATTCCAAAAACAACACCCTTCATTTTCATGTGTTTTTGCAAATCGATGCTATTGTCAAAACTTTGCAAGCTACAACGCTGATCTTACACACACGCACAGAATGGACTCCTGCCTTTGTTGTACAGGCTTGGTGTGCTGCACGTGCTACTCGGGCGTCAGTGGCTGAGCGTTGAAAATTGGTGAAAAGTTGGATAATGTTACCGTTTTATGCTGACTCACCATTTTTTCTATAGCGTGTTTCTGACAAAATGATGCACTGCACGTGGAAGCTTGATGCTTTGACTGTGAAAACTGGTCACTGGTTACTCAATAAAAGCCAGGGCCTGGGCGGACCAGGGCACAACATCACGATGGTCGGACGACAGAAGTTAAGCCTGCTGGACAGAGGAAGAGCCATAGGGTGGTTCCAAGACGGTGTTGGCGTACGGGAGATTGCCACCACACCACAGAAGCCTTTTGGCAATCTCCCGTACGCCAACACCGTCTTGGAACCACCCTATGGCTCTTCCTCTGTCCAGCAGGCTTAACTTCTGTCGTCCGACCATCGTGATGTTGTGCCCTGGTCCGCCCAGGCCCTGGCTTTTATTGAGTAACCAGTGATCAGTTTTCACAGTCAAAGCATCAAGCTTCCACGTGCAGTGCATCATTTTGTCAGAAACACGCTATAGAAAAAATGGTGAGTCAGCATAAAACGGTAACATTTTCCAACTTTTCACCAATTTTCAACGCTCAGCCACTGACTCCCGAGTAGCACGTGCAGCACACCAAGCCTGTACAACAAAGGCAGGAGTCCACTCTGTGCGTGTGTGTAAGATCAGCGTTGAAGCTTGCAAAGTTTTGACAATAGCATCGATTTGCAAAAACACATGAAAATGAAGGGTGATCCCTAACTTTTTGTGAGTAGTTTAGATATGCTATGTTTGCATTAAAAACACGCTCAGAAAGTTAAAACGAAGAGAGGTACAGTAAAGCGTGCTATGAAGCACAGCGCAACCGCTACCGCGCCAAACAGGCTCGTCACTTTCACTGCCTTTTGCACTAGCGGCGGACTACGTTCAGTTTCATTCTGTGAGTTCCACAGCTTGACTAAATGTAGTAATTTCGCCTTACGCGACTTGTTAGAATAAAGTTAAACTTTCACTTGAGCACTTCTTTTTTCATTGTCAAGAGGTGAGGAATGTTTGGAAACTATAGATGTAAAGATTTTGTTTATAAGCAAATTTATTATGATATAATTTTGAGTGAAACAGATATATTATTTGGTTATTGGAATGAAAATTTAAAAAACGATCAAATTTATTTTATAAATTATTGTATTTTGATAACAAAAATGACTATTGGAAAATCTAAGGATGAAAAGAAGTTAGATTTGGGTATTTTATTGGAATTAGAGTTACATTTGAGAAAGAAGTTTATGTTTTGTATAATATAAAGTTGATTATGTTATAAAGAAAAAGATCAAGGAAGAAGGATGCTCCCCGCCTAAATTTAAAAAAAAGAAAAAAGAAATCAGGCAAGAAATATGGGTTGAAGCATCATGCATGCAACTGAGATAAAAAAAAATAAAAAAAAAACAAAAAACTTTTAGTTATCCTGGACAATAGTACAGAAGGATTGGTTGTTTTTTTATGTCCAATTTGGCTATTCCAGCCAATAACGAAGGACGTTGATGCAAAGTCTACTCACTTTTTAGCACTTGTGGATCACCGAGCTGTTTACCGTTCAGGTAATTCTCGGTGTTTGTGGCATGGTTCTGTGGACAGAAATCGGAATGAGAAGATGTGGGTGTGTACGAGTACATGAAACATTGCTTACCAATTACTTCATTATTATTTTGATGAAAGTCTGGCCTGTCTTTATTGTGGTAGAATACATCACAGGCATTAAACATTTGTTAACAACAGATGTGACATACTTAAATGCATGACCCGTTGGTGCTTTCTTAATATCAAGCTAGACGCACTACATTATGTAGTACATAACAATCTCTAAGGTTTTTTATGAACTGCATTTGTATTGCCTGGGGTTGCTGTTGAGGGACTGGGTGGCCGAGTGGTAACGCACTTGCGTTCGGAATCGAGAGGTTGCGTGTTCGACCCTGGGTCAGGCCGCTATTTTCTCCCCCCTTTCCTAACCTAGGTGGTGGGTTCAAGTGGTAGTCTTTCGGATGAGACGAAAAACCGAGGTCCCTTCATGTACACTACATTGGGGTGTGCACGTTAAAGATCCCACGATTGACAAAAGGGTCTTTCCTGGCAAAATTGTATTGGCATAGCTAAAAATGTCCACCAAATACCCGTGTGACTTGGAATAAAGGCCGTGAAAGGTGAATGCTCGCCCTAATAGCTCTTTCTCACTAGCGAGGCCGGAGGTGTGCACGAGTTTCGTCCCTTTGGTTCGGTAAGTTCCGGTTAAGATAGAGGCGGCAGTCGAGCGCATGAACGTGAAAGAATTGAAAGATTTTCTTCGGAAACATGGCCAACTTGTCAGTGGAAAAAAAGAAGAATTAGTGCGCAGAGCAAGAGGCACGTTTCAGCTGCGAAAAGATGGCAAGGATGCTATCGATAATGCTGTGGAAACAAATGATTCAAGTTAGCATTTGACAGACCTCTTCGACTGTCAGTGTCACGAACTTGTAGCCTATGTGTTAAATGTTATCAATAATTATTGAGCACACGCGGAATTTGTGCGTGAATCAGTGAGTCTTTTTGATGCTTGGTAGTCATGCATTTATTGTTGTTAACTGGATGTGCGTGTTGTCTAAGGCTAATGTCAGACGGAGCTCGCAAAACACGAAACAAAAGCCGAACAAAAGCAAAACAACACACAAAAGCACCATGTTTTGCTTTTGTTCGGCTTTTGTTTCGTGTTTTGCGAGCTCCATCTAACATTAGCCTAAGAGCAGTTTCACATTACCAGTTCATGGCTCTTTAATGTTACTTCAGTTGTTTTATTTTACATTGTTTACCAACTTTGTTAAACTGCTATTGTTTGTATATGTTTTAGATAAATAAAACCCAAACTGTATCAACTGCGTCTGTTGAAGTGTGTGTGATTATCTGTAAAACAAGTCATTCATCAAGCTTCAGATTCATCATGTCTTTATTCTTTGAATACATATATAATTATATAATACACTGCATTGACGTTCCTCGGCAAATATTTCAGCCAACTGTGAATAAAAAACAAAATTTAATCACACACAGGTAATAAATATTTGTCCCTTAAAAACATAAAAAGCATAGATACACACCACACAAACCCTATTTATAATTTCATGTACATAATCCCACGTTACAAAATAGTGCACTCCTTACAACACACGCTCACACCTGGTTGGTTTGCGTTCAACTTCTCAGACATATTCAGGCATAAAAATTTTCCGTATTTTTGAAAAAAATAAACCGTAATTTTTTTAGTTTCCGTATTTTTCCTTTTTGTTTTTAATTTTTTTTAATCCAAGCGGAGCGCGGGCGAAGCCCGCGCGTAGCGAGGTAGTTTTTTTTTTCATCTCCCAGCACTGAAAATTTTTTTGCCAAGTGGTGTCTGTCTGTGAACATTGTTCTAGAATTCATCTTTTAGCACAATATTAGCGACACTGTTTGGACAATTCTATTAAAATTAGGCGTACAAACTGATTTTGTTTCGGGGAATCCTCTCAGAGGATCAGAATTTTCATATAATATCATCGGAAGCTGTTACAACGGGAAAATGTGAAACTTTTGTCACTTTTTAACATGGAATTTCATCTTTGAGCGTTTCAAGCGGACTTTAATAAAATAGTTATTTGCGAATTAAGCAGCGGAAGACACTCACCGGTTCAACATGTGTATGGTTATTAAACCTCAAAACATTTCAGTAAGTGGTTTAGACAAACACCTCCGACATGTGAGGGTGACTGGTTTGTAGCTGAAGAGTTTTTTTCTAAAGTGTGTTCTAAATACAAATGACGTACTGGTAATGATGTAATGAGTTGTTCTAATCTTGTTCTTGGAACTCTTGCTGTTCCAAGCTTGTTCTTAGCAAGTCTTGGTGACGAGAACAAAGACTATCAATGAAATCTTTAGAAATAACCTCTGACAACGACGACGATGACGACGACGACGACGATAACAACAACAACAACAAATAACATCGACGACGACGACGACAACAACAACAACAACAACAACAACAACAACAACAACAACAACAACAACAACAACAACAACAACAACACGAGAACAACAACAATCACGACAACGAACATGACAACAACAACACCAACAACTACGACGACAACTACAACGACTGGGTTATGATGACATCACCAATGATTTAAAGGCCGTTAAAAAATCGTTAAATCCTATTTCTTCACTGATTCTTATGAAATTTTAAAGGTAGGTTTGTTGTCCCCAACTTATTTTCACTCCATACTTTTCCAGAAGAAAAACATAATTTTGGCAGTTAAAAACCGTTAAATTTCAATTCTTCACCGATATTTATGAAATTTTGTGGGTAGGTTCGTTGTCCCCAACTGATTTTCACTCTATACTTTTCCAGAAGAAAGACATAATTTTGGCAGTTAAAAAACGTTAAATTTCAATTCTTCACCTATCTTTATGAAATTTAGTGGGTGGGTCCGTTGTCCCAAACTGAATTTTAAGACATACTTTTCCAGACAAAAAACCTTATTTTTGGCAGTTAAAAACCGTTAAATCTCAATTCTTCATCGATATTTATGAAATTTTGTGGGTAGGTTCGTTGTCCCCAACTGATTTTCACTCCATACTTTTCCAGAAGAAAAACATAATTTTGGCAGTTAAAAACCGTTACATTTAAATTTTCACCTATCTTTATGAAATTTAGTGGGTGGGTCCGTTGTCCCAAACTGAATTTCAAGACAAACTATTCCAGTCAAAAAAACTTATTTTTGGCAGTTAAAAACCGTTAAGTCTCAATTCTACACCGATATTTATGACATTTTGTGGGTAGGTTTGTTGTCAGATTTGACATGATGGCAGAATTGAAAGTGTGAGATATCCTGATGTTTCACAATTTATGCTGCATAATTCAGCCCCATAGGCGCTTGAATTTTAGGTGGAGTTGGGTTTTTTTTCAGCCCAAACCAGTAACCCCCACATGGTTTTCATGTCCCTTTCTGAGAGACTTCAAGAAGTTTCAATTTGACGTCATGATTAGCCTGCCGCATTAGCAAGTATGAAAACACGTCATCGATGACACATTTTAAGACAGAGAGAGAGAGAGAGAGAGAGAGAGAGAGAGAGAGAGAGAGAGAGAGAGAGAGAGAGAGAGAGAGAGAGAGAGAGAGAGAGAGAGAGAGAATCATGTACACACAGATGGACGACTTCGCTTGGGGTATGTACTGCCCGGCAGTACACATCTACTTTATTTTTTTTATTTTTTTTATTTTTTTTCCTAGTCATAGCTATAGTAAAATAGTTTTGGGGCCATGTTTGAATCTAATTTTAAGGCTCAGATAGCCCCAGATTGCACCAAATTGCACCCTTGAAAAAAAAATTCCGGGGGGGCATGCCCCCGGACCTCCCTAAAAGTCTTGGCGCTTTGCGCCTGCGAAACTTGGCGCTACGCGCCTTCGAATTTTGTTTTCAGTATTTTTTTTTTTCAGTTTTCATGCCTGATATTTTAACTGGATACAAAAATTTGGAGTACAAACCAGCATCAGTTTTCATGCATACTAGTTTTATAATTTCTGTCTTCCATGCATTGGGAATGTAAGCATCAATGAGTGACATACACAGAGTCAATGACTGAGATTTATAGTGACACTAGAGACTACAGTCATACTGAGACACGGCAGTCCTTCTTACAGCTCATGTGCCTGTTACTGTTTCACACAGACAAGAGCAAAATGCACTAATGATTGAAGGAAGTATGTTGTACAACAACATTCTTTTACACTTTTATGTACATGAACAAATAATACCCATCTGATTAACTAGACGAGAAAGTCACTCTGTCAAGTTGCACAAAATCTTGTCATTTTCTAAAAGAAAGAGTAACACGTAGGCGCTGCTCCCAAGCTCTTTTCAGTTGCTTGTTTGTTGGAAGTTTATGTAGCCTGACAACTCTTCCTTCAATAATTTTTCCACGATAGTTATGGCAAATGACACAGTACTGCTTTCCACCACCACACACTCTGAGCGAGCTTTCTTTCAGTGCAGACGCCATGATGTAGAAGATACCGGAACTAACCCAGCGTTTCTCCTTCGTTGAAGAGCATGGAAAGATAACTCGTACTTGACTAGAAGTGAGAAAGAGCTATAGGCTTGAGGTTTGCTGGCCGATGTGAATGCGTGATATATTGTGTAAACAAATTCCATCTCACACGGCAGAAATTAATATGTAAAGCGCTTAGAGAAAAACGTCACGTCAAGCGCTATATAAATCTCCCATAAATAAAATAAATAAAAACGCCCTCTTCATTACCGCGCAGGTCGTTGTACTGTGATATTTTGTGTCACACCGAGAACAGCTTTTGTCAGCATGTCACTCATACACACAAAAACATGATTATAACAACTATGTTCATCAAATCACTTTCATCATCCCCCTTCCCATTTCTCTTCTCGTGAAGGTTAGAGTGCGAAAGACAAAATGACGGAAAAACCATACAATAACAAACGTCACTTTTCAATTTTTCAAAGTGCACATTTACATTATTTTATTTAAGGCACAGTCCTTCCCTAATTAAAGACAGTGCTGCTAACCATCTCAATCTCTAAGTTATTCTGGGGGAAAGTAACCGCGAAAAGCTGACGCTGCTTACAGACACCGTTGCATGACAGTAAGTTAAACAGGGATCAAAATAAAGGTGGGGAGAAACATAAGCAAAATGTTCAAACAGCCTGCAACATTTGCAATCTAAAATGACACAATGTGGCAATACATCAGACAGCTACGATGCACCCCTTTGGCTATTCGTTAGACTTAAACTGAGCAACATCTCCCAACAACAAAAACACCATTTAAGATGCGAATATTACGCCAGCTGGAGTCTACGTTTATTTGTGTGTGATGTGATCGTGTAACGAGTTGTGTTGGAAACTGTCCGAAACGAGTCTGACGATCTGTTGTTTATTAATGCGCAGCCCCTATTTGACCAGGTCTTAACTGATTGTATCCAAGGTACGGATATATCCGTACCCACTCATATGGCTCTATCTGACCAGGTACGGATATATCCGCTCAGACTGTTAGCTTCAACCAATCTATCAATATGAAGTTTATATAGCGCGTATTCCGTGGGTGCAGTTCTAAGCGCTTGTCGAAGAGTTGTCAACACAGGACAAACAAAGAAACTAACATCTGCAGACGGACACGAACCCTATCACACACTAGCAAACCCTGGTAAACATACAACAAACTGTTTAACAACAATGTACACATCAATAGCTAGGTCCAAACAAAATAATATTAAGCACAAAGAAAACACCTCTCACAGAGCACAGCACAATAATGTCTTTTGGGGCACAACACATCACGTCGAACATGAAAGTCGCAGCCAGCTACGGGAAGAACTGAGTCTTCAACCTACTCTTGAATGCGTCAAGAGAGGGGCTCTGGCGAAGCTCAAGCGGCAGGGAGTTCCAGACGGAGGGGCCCGCGGAGGGAAATGCACGCTGACCAGCAGATGCGAGTTTCGAGCGAGGGATGTGGAGGCGGAGAGGGTCAGCAGCAGAACGAAGGGGACGGTCGGAGGGCTGGGTGTACAGGTCGAGGGAGGATTGAAGGTACTCGGGAGCAGAGTCGTTGAGACACTTGTAGACCAGAGTGGACAGTTTGTAGGAGATTCGGGTGTTGACAGGGAGCCAGTGCAAGGAGCGAAGTAGGGGGGGTGATGTGGTCTCGCTTCGTCTTCCTCAACGTCAGCCTGGCAGCAGCGTTCTGAACTCGTTGTGGGCCATGAATTAATGAGGCGGGGAGGCCAGCCAGAAGGGAGTTGCAGTAGTCCAGACGACTGAAGATGAGGGAGACAACCAGCTTGACACAGGCGTCGTGGGTGAGGTAGCGACGGATGGAGTCGCTTCCTGTAACGTCCATCTAACGCCTGCATTACGGTGTGTTGATACACAGTTACTACAATTCTGCGTGACCTGCTGCAGTACAGCAAGTCTCGGCTAAAAAAAACTTGGTCAACATAGGTGGGGTAGAAAGTGTTAATAAATCATGGTAAGGAAGGGATTATAGGTTCTAAGTTAAAGCCCTTTACAATTACACACAACAACAACAACAAATATTGAAAACATGTGAATGTTGAACGACGCCCAGGATTAGTTATATGACTGACCTTGGCACTAATGCCCTGGAAGACCATGGTGGGTTTGACCTTGACCCTGAAGTTGTCGTTCTTGTCCAGCTTGAAGTTGAAGCCCGCGAGCACGTAGCCGTGGGACAGCTGAAAGGTTAATGTAAATAAATACAAAAGCTTAGATATTAGGTCTTGGCAAAGCATGTGTGTCTTAAAGGTCCTTGTCTACATTTTTATACGGAAATAGACATTTGACCGTTAAAATGCTGAGTCTATTCCCAGCACATATCAAACACTCCCCCCCCCCCTTGATTAGGAAGGACGAAGCCAGGGCAGCCGTTTTAAAATTTATTGTAGTATTCTAGCGTAGTGGGATATCTTTATTCGGCAAACGCCGAGGGCAAAACTCCTCTCGAATACAGTGCATTTCGTTTGTTTAAAAAAATCGTGGACAGCGCTCCAATACCCAGTGTCAAACCGTTGCTGGGATTGTGTGGGTGTGGCTGTCAGCATAGTGACATGAATTTGATTGGTCGATATTTATAAGCAAAGCACATGGTCTCTGCACATGGGAAACAAAACAATGGAAGTGTTACGGACGCTTCCCAAAAATAAAAACTATTTTTACATAATATTATTTTTCTATAAAATTTTCCCCCCTGGTTCATTCATCATCTGACATAACTTTTTAGCGAAATCTAACCATAAGATTATTGAAAAAAAGCAAAAAAGTAGACGACCACCTTTAAACCCAGCACTTATGTGCAGACCTGCTCGTGACTTAACCCCCTTCGTGTGTACACGCAAGCACACGACCAAGTGCGCACGGAAAATATTCTGTAATCCATGTCAGAGTTCGGTGGGTTATAGAAACACGAAAATACCCAGCATGCCTCCCCCGAAATCGGCATATGTTGCCTGAATGGCGGGGTAAAAACGGTCATACACGTACAAATCCACTCGTGCTAAAAACATGGGTGAACGTGGGAGTCTAAGCCCATGAACGAAGAAGAAGAAGAAGAAAAAAACCAGCACGGCGAATTTATGATCCTGACATTTCTTCTTGGTTTCTGAAAGGGTTAAAGGCACACTCCTTCCCGCGTGAACAATTTGGCTCCCCATCTCAAATCTGGACAGGGTTTAACATCAATCAATCAATCAATATGAGGCTTATATCGCGCGTATTCCGTGGGTACAGTTCTAAGCGCAGGGATTTTTTTTTATTTTTTTTAAATTTTTTTATTTTATGCAATTTATATCGCGCACATATTCAAGGCGCAGGGATTTATTTATGCTGTGTGAGATGGAATTTTTTACACAATACATCACGCATTCACATCGGCCAGCAGATCGCAGCCATTTCGGCGCATATCCTTCTTTTCACGGCCTATTACTCCAAGTCACACGGGTGCACTTTGCACCACTAAAATGGTGGACATTTTTATCTATGCCTATACAATTTTGCCAAGAAAGACCCTTTTGTCAATCGTGGAGCCTTTAACGTGCACACCCCAATGTAGTGTACACGAAGGGACCTCGGTTTTTCGTCTCATCCGAAAGACTAGCACTTGAACCCACCACCTAGGTTAGGAAAGGGGGGAGAAAATTGCTAACGCCGTGACCCAGGGTCGAACTCGCAACCTCTCGTTTCCGAGCGCAAGTGCGTTACCACTCGGCCACCCAGTCCCAACATGTAATAAAACCATCCCTCCACTTGGTCACATATCAACTATCAACCGTCTGGCTGTTGGAAATGGGAAGTCTGTGCTTGTGAATTAATTTCGTTAAAGCCAATTATGGCTTTTGTTAGGATATAATTCATCAAAAACGTTCAACTCAACACAGCAAGCAGAAGGGGTGTTGATTTTTTTAATGTGACCACGTAGAGGGATGGTATCTCCCCCGAAAGCGGCGTATGGCTGCCTGACTGGTGGGGTAAAAACAGGCCATACACGTAAAAACCCACTCGTGCAAAAACATTAATGAACGTGGGAGTTTCAGCTCAAGAACGAAGAATAAGAAGACGAGGGATGGTTTTCTTGGTTGTGTTTCTTGAAACGTAGATAATAGACAGACAGTGGACATACAGATATATACAGACAGACAGACAAAGACACAGAAAGACAGATCTAGAGACAATCAGAAAGAGAGACAGAGAGACAACCAGACGGGCAGACACGACAGCCAGCGCGGCCAGCCAGCCAGCCCACCAGCCAAGTCGTACCTGCAGTCTTGGTGCCACGCGGAATGTCTTGATGAAGACGTCGTCAGTGTTGTATGTGGGCAGAGCGGCCGCTATGATGACCTTGCCCTTCATGTCCAGGGTCAGAAAGTCCTCCAGGCTCACCTGGCTCTCCGTGGTGTCGCCGTCCACTGGAGTAGAATCAACAGAAGTCGTGGCATTGATGAAACCAAAGAGAATCTTTAACATGAGGAAATAGTGACTTGGCTAGGGATTCAGATGTCTTATGTGTGTTCAGTTTTGTCTACTAAACTCAAACTCCAAAGTTCCGCAACTTTTTATTATTAAAACAATACATTCAAATGAGCTTTATTAATTATAAAAGGCTTTCAAATTGTGGTGGTAACAGTCAAACATCACTCTCACCCTTTTTCAAAAGTATTTTGACAGAAGGCATTATCGTGTGTGTTTTCTGGCAAGCAGATTAGATGTGTTTTACAGTTCTACAAAAGCACAGACCAAAAATATGTTCTCTGTGTTTGAGTTAAAAACTGTTGGCCCAGAAAGCTTTGATATGACAAATAAACTCGGCACAGACCTATAAAAAGCTTGGTTCCGACGGTCTCAAGCATGGTGTAGATATCGGAGGTGAAGTCAAGGTGTTTGTGTTTCAGCATCAAGCTGCCTGCCCAGCACGCCACCTGGTGGCAGACATACAAGACCACTTTCAATCTCATCTATATATTCAAGCAATGAGAGTAGAAGTGGCAATAACACGTACAATATGGTGGATATATACAACCGCACCAAAACATTGAAACAGAACGAAGGAACAAGTCGCGTAAGGCGAAAATACAATATTTAGTCAAGTAGCTGCCATTTTTCAGCAAGACCGTATACTCGTAGCATCGTCAGTCCACCGCTCATGGCAAAGGCAGTGAAATTGACAAGAAGAGCGGGGTAGTAGTTGCGCTAAGAAGGATAGCACGCTTTTCTGTACCTCTCTTTGTTTTAACTTTCTGAGCGTGTTTTTAATCCAAACATATCATATCTATATGTTTTTGGAATCAGGAACCGACAAGGAATAAGATGAAAGTGTTTTTAAATTGATTTGGACAATTTAATTTTGATAATAATTTTTATATATTTAATTTTCAGAGCTTGTTTTTAATCCGAATATAACATATTTATATGTTTTTGGAATCAGCAAATGATGGAGAATAAGATAAACGTAAATTTGGATCGTTTTATAAATTTTATTTTTTTTTACAATTTTCAGATTTTTAATGACCAAAGTCATTAATTAATTTTTAAGCCACCAAGCTGAAATGCAATACCGAACCCCGGGCTTCGTCGAAGATTACTTGACCAAAATTTCAACCAATTTGGTTGAAAAATGAGGGCGTGACAGTGCCGCCTCAACTTTCACGAAAAGCCGGATATGACGTCATCAAAGACATTTATCAAAAAAATGAAAAAAACGTATGGGGATTTCATACCCAGGAACTCTCATGTCAAATTTCATAAAGATCGGTCCAGTAGTTTAGTCTGAATCGCTCTACACACACACACAGACACACACACACACACACACACACACACACACACACACACATACACCACGACCCTCGTCTCGATTCCCCCCTCTACGTTAAAATATTTAGTCAAAACTTGACTAAATATAAAAACGCAAAGAAATCAATCAGTCAACCTTAAACATCAACCGATCAATCGAAAAAGGTAACTGAGAGAAGCTTAGAAAGAAAGAACAAACGAACGAAAGAGAGAAAGAGATATATTGAACTATACACACAAACATCGCATCCATCAGGTAATAAAGAATAGAAAACTGAAGAATCCAGGAAAGAGAACAAATAAACAGAGAAGGAAACGAAAAAAACCTAGCCCTATCAAACTCTACACAGTAACATCACAGGCATGCAAGCATAGTGAATGACTTACGTTTCTGATAGAGTTGCTGGCCACTTGCTTCATGTGTTTGGTAAAGTCAGGAAAGTAGGCCTTGGTGGCCGGGTCAGTGCCCATACGCTCAAACAGTTCCAGAAGGTTGCTGAAACTCAGGTTGGCTCCTAACACGATGACTGGGTCGAACTGGAGAACGAATGTCAAAATAATGAAGTAACGATACTTGCAGCTGGTAAAATACGAAGGCAAAAGTGTCCCTGGACCAAATTTGTGACAACGGGCAAACAACTGGGTCGAACAGAAGATAGAATGTCAAAATAATAAAGTAACGATACTCGCAGCTGGTAAAATACGAAGGCTAAGTTGTTACTGGTCAATATTTGTGACAACGGGCAACAAATGAAGACCTACGTATCCCCGCTCAAGATCTGTGCCAGTTAATGATATATATGCCTGGTAAAGAAACGACAAATAAAGTACAACCTTAAATGTCAACCTGAACAAAAACATAATGAAAGGACTGATTTCAGTCCACTCAAATCATACAACAACGACGACGACGACAAAAACAACAAGTCGAGTAAGGCGAAATTACTACATTTAGTCAAGCTGTCGACCTCACGGAATGAAACTGAACGCACTGTATTTTTTTCACCAAGACAGTACAGTTTCGTCAATCCCCGCGAGAAGGAAATCGCTCACCTCCCACGTGCAAAACGCAGTGAAACTAACACGCCAGAATAGCGCGGCAGCGTATTGTGCAAAGCAGGAAAGCGCGCTTTTCTGTTTACTTGTTAACTTTCTGAGCTTGTTTTGAATACAACCTATCATATCTATATGTTTTTGGAATCAGAAAATGATAAAGAATAAGATGAAATCATTTTTGGATCGATTTCCTAAATTTTAATCGTAAGATTAATTAATCTATTTTCGTTAATTGTGATCACATTTTAAGAGTAAACATGACATATGTAATGTTTTTAGATTCAGAATGTGATGCAAAATACGATGCAATCAATTTTAAATCTGTTTGCGAAAAATCGATTTTAATGACAACTTTAATGAGCAAACTCATCAATTAATTTTTAAGCCTCCAAGCTGAAATGCAATACCAAGGTCCGGGCTTCGTCGAAGATTACTTGACCAAAATTTCAACCAATTTGGTTGAAAAATGAGAGCGTGACAGTGCCGCCTCAACTTTTACGAAAAGCCGGATATGACGTCATCAAAGACATTTATCAACAAAATGAAAAAAACCGTCTAGAGATACCATACTCAGAATCTCTCATGTCAAGTGTCATGAAGATCGGTTAAGTAGTTTTCTCTGAATCGCTCTACACACACACACACACACACACACACACACACACACACACACACACACACATACACCACGACCCTCGTCTCGATTCCCCCCTCTACGTTAAAACATTTAGTCAAAACTTGACTAAAACTTAAAAACAGCAACGACGATGACGACAACCACCACCACCACCACCAAAACAACAACAACAACAGTGTGGTTCAGATAATCAACGTACATCGATGCCATACAAGGCTTTGATCCCTCTGGTGTCGATCAGAATGTCGTAGTTGTTTGGTGCTAGCTCGTTGTACACTCCTGAAACAAAGTTACGTTAATGTTGTGAGCTTAGGAGGAAGATCATACTATCAAAACCCATAAAGCACATGACCATTTCATCCAAATCCAACACTTTAGCTATAGCCAACCAGACTCAAAGTATAAAATAGGAAGGGCGGGGGGGGGGGGGGGGGGGGGTACTGCATTGAGGCCCCCTAACCCCTCCCCCATCCCGCCCGGCAAATGTGTTTTTTTTCTCTCAAGGAGAGACCCATTCCATCCATATCCAAGACTTTAGCTACATTCAACCAGACTCAAAATATACAATCATACTGCCATGAGGGCTGGTTCTACGGGGTGGGGGTGGGGGGTGATTCCGTACCCCCCCCCCCCCCCCCCATACCCGTGTACCTTTCTTCTCAAACAGAGACCCAATTAAATCCTTTAGAATACTAAGTTTCAACAGTAGCTGTCTCGCCATCCCTTGGACCCTTGACTCCTTTTTGGAAGGGTTCCCCTCTCAAACACTAGGTCCAGCACGGCCCCCGATAAGAAGTATAGCTCAACCCACAGGAAAACAGCCAACTAACCATCAATTTGCATATTAATATCGGCCAACATCAATGCTAATCACTGTTTCTGCATTATAAGAGATTGTACATGTACTTACCGAATCCAGTGTTTCCAAAAACCAGTCTGTAGTTGGCGTCACGGTACTGTTTCAGCAGCGCGTACAGCGCGGGTAGTGTGGTCGGCTTGAACCACTGAGCTGTCGTGCTCACAATGTGCAGCGGTGCGCTCCCTTGCTGCGTGGAGTTCTCTCCCCTGCCATTGTCCGCCCCTTCCTTGTGGCCACACTTCCCTGTGCACGGCGTGCCGCTCGTCTTGCACAGTTTGGGGGTCAAATCCTGTAAACGGAAAGTAATTCCCTACACGTGTCATTGTGATAAAGACACATCACATAGCAAAAGAGGTTCAACACTGAAGATTAAAGCAGCCATGCCATTGCCAACACTGCAACCTTACCAACCACAGAGACAGCACTAAAAGCAGCAAAATCGAGATTTTTTCTGGGGTATCCTTGCACAAACCGTTACAACTTCAAATGTAGGCGCATCAAGGCACATGGACGATAGCACTGAAACAATCACCGTGCACTACGATGTTAAATACTAGAGAGTTCACTAATGCAAAACCACAAGGTAGGACAACACACTTAGTTTTTAAACTGTCATCGTAGATTCAGAAAGTTGTCCATAATTAAGCCTTCTTGGCCTCCTTTATTGGACGTGGACCGCACAAGAAGTACACAAGACTAATTCCGCCACGGTAAGAGAGGTAGAGGTCTGTTGAGCTAATTGGACACCATTTCCCAACACATTATTTTACACATAAAATGCATGCTTTCGTTCCAGGTCATAAAGGCTACAAGTCGACCATCAAAGGACTACACCGGATTCCCCTTTTTAAGACATCGACAACGAAAATCACGTATTCAAAAGAGGGAGGCTTAAATGTAGGTAAATTGACAGAGGCAATGAACATATGAAAAGGCTAGGTGGCCAAGTGTCAAAAGGGGGGGGGGGGGTTGTGTGTGTGTGTTTGTGTTTGTGTGTGTGTCTGTGTGTGTGTGTTTGTGTGTGTTTGTGTGTCTGTGCGTGTTTGTGTTTGTGTGTGTGTCTGTGTGTGGTGTGTTTGTGTGTGTATGTGTGTCTGTGTGTGTGTGTGTTAGTGTGTGTGTGTTAGTTTGTGTGTGTGTGTGTATGTGTGTGTGTTAGTGTGTGTGTGTGTGTGGGTGTGTGTTTGTGTGTGTGTGTGTGTGTGTGTGTGTGTGTGTGTTTGTGTGCATTAGAGTGTGTGTGTGTGTGTGAGTGATGGGGGGGGGTCAAATATACTGACCTCAATATCAATTGGTCCACTGTACTTGGACCGTGTGGTGTCCACGGCAAATGACTTCATGGCGTCCAAGATTGACCGGTAACCTGGACGAATATGAACATGTTGAATGGAAAGACGCACAACTCCACAAGCAAATACAGAATGACAACAGACAAATCAGTCAATCTGCCAATACAAATGAATTCGTTCTTTCAATCCAAAGACAAATGCATTGGTTCGAGATATAAGATCGTTTCCAGCAACACAGAAGGAAGTTTGTGTTTAGGAAGCACAAATGTAATAAACAAACAGACATTGTCAAGGTTATGATAGTTCATCTTATGTACGAAAAGAAAACAACCAGCAAACAGAATCGGAGCAATACTTATTTTCAAACTGTATACCTACTGTGTTTTGTCTTGCACTTCCCCGCTAATGGTGCTGACAATGCATATTGACTATTCTCTCGTATAGCACAGAACAGCTGGTGAACGAGTCACGTTCCCATGCCATTTCATGCATTGTCGAGTTATAACTCGGCAATAGAACGCAGCTAGAGAAGACCAGATATGTGACGTTTACGGCACAATATACTGAAACTGTACAAACCATTTTATTAAGCGTTTAGTCCAAGCCAGGGCTTACAGTTCCTCGAATATCAATGGGCCCCGACGAAACGATACAAACAGATAAAACAATACAATACAACAGTACAATAACTTTATTAATCTCTAAAAGAGAAATTACATTGCTGAGCGTTGTAAAAGGATGTAAAACAAGTCGCGTAAGGCGAAAATACAATATTTAGTCAATTCAAGTAGCTGCCATTTTTCAGCAAGACCGTATACTCGTAGCATCGTCAGTCCACCGCTCATGGCAAAGGCAGTGAAATTGACAAGAAGAGCGGGGTAGTAGTTGCGCTAAGAAGAATAGCACGCTTTTCTGTACCTCTCTTTGTTTTAACTTTCTGAGCGTGTTTTTAATCCAAACATATCATATCTATATGTTTTTGGAATCAGGAACCGACAAGGAATAAGATGAAAGTGTTTTTAAATTGATTTGGACAATTTAATTTTGATAATAATTTTTATATATTTAATTTTCAGAGCTTGTTTTTAATCCGAATATAACATATTTATATGTTTTTGGAATCAGCAAATGATGGAGAATAAGATAAACGTAAATTTGGATCGTTTTATAAATTTTTATTTTTTTTTACAATTTTCAGATTTTTAATGACCAAAGTCATTAATTAATTTTTAAGCCACCAAGCTGAAATGCAATACCGAACCCCGGGCTTCGTCGAAGATTACTTGACCAAAATTTGAACCAATTTGGTTGAAAAATGAGGGCGTGACAGTGCCGCCTCAACTTTCACGAAAAGCCGGATATGACGTCATCAAAGACATTTATCAAAAAAAAGAAAAAAACGTTCGGGGATTTCATACCCAGGAACTCTCATGTCAAATTTCATAAAGATCGGTCCAGTAGTTTAGTCTGAATCGCTCTACACACACACACACACACACACACGCACGCACACACGCACACACGCACACACGCACGCACATACACCACGACCCTCGTTTCGATTCCCCCTCGATGTTAAAATATTTAGTCAAAACTTGACTAAATACAAAAAGAATGCCCTATAAGTCCGTGTAAACCCCGTGCAAGTCAATCTGTGATGGCTAACTTGATCATTAAAAAGCGTGTGTGTAACACAAAAATCCTCACCTGTACAACGACAAATAGTGGCATCAAAGTTGTCCTCCACCTGCTGTTTTGTAGGTGCTGGATTCCGCTGTAGAAATCTGGAGCACAACGGAAAGACAGAAATAACAAGTCTCGTGAAATCTGTCAGCCTGAAACTACGTACAAGATCAACATTAAGAGAAAAGCAGCCAACAGCAAAACTACAATTGTGTACTAAACTCGATGGATGAAACGGGTCCAGCTCGTCTCCGCGAAGCACGCGAAGGTAGGGCCTAATTAACCTTCTTTTTTTTCTTTAATTGTGAATACATTTTCAGAGTAAACATGGAATATCTATATATTTTTGGATTTAGGAAATAATAAAGAATAAGATATCCTTCATCCAACCATACATGCCCAGGGCTTCCCAAAGTGCGCGTCCCTACGTCCTATACGCACTAGAAGCCGAAAACACGTACTAGAAATGTGTGGAGGGGATCCCGGGACGCACTAGATATCCGTGATCATGCGTACCTTAGGTACTGATTTCTGACTGAAGTCGTTAGCTTTTTGTTTGTTTGTTTGCTTAACGCCCAGCCGACCACGAAGGGCCACATCAGGGCGGTGCTGCTTTGACATATAACGTGCGCCACACACAAGACAGAAGTCGCAGCACAGGCTTCATGTCTCACCCAGTCACATTATTCTGACACCGGACCAACCAGTCCTAGCACTAACCCCATAATGCCAGATCCGACGCCAGGCGGAGCAGCCACTAGATTGCCAATTTTAAAGTCTTAGGTATGACCCGGCCGGGGTTCGAACCCACGACCTTCCGATCACGGGGCGGACGCCTAGTCGTTAGCTTAGTTTGCGTGATCACAATGTATTATCAATACA
>NC_090251.1:48798583-48801549 GCF_037325665.1 Littorina saxatilis
GGGAGTCACACGAGCTGAGCGTGGCTGTTGACAGTTCAAAGAAACTGGCGCTATGCAAAACCATCGTCTGCTACGTCGGAAACACGTTTTGCGTGACACGATTCCGGGCTTTTCTTTTTTCAAACTTTCGAAAATTCGAATTGTACTGATCTTATCTTGATGAAAAAAGAATTCTTTTATGATTTAGAGTCGTCCGATTGTGATAATGAACAATCCGGCTGGCCACACAAAAATAAATTCTTTGAAAATTGCTCGCTCTTTACGTAGGGCACCTAGGGTGTTCTCAAGCGGTGAGTGTTTAAACAAAATGGTGTTTGTACTGTGTGTAAAAGCCTGACAGTGTCTGTGATGGTTTACGGGAGGCTTACTGTGCCTTTAAGACTTTGAGGTTGTGAACATGGAACCATAAATATTACTTTTGTGAGAAAGCAAGTTAGCCTATGCTACTCGCGAACCATATCAAAACAGTGGAGCCGAGTTTCCTTCTTTGGCCCTAGCATTAGGATTCAGCAAGCTGTGCAAGATGAAAAACTCATAACAATTCACAAAGTAGCATCGGCGTATTTCAAAGAGCACATATTGATTTTGTCTTCCTAAAAAATCTTATTTTGCTAAGTTTATTTCACACAATCAACTAGAAAACAACGTGAACAGCCTCATCTACTAGCACAACCAACAGCAATTTTTCTCTGTGCAGAAAATACGCTTTGGCGTACAATCTGAATGCAGCAATGGTTTTATCATTAAAAGTGCACTGATATTGTTGGAATGAATGAAACTACAGCACAGCAGTTTGGCAAATGTGCCAGTGTGTTTGTGTGTGTGTGTGTGTGTGTGTGTGTGTGTGTGTGTGTGTGTGTGTGTGTGTGTGTGTATGTGTGTGTGTGAGTGTGTGTATGTGTATGTGCGTGCGTGCGTGGGTGTGCGTCTGTGCGTGTTTGTATTTGGTGCGTGCATCCGTGCGTGTGCGTGTGTGTATGTGTGCCTGCGTGCGTATCGACAGGCCTAACTCAATAACACAAATCTCGTTTGTTAGTTATTAATTACATCACTCTGCACTCACTTCTAATAAAACACTCCTGGATTTCTATCTCACTGTTTCATGTCAGATCAGATTGGCGTTTCAGGTTGACGTCCGTTTGCATGGTAACTGCCTAATACCATCGTTCTCTGTTGTGCAAGCTGTTACAAGTGTTTGTTAGAGTGTGCCGTTTTATGTGTGTGTGTGTGTGTGTGTGTGTGTGTGTGTGTGTGTGTGTGCCGGTTTATGTGTGTGTGTGTGTGCCGGTTTATGTGTGTGTGTGTGTGTGTGTGTGTGTGTGTGTGTGTGTGCCGGTTTATGTGTGTGTGTGTGCCGGTTTATGTGTGTGTGTGTGTGTGTGTGTGTGTGCCTGTTTATGTGTGTGTGTGTGTGTGTGTGTGTGTGCCGGTTTATGTGTGTGTGTGTGCCGGTTTATGTGTGTGTGTGTGTGTGTGTGTGTGTGCCGGTTTATGTGTGTGTGTGTGTGTGTGTGTGTGTGTGTGTGTGTGTGTGTGTGTGTGCCGGTTTATGTGTGTGTGTGTGCCGGTTTATGTGTGTGTGTGTGTGTGTGTGTGTGTGTGTGTGTGTGCCGGTTTATGTGTGTGTGTGTGTGTGTGTGTGTGCCGGTTTATGTGTGTGTGTGTGTGTGTGTGTGTGTGTGTGTGTGCCGGTTTATGTGTGTGTGTGTGCCGGTTTATGTGTGTGTGTGTGTGCCGGTTTATGTGTGTGTGTGTGTGTGTGTGTGTGTGTGTGCCGGTTTATGTGTGTGTGTGTGCCGGTTTATGTGTGTGTGTGTGTGTGTGTGTGTGTGTGTGTGTGTGTGTGTGCCGGTTTATGTGTGTGTGTGTGTGTGTGTGTGTGTGTGTGTGTGTGTGTGCCGGTTTATGTGTGTGTGTGTGTGTGTGTGTGTGTGCCGGTTTATGTGTGTGTGTGTGCCGGTTTATGTGTGTGTGTGTGCCGGTTTATGTGTGTGTGTGTGTGTGTGTGTGTGTGTGTGTGTGTGTGTGTGTGTGTGTGTGTGTGCCGGTTTATGTGTGTGTGTGTGTGTGTGTGTGTGTGCCGGTTTATGTGTGTGTGTGTGTCGGTTTATGTGTGTGTGTGTGTGTGTGTGTGCGCACATGCGTGAGTGTCGGTCGGGGTCGGTGATGTGGAAGGGGAACGGGCGAGTGGCGGGGATTGGGTGTGGGTGTGGGTGTGGGTGTGGCTGGGGGGGGGGGGGCGAATGGTGGAAAAAGAAAGCTGCTGCTGCTAATACTATCACTGCTGCTCCCATGCACTACTACCATCACCAAAACCACAGCAAACCCTACTGTTGTTCCTGGTGGCACTCTTATTGCTTCTGTCGTTGTTGCTACCACCGTGACATGTTGCTTAAATTGTCATCATGTTTTCATTCAGTAGTTTTCCATGACACAAGTGTATCTTTCGTATGACATTTTTCCACTTGATTTCCATGTCTAGTCTTCTCCTTTTAAAAAAAAACACAAGCAGTTTACATTTCTGGTGGCTATTTCAGGTTACTTGTGTGCTAGCTGCGATGACCGCAGAGCTTATCTCAGCGAACTGAAGTCCAAAATAACAGTAGTGCTTCAAGGTTGAAGGTTCTCTCGTT
Organism: Littorina saxatilis; assembly: GCF_037325665.1. Classification (NCBI taxonomy): domain Eukaryota; kingdom Metazoa; phylum Mollusca; class Gastropoda; order Littorinimorpha; family Littorinidae; genus Littorina; species Littorina saxatilis. The sequence continues at coordinate 48,801,217 of NC_090251.1, forward strand.
GTATGAATAAGGCCAGCATGTGGCCGAGAGTTACATGACAGCCAACTGTGTTATTGTTGTTGTTGGTGTGATTTTAATGCGTGAGTCTTGGGATTGATGGTTAGAGACAAGACGAAGGGGAGAACACTGACAGGGCGGTGTGTGTGTGTGAAGGATGTGTGTGTGTGTGTGTGTGTGTGTGTAGTGTTTGTGTGTGTGTGTGTGTAAAGGATGTGTGTGTGTATGTGTGTGTGTAGTGTTTGTGTTTGTGTGTGTGTGTAGGATGTGTGCGTGTGTGTGTGTGTGTGTGTGTGTATGTGTGTGTGCGTGTATGTGTGTGTGTGTGTGTGTGTG
>NC_090251.1:48801749-48866749 GCF_037325665.1 Littorina saxatilis
AAAAAAAGAGAGAGGCAACGGAGTCGCGCTACCCAGGTGTCTGCGTGTTTAGGTGTATTCAGCCACCTGCACTTATGGCAGACTGAGCTTCCGGGCCCTCTCTGTCTCTTTTCTCTTGTTTGTTTAGTCGTTGTGTGTGTTTTAGTTTTTTTAAATTTTATTTGGAGGAACTGAAAACACATTTAGAAACGCTTTTTATTTTATTTTTTGCTTTGTACGGTGTGTGTGTTCGTGTGTTTGTGAGTGAGTGTTGCGTGTGTGTGTTGCGTGTGAGTGTCCGTGTGTTTGTGAGTGAGTGTTCGTGTGTTTGTGAGTGAGTGTTGCGTGTTGTGTGTGAGTGTTGCGTGTGTGTGAGTGAGTGTGTGTGTGTGTGTTGCGTGTTGCGTGTGAGTGTTCGTGTGAGTGTTGCGTGTCAGTGTGTGAGTGTGCGTGTTCGTGTGTTTGTGAGTGAGTGTTGTGTGTGTGTGTTGCGTGTTTGTGAGTGAGTGTTGCGTGTGTGTGAGTGTGCGTGAGTGTGTATTTTTCACTGGGGCCGTGTATGTATATGTGTGGGTTCGGCGACCTGCGCCAGGCTACCCTCTTGGGACACACACACACACACACACACACACACACACACACACACACACACACACACACACATACAAAACATACAAGCGGGGAAGCCACCAGAGTCCTTATATATTGGTTTATTATACTAAACACACTTATTATATTATACGCACAACAACATAAACCAGACATCTCCTTGTCTGTGTCTTCCACCCGACCCGCACACCTGAGGATCTTGAACATGGACAGGGGGGGGGGGGGGGGGGGGGGGGTTCAGTTTGTTAATCGTTCATCATCATTGTGTGTTGTTAGTGTCCTGGGAGGGGGGCGCTGGTGCCGCGGCCACACTAGCAGGGCGGTGCAGTAATTCATTGACAGCAGAAACACCAGCGGCGCATTTCGCGTCAATACTACTGAGAACGCGTTTCAGTCCCTGAAATGTTTCAGCGTCCATATAGGGTGTCGATATCGACGCCAACCTTTGTTCTCTTTCGTCCATATCTCCGCGGCTTTCCCCATACGGAAACTGCATGGTAGAGGTGGTGGCGTCGTCTTTTTCAGTCCTCTCCATCAAGCTCATCATCACTGTCACCACCCCCCTCCTTCTCCTTTTCCTCCTCCTCCTTCTTCTAGTTCTCCTCCTCCTGTTGCTCGGAAGTATTTTCGTCATCGTCATTATCGTCGTCATCAGAGTCCATCACGACTACCGGCGTACCAGGGGCCATCATCGCAGTAGTGGTCGCTTTTGGCTCCACGATAAAACCACAAAAAAAAAATTGTCTGTTTAGGGTAACATGACCACAAAAAGTAGGGTCGGTAGGTAGGTAGGTTTTTTTTGTGTGTGTGTGTGTGTGTGTGTGTGTGTAAACACTGTAAATTCACTTCTTATATTTGATGAATACATGTTTCAAAACTAACGTATAAATAAAACAGAGAGAAAGGGAGAGAAAGAAACGCCAAATGTCTCTTTTTAGCATTTTTACCTCTTTTTTTTTTCTTTTTTTTTTTGAAATCAAAAAAAAGTTTTTGGGTCGGCGCCAAATCGATAGGGTCGGTCGGGTTACCCTAAACAGACAAATTTTTTTTTGTTGCCTAAAACAGTCGTCAGAGTCTTGGAGTTCTTTCTCCTGTTCCGCGTCGTGGCAATGTTTCCGCTTTTGACCTCTCGTTGTACCACCGGTCATAATCCCATTTCTCAGGCGGGGGTCCTGCATATATAATGATGATGTAGGTGGTTATCATCATGTCATTGTCCCGCTGCTCCATTTCCGCATGACCAGTTGTTGTTGTCGTTATAATCCCTCGAGTCGCGGCCATAGTTGTTGTTGTTGTTGTGGTCAGTGGCTCGATATCCTTCTCTCTCTCTCTCTCTCTCTCTCTCTCTCTCTCTCTCTGCTTGCTCTGCTCCGCTTGCTTGCTGCTCCAGTAGGTCGATCCGTCCTCGTTGAGGGTACAAGGGTTTGTGCTGGCTAGTCAGTGTTAAAATGCGGTATTTAAAGGCTGCTATGTGTGTGGATGGGGGAAGGAATATTGATTGAAGAAAAACTTTATACAGGGAAAAGGAAAAAGTCACACACACACACACACACACACAAACTGCGGAAAATCTTGCTGCGTGCGATTTTAGAGGTTGTGTGAGGGGGAGGAATAAGTGTGTGTGGTGTGGAAGAAGAATCAGTAGTATAGAAGTTAGCAGCTTTCCCTCCGACGTTTCTACTGCCTCTGCTCAGCAGTTAGTTTTCTCGACATCTAGAATTTGCTGGGGGCGGTTTGGTTTTCCGTTTTTCCTCCCAGGTCGCCGTTTTCTCGCTGGCGGTCGTTGTTCTCCTTTGAGCAATTTCATCCCCCCGGCCGGGCCGGCTGGAGTAGAGCTTTGATTTTTCTTCTGCTGCTGCTGCTAGCAAATTCTCTCTCTATGTTCATATTCTCTCTCTCTCTCTCTCTCTCTCTCTCTCTCTCTCTCTCTCTCTCTCTCTCTCTCTCTCTCTCTCTCTCAGTCCGTGTTCCTTTCCCTCCTCCCCCAAACACAGCCGTCTCTCGTAGAATTTGCCGTTTTTTCTCAACAAGCCTGTTTCTCCCTGCCCCATTGGTTCTGTGAGAGGAAAGAGCGGAGGTCTTTGACCTCGTCTCATTCTATTTCTGAGTTAAAAGGTGTGTGTTCGTGTGTGTGTGTGTGTTCGTGTGTGTGTGTGTTATTGTGTGTGTGTGTTATTGTTTGCTGTTACTCCGATTCGGACCCAAATTTTGAAAAACTTTGTTTTGATACAAGATTTTCTTCTCGACATAAAAAGTCACGCTGAAACCCCGTAATGTCTTAGTCAGAAAATGTGTCTTCATCGGCTCAAAATGTCATTGTAATCTATAGCGAGGGTTCTTCTGGGCTTTTCAACATGGCCAAATGTGATCTCAGGCAGTGTGGGGATAGTGAACATATAAGAGGACCATAGAACAAAGAATTTCCCACTTGGGCTATAACATCTATATCTATAAATATATAGAGATAGGTGACAGTGTATTTTTCGCGTGGCCGTATAAACTGATTCGACCTTTTCACTTTGACAGTAAGAACAACTTACGGGTGCAAGGCCGGGAAGCGTTCTGGACAGCGCAGTGACATTCTAAAAATAGTAACTTAGAAACGGGAATATGGATTGAAGCCACACGAAGGCGCAAAACACTGGAGAAGATAAGGAAGAGTCAGTTACTGGGAATGGTGAATTCGCCGGGGTGAATCGCGAGACAGAGACAGACAGCGTGGCGGTTCACCACAATCACCTTTGAAGGCGAAGTCCTGTCAAACGGGTTTGAGAATTTTAGAGCTTATTTCTTAGCCCTATATTATCTGCTGTGGCTTCTCAAATGCCAGAACATACAGACAGTTAAAATTAATATTAAAAGTCCTACGGTTTTGAGCCATTAAGGACTTGAGTGTTTGTCCGCTTTCATACATACAGACAGACAAAAGCCGCTAGACCACATCACAAACAGAACTCTACAATACACAGGTTTTTGCCCACACACACACACAAACACACACACACAGAGAAGCCGTATATATATATGTATATCTATATCTATAAATATATAGAGATAAGTGAGAGTGTATTTTTCGCGTGGCTATAAATTGATTCGACCTTTTCACTTTGACAGTAAGAACAACTTACGGGTGCAAGGGAAGCGTTGTGGACAGCGCAGTGACATTCTAAAAATAGTAACTTACAAACGGGAATATTGATTGAAGCCACACGAAGGAAGGGAGATAAACGCAAAACACTGGAGAAGATAAGGAAGAGTTACTTATAATGGTGAAATGAACACAAAAACCAAAATCGGTTCAGCGCTGCGCGATGAGAGCACGTGTTGAAATATCTCATCGATGATATTGTGTCCGGGGTGTAGCTGAATACGGTGTCCAAATTTGAAAAAGATCCACCGAGAACTTTGGCGTTGTTTTGATACAAGATTTTCTTCTCGACATAAAAAGTCACGCTGAAACCCCGTAATGTCTTAGTCAGAAAATGTGTCTTCATCGGCTCAAAATGTCATTGTAATCTATAGCGAGGGTTCTTCTGGGCTTTTCAACATGGCCAAATGTGATCTCAGGCAGTGTGGGGATAGTGAACATATAAGTGTAGCGGCTTTGGTGTGTCGGTAGGGGGGCCCGGGTAGCTGAGGTGGAACCAAAATCGGTTCAGCGCTGCGCGCTGAGAGCACGTGTTGAAATATCGACCAGGTTGTGTCCTGTCCCGGGTCTACCTGAATATGCCCACCAAATTTGAAGCAGATCCATCGAGAACTTTGGCCGTGCATCGCGAACTCACAGACAGACACACAAACACAGACAGACAGACAGACAGACAGACACAAGTCGTATATATATATAGATGTGTATTTTTCATTGCGCGTATGTTCAGCGACCTGCAACCCCACGCGCTGCACACACACACCCACACACACACACACACACACACACACACACACACACACACACACACACACACACACACACACACACACACACACACACACACACACACACACACACACACACACACACACACACAGAGAAAGAAAAGGAGATAAACTTAGCCAAAATATTATTGCAACCGTTTTTGCACGCTAAGAAAAGCATTAAAACGCAATTCATTTTAGTTGAACTTTATATGCTTCAAAAGGTAATTATGGCAGCTATACATATCATTTGTCCGATTCATGGTAGTTTATATAGGCATCCCGTGACAGCCTGTCCAACAAGGTCACCCCTAAAATCGACCTGACAAAAACCATAGCCCCGTATTTTAAAATGTGCAAAAAATCAGAATATGCACAAAACAAACACTTCTAACATCCAGTGGCAAGGCCATTCAATTTCCAGTTCAGAACATTTTGTTTTATGCATCTGACAGCTTTAGTCTTTATGTAGCCCTTTGTCAAAGGCGGAGGGGTTAACCGTTTCAGAGGCCAAACAAGGCACGTTTTGCGGCCATTTTTGAGGGGGTCCTCCACCCAAAGAGCCATAATTATCTGCTCAAGTTATCAATGACGAGATTTGCTTTTGAAATTTCAGAAGTTATTACCAATAGTCTGACCTAAATCTGTCTTGCTTTTTGCGAATGTGTATAATTAGCGTGTCGTATTACGTACATTTTTCGAAAGAACTAAACAAATATTCATATTAATTCATGGCATATCAAATCAGTGGAGCCAAGTTTCCTTCTTTGGCCCATGCATTAGGATTCAGCAAGCTGTATATATACAAGATGTCAACAACCACCACTGATATAGCAGTATCCCTTCCTTATTAGCCCTCAAGCAATCCATTTAGAGAAAGCTGATGACAAGCCCTCTGCTGCCTTTCCGAGCTCTAAAACATCGCAGAACACAACCCTTGGCAGGGGTGTTTATGTTATCGCTCGGCCAGGAGAAAAAAAATTTGCAAGCAAGACAAGGAAGAGAAATGAATTTCTGGCTGAAAATGTACACAGTTAGTCACACACTGAGTCAGTTTAGTAGAAAGAGACATAGTCAGTACTATCAGGGCTGCTTAATATTAATACACACATTTTAAATCATCAGAATACACTCTCTGCAATCTTCTATACTGATTGCACAAAAAAACATTCAATGCGGAAGAAATCAGTTAAATACTGCCGTTTCCTACATGTCGAACCGGTACATAAGAAAAGATTCACATTACACCGCCAACCGAAAGACCAAACTTGTCAAAGTTTTGTAAGTGAACACATCTTACAAGCAACAAAATATGCATGTTAGTGCATTTACACCTCCAGCATACATACAAATTAAACTTATTACGCTTAAAACAATATTTATACTGTTTTCAAGAAGAAAAACAAGTTGCATAAGGCGAAAATACAACATTTAGTCAAGTAGCTGTCGAACTCACAGAACGCAATGCAATTTTTCAGCAAGACCATATACTCGTAGCATCGTCAGTCCACCGCTCATGGCATAGGCAGTGAAATTGACAAGAAGAGCGGGGTAGTAGTCGCCCTGAGAAGGATAGCACGCTTTTCTGTACCTCTCTTCGTTTTAACTTTCTGAGCGTGTTTTTAATCCAAACATATCATTCTATATGTTTTTGGAATCAGGAACCGACAAGGAATAAGATGAAATTGATTTGAAAAATTTAATTTTGATCATAGTTGTTATATTTTTAATTTTTAGAGCTTGTTTTTAATCCAAATATAACATATTTATATGTTTTTGGAATCAGAAAATGATGGAGAATAAGATGAACGTAAATTTGGATCGTTTTATAAATTTTTTTTTTTTTTTTTACAATTTTCCGATTTTTAATGACCAAAGTCATTAATTAATTTTTAAGCCACCAAGCTGAAATGCAATACCGAAGTCCGGGCTTTGTCGAAGATTACTTGACCAAAATTTCAACCAATTTGGTTGAAAAATGAGAGCGTGACAGTGCCGCCTCAACTTTCACGAAAAGCCGGATATGACGTCACCAAAGACATTTATCAAAAAACAGAAAAAAACGTCTGGGGATATCATACCCAGGAACTCTCATGTAAAATTTCATAAAGATCGGTCCAGTAGTTGAATCGCTCTACACACACACACACACGCACAGACACGCACAGACACACACACACACACATACACCACGACCCTCGTCTCGATTCCCCCCTCTACGTTAAAACCTTTAGTCAAAACTTGACTAAATGTAACAAGTCGCGTAAGGCGAAAATACAACATTTAGTCAAGTAGCTGTCGAACGTCAATAGCTAGGTGGTGGTGGTGACGTTTTATTCCCCCTCCTCTTTCATTTGGTCGTCCTTCTCTTCTTCCTCTTCCCCATCATCTTCACAATCAATCTCGATCTCGTCGTCGTCTTCTTCTTCTCCTCCTCCTTGCTCCTCCTCCTCCTGCTTCATTTGATCGTTCTTCTCCACCTCCTCCCTGTTATTCGCATCATCTTCACAATCAATCTCGATCTCGTCGTCGTCTTCTTCTTCTCCTCCTCCTTGCTCCTCCTCCTCCTGCTTCATTTGATCGTTCTTCTCCACCTCCTCCCTGTTATTCGCATCATCTGCACAATCAATCTCGATCTTATATTCTTCTTCTCCTCCCCCTCCTCCTTCCTCCTCCTCCTGCTTCTTGTCCTTCGGCAGAGTAATAATACAGGTAAACGCACGCCAGAACGGCCAATCTGTCTCCTCTTGTTGCTGCAAGACGATGCGTGCTGCTACTGGGGTGGGTGTTTTGAAAAAGTTATCTTGCTGGGGCGCCGGGATGACATCAGCGTCGGGCAAGATGATGGGTGCTGCTGCTGGGGTGGGTGTTTTGGGAAAGTTATCTTGCTGGGGCGCCGGGATGACATCAGCGTCGGGCAAGATGATGGGTGCTGCTGCTCGGGGGTGTGGTGGTGATGGGGTGGGCTGTCTTGACCGGTGTTCCGGTTGCTGTTGTTGAAAAGAGCGAGATCTCCGACGCCCCATCAGCATACGTGTGAATTTTCTTTTCGCTGCGTCCGAAAAGGTCGGCGTGTCTTTTTTGGATTTTTTTCGTAAACAGCGTCTAACAAGGAAGTCGCAATGGTTTTGACTCTTTAGCGAAACGAAACGCTTATCATAACGTTTCCCCAGCAGCTCGGGTTCAAACTGAGGTTTGAAATGTCCCAGTAGTCTGGTTAACTGTTGTAACGGTAAAACTATGTACTCCGAATCAGAGATCCGGCACATACTCAGATGGTTCTGCGTTGAATCGGGGTCATATTGCTGATTGTCACCGGCCGTGTCCCTGTGAATGTTTGTTATAACTGTCCTGCCATCGACCTCTGACTTTGTGTACCTGTAATTTCTAAGAATGATGGGCATCGTGGTGGGTTTTTTGTTTTTTATAACTCGACTCCTTCCTAAAATAATCGGGTGTTGTTGTCCTTACGCTATTTCCCTCCTGTTGGTGCGAATCCTTTTCTGAAACAGTATATTTAGCCGATTATACTATACGTTTAGCACACATCGTCCATACATATTATTTATACAGACAGTCTCAAAAGGTACACGATTTTCTTTCAATACTACAGAAAACCTTATTGAAATCTTTTTATTTTTTTTTTGGGGGGGGGGGAGGGGGCGTTATATTGTAGTCATAGAAGTTTTATCCGTTGGAAAACGGGGCGACTATACGCTGATTACATACTGTGAAGAAACAATAACAATCTCAAAGCTGTGAACGGCTGCAGGGACAAAACTTCTATGACTACAATATCACGCCAAAAAAAAAAGATTTTACTGATTTGTCGGAAGTATTGAACAACCTCGAGTACCTTTTATATATCTCCCTCTCTATATTTCACACATACACACACACACACACACACACACACACACACACACACACACACACACACACACACACACACACACACACACACACGCAAGCACGCACACACAAGCATGCGAAAGCATAGCGGATATACTCTCTATCAGAGGGGGTGTGAGACCCCCCCCCCCCAAAAAAAAAAAAAAGTGAGTGGGAACAACAAACAAAAAAAGGGTGGGGGAGGAGGCATCTGAAACGATACCGCACCCGTAGTTGCACGGACCAACCCAAAATGGTTTTTTACCTTTTGAGATTGACCTCTGGGGTTTTCAGAATCCAAAAGTCTGTTTTTAGTGGGTTTTTTTTTAAATCTAAAAAAATAGATTTCTTGTGATGATTTTTTTTAAATGGTATAGGGTGCACACACGCGTTTTATAACAAAGGCGGGAACCCCAGATATGTTTTATGGGATCTTTTGGAAGTCAGAAAATATGCTACACTAAAAAGCCATTGTCCTAGAATATCACTAAGGCCTAAAAAAAAAAATAGGTGTGGTTACGGTAACCCGACCTACCCTATTTTTAGGGGCCGATCCTATAACTTTTTATTACATTTGTCAACAAAAAAAAAATCAAAAAAAAAACTCAGTGCAAAAAAAGCAATGAAAGCGAAAGCGCCCGAGTCGCACACTTATTTCCCTGTCAAGTAGGTTTAATTTGTACACATTAGAAAAAAAAGTTAAAAAAAAAAAAAAGTGATTGCCTACCTACCTACCCTATTTTTTTTGGCTATGTTACCGTAACCACACCTATTTTTTTTTTGGCCTAATGCGTAACACAGTGAAATCACACAAGATCTGCTTTCATTTTTTTTAAAGGACGACTATATAGACTCTTTGAAAAAGATGATTAAAAGTTGTGTGACATTCTTTACTTTATTTTTTTAAAGTTTTTTTTATTTACGAAGATTTATACCGCGCACATATCTCACCACAGGGGCGACTCAATGCGACTAATTTCTGCCGTGTGAGATGGAATTTTATACGGCCAGCAGATTGCTGCCATTCGGCGCATATTTACCTTTCACGGCCTATTATTCAAAGTCACACGGGTATTTGGTGGACATTTTTATCTATGCCTATTCAATTTTGCCAGGAAAGACCTTACCTATACTTACAAACTCTCTCTCTCTCTCTCTCTCTCTCTCTCTCTCTCTCTCTCTCTCTCTCTCTTTCAATGTATCTGTGTGTGTCTAATTCTGTTTGTTTGTCTTGTTTCCTTTTGTTGTCTCAGTCTCTCAGTCTCTCACCTCTTGCTCAAAACCACAACGAAATTGCGCTGGTTTGGTGTGATACAAGACAAACCGTATTCCTTTAACATTCATTTATACATTTCAATTATAGACTTAATAATTTATAAAAAATTTAGGCGAACAGTACAATCTGCATCCCCATGAAAAGACAAAAAACGGAATTTTTTTTTACGAGAATGATAACCATTAGAAGCTGCACATTAGTTAGCTTTTGTCTTGCTTGCCAATGCTTCCGAGGTGCCAGTGAGAAAGTTTTACTCGGTCAGTGGAGGGACGGCTGAGAGGAGACGAAATAGGTGAACAAGAATAATCAGATATGTAATAGGTTTACTGCATTATAACAAACATTTAGTGTTAATGCTGCTACTTTAATTTAAAGCCATGTTTTTTTGGTTGAAACTGTGGCGTCATTTTCTGGTTTTGTTTTTGTATCCGGGGTTGTAAAAGTGTACATGACAAATACAAGAATGTGATCATGCAGCCGAACGTTGCAATGAGAAAGGCAACACAGATTCAGGCAGTTCGAGTTCATCATTACAATTGTCTGCTGTTGGTCTTTGAGCAGTCGCTGTTATTCAAAATAGTCCGGCGCCTGTGGGTGGACATGAATTGCGAAAGCCGTTCCGAGAAGGGTATGAAAATGTTTATGAATTTTAAAAGGAATATAAAAAGGGAAAACACCAACTACATACAAGTAAAGGCTGTAGTTATCTGTTTGTCGGGAAAAAGGTCAATGTATTTAATATTTTCCTTACACACTGGGTGTAAAAGAGAAATCAAACAGCTCAGCAACTTTTCAGTAAATGCGGTACATACAGATACACACACGAAATCAGCGGCAGCATGAACGAAACGAAAAGCCGAATTTCGATCACAATTTTGAAGTTATAATTGAAAACAATGATCGGTTGAAAGGAATGAGCTCTGTCTGAAAGAAATAATTATAAACTGCTCAGTTATTTTGCTTTCGTTGGCAAACATTTTCACACACTTATTGCAGAAATAGTGACACTCTCTGCATTAGCTTGTACTATTCCTATATTTGTTTTAATCCCGTAATCAATGTGTAAGCAATCAAAATTACTGCAGGCCTGAATATATTATGTTATATGTTTTCTTGATCATTATAACAGTATTTTGTTTGCTTGTTTGTTTGCTTAACGCCCAGCCGACCACGGAGGGCCATATCAGAGCGGTTCTGCTTTGACTTATAACGTGCGCCACACACAAGACAGAAGTCGCAGCACAGGCTTCATGTCTCACCCAGTCACATTATTCTGACACCGGACCAACCAGTCCTAGCACTAACCCCATAATGCCAGACGCCAGGCGGAGCAGCCACTAGATTGCCAATTTTAAAGTCTTAGGTATGACCCGGCCGGGGTTCGAACCTACGACCTCCCGATCACGGGGCGGACGCCTTACCACTAGGCCAACCGTGCCGGTTATTATAACAGTATACTATATTATACGTCAAGAGCAACTATTAATTACTAGATACGCATGCAAGGATAAACATAGGGGTGTTTTATTCTTTACATCGCCAAGTTTTAATGCTTTGTTACTTCTTTTTTTTAACAACATTTTGATTTCAATTCCGGCTCCTATTCAAACAATCAGTTATGATTATAACTTGTCTTTCTGTTTTTATCTACCGCAGTCTTCTTTCGTTTCTCCGTTTTCTGTAAACTGGTTTTTACATTTAGTCAAGTTTTGACTAAATGTTTTAACGTAGAGAGGGGAATCGAGACGAGGGTCGTGGTGTATGTGCGTGCGTGCGTGTGTGTGTGTGTGTGTGTGTGTGTGTGTGTGTGTGTGTGTGTGTGTGTGTGTGTGTGTAGAGCGATTCAGACTAAACTACTGGACCGATCTTTATGAAATTTGACATGAGAGTTCCTGGGTTTGATATCCCCATACATTTTTTTCATTTTTTGATAAATGTCTTTGATGACGTCATATCCGGCTTTTCGTGAAAGTTGAGGCGGCACTGTCACGCTCTCTTTTTTCAACCAAATTGGTTGACATTTTGGTCAAGAAATCTTCGACAAAGCCCGGACTTCGGTATTGCATTTTATCTTGGTGGCTTAAAAATTAATTTATGACTTTGGTCATTAAAAATCTGAAAATTGTAGAAAAAACTTTTTTTTTTATAAAACCAAGTTTGCACATGTTGTCATTAAAAAGTTGTTTTTATATTTAGTCAAGTTTTGACTAAATATTTTAACATCGAGGGGGAATCGAAACGAGGGTCGTGGTGTATGTGCGTGCGTGTGTGTGTGTGTGTGTAGAGCGATTCAGACTAAACTACTGAACCGATCTTTATGAAATTTGACATGAGAGTTCCTGGGTATGAAATCCCCGAATTTTTTTTCATTTTTTTGATAAATGTCTTTGATGACGTCATATCCGGCTTTTCGTGAAAGTTGAGGCGGCACTGTCACGCCCTCATTTTTCAACCAAATTGGTTGAAATTTTGGTCGGGTAATATTCGACGAAGCCCGGACTTCGGTATTGCATTTCAGCTTGGTGACTTAAAAATTAATTAATGACTTTGGTCATTAAAAATCTGAAAATTGTAAAATAAATATGTTTTTTATAAAACGATTCAAATTTACGTTTATCTTATTCTCCATCATTTGCTGATTCCAAAAACATATAAATATGTTATATTTGGATTAAAAACAAGCTCTGAAAATTAAATATATAAAAATTATTATCAAAATTAAATTGTCCAAATCAATTTAAAAACACTTTCATCTTATTCCTTGTCGGTTCCTTATTCCAAAAACATATAGATATGATATGTTTGGATTAAAAACACGCTCAGAAAGTTAAAACAAAGAGAGGTACAGTAAAGCGTGCTATCCTTCTTAGCGGAACTACTACCCCGCTCTTCTTGTCAATTTCACTGCCTTTGCCATGAGCGGTGGACTGACGATGCTACGAGTATACGGTCTTGCTGAAAAATGGCATTGCGTTCACTTTCATTCTGTGAGTTCGACAGCTACTTGACTAAATATTGTATTTTCGCCTTACGCGACTTGTTTTGCTTCCCTTTGTATGGTGTGTGTGTATGTATGTTTATTATGTGTATTTTTCATTACGCGTATGTTCAGCGACCTGCAACCCCACGCGCTGCACACACACACACACACACACACACACACACACACACACACACACACACACACACACACACACACACACACACACACACACACACACACACACACACACACACACACACACACAGAAAGAAAAGGAGATACACTTGGCAAAAAAATTATGCAACATTTTTCGCACGCTAAGAAAAGCATTAAAACGCAATTCATTTTAGTTGAACTTTATATGCTCGAAAAGGTAATTATGGCAGCTGTAAATATCATTTGTATATTTTAATGGGCTTATTGTCCGTCAGGTCTTAATTGCCTATATTGGACATGAATTGGTTTATACGATTCGAGTTTTACGCCCTCACGGCTTTTTGATGTTTGCGTGTTTAGGTGGTATCAGCCATCTGCACTTATGGTAGAATGACCAAGATCTTTAACGTGCCATTGTGGTGACACGGGGGTGGGAGATGGATACCGTCTCTGGGTCTGCACATAAAGTTGACCCGTGTCCGTCCCGGCCCAGATTCGAACCAGCGACCTCTCGATCATTTGTCCGATTTATGGTACTTTATATAGGCATCCCGTGACAGCCTGTCAAACAAGGTCACTCCTAAAATCGACCTGACAAAAACCATAGCCCCGTTTTTTAAAATCTGCAAAAAATCAGAATATGCACAAAACAAACACTTCTAACATTCAGTGGCAAGGCCATTCAATTTCCAGTTCAGAACATTTTGTTTTATGCACCTAACTGCTTTAGTCTTTATGTAGCCTTTTGTCAAAGGCGGTAGGTGTCAACCGTTTCAGAGGCCAAACAAGGCACGTTCTGCGGCCATTTTTGAGGGGGTCTTCCACCCAAAGAGCCATATCTGTTCAAGTTCTCAATGATTTGCTTTTGAAATTTCAGAAGTTATTACCAATAGGCTGACCTAAATCTGTCTTGCTTTTTGCGAATGTGTATAATAAGCGTGTCGTATTACGTACATTTTCCGAAAGAACTAAACAAATATTCATATTAATTCAGAGTTTTAGGTTAACAAATCGTGACAGCGGCAGTGGCGTTCATCAATATCTCAATTTTCCCCGTACGGAAACGACGACACCTCAATCAATCAATCAATCAATCAATAGGAAGCTTATATAGCGCGTATTCCGTGGGTACAGTTGTGAGCGCTTGTCGAAGAGTTGTCAACACAGGACTAACAAAGAAACTAACATCTACAGACGGACACGAACCCTATCACACACTGGCAAACCCTGATAAACATACAACAAACAACTGTTTAACAACAATGTACACATCAATAGCTAGGTGGTGGTGGTGACGTTTTATTCCCCCTCCTCTTTCATTTGGTCGTTCTTCTCTTCTTCCTCTTCCCCATCATCTTCACAATCAATCTCGATCTCGTCGTCGTCTTCTTCTCCTCCTCCTCCTTGCTCCTCCTCCTCCTGCTTTTTGTCACTCGGAGGAATAGTGGTACGGGTAAACTCAATCAATCAATCAATATGAGGCTTATATCGCGCGTATTCCGTGGGTACAGTTCTAAGCGCAGGGATTTATTTATTTTTTTAATTTTTATTTTATGCAATTTATATCGCGCACATATTCAAAGCGCAGGCATTTCTTACTCCCAAACGGCCAATCAACCACCACTTCTTCTTCCCTCTCCTTTGTCTCATTTTGTTCGTGTTGTTGCTGTTGCTGCTGCACTATGCTGCTGGGGATGGCGTGGGCTGTCTTGACCGGTGTGCCGGTTACCGCTGTTGTTGAAAAGATCGACATTTTGTACACCCTGTCAGCATAAATATGTATTTTCTTTGCGCTGCGTCTGAAAAGGTCGGCGTGTAATCTTTAGATTTGTTTCGTAAACAGCGTTTAAGGAGGAAGCGGCGATGGTTTTCACTCTTTAGCGAAACGAAACGCTCATCATCACGTTTCCCCAGCAGCTCGGATTTAAACCGGAGGTTGAAATGTCCCAGTAGTCTGGTTAACTGTTTTAACGGGAAAACTACGTACTCCGAATCAGAGATCCGGCACATACTCAGATGGTTCTGCGTTGAATCGGGGTCATATTGCTGATTGTCACCGGCCGTGTCCCTGTGAATGTTTGTTATAACTGTCCTGCCATCGACCTCTGACTTTGTGTACCTGTAATTTCTAAGAATGATGGGCATCGTGGTGTTTTTTTGTTGTTTGTTTTTTATAACTCGACTCCTTCCTAAAATAATCGGGTGTTGTTGTCCTTACGCTATTTCGCTCCTGTTGGTGCGAATCCTTTTCTGAAACAGTATATTTAGCCGATTATACTAAAAGTATAGCACACATCGTCCATACATATTATTTATACAGACAGTCTCAAAAGGTACACGATTTTCTTTCAATACTACAATAAACCTTATTGAAATCTGGTTTTTCTTTTTTTCTAGTCATAGAAGTTTTATCCGTTGGAAAACGGGGCGACTATACACTGATTACATAATGTGAAGAAACAATAACAATCTCAAAGCTGTGAACGGCTGCAGGGACAACTCTTCTATGACTACAATATCACGCCCCAAAAAAGATTTTACTGAATTGTCTGAAGTATTGAACAACCTCGAGTGCCTTTTATATATCTCCCTCTCTATATTTCACACATACACACAAACACACACACACCCACACACAAGCATGCGAAAGCATAGCGGATATACTCTCCATGAGACCCCCCCCCCTCCCTCAAAAAAAAAAGAAAAAAAAAGAAAGAAAAGTAAGTGGGAGCAACAAACAAACAAACGGGTGGGGGAGGAGGCATCTGAAACGATACCGCTCCCGTAGTAGCACGGACCAACCCAAAATAGTTTTTTTACCTTTTAAGATTTACCTCTGGGGTTTTCAGAAGCCAAAAGTCTGTTTTTAGTGGGTTTTTTTTTTTAATCTAAAAAAATGGATTTGTTGTGATGATTTGTATTAAAAGGTATAGGGTGCACACACGCGTTTTATAACAAAGGCGGGAACCCCAGATATGTTTTATGTGATCTTTTAGAAGTCAGAAAATATGCTACACTAAAAAGCCATTGTCCTAGAATATCACCAATGCGTAATACAGTGAAATCACACAAGATCTGCTTTCATTTTATTTTTTTAAAGAACGACTATATAGACTCTTTTTCTTTACTTTCTTTTTATTTTTATTTATTTTATTTACGAAAATTTATACCGCGCACATATCTCATCACAGGGGCGACTCAATGCGCCTAATTTCTGCCGTGTGAGATGGAATTTTATACGGCCAGCAGATTGCTGCCATTCGGCGCATATTTACCTTTCACGGCCTATTATTCAAAGTCACACGGGTATTTGGTGGACATTTTTTTTTTATCTATGCCTTTACAATTTTGCCAGGAAAGACCTTACCTATACTTGTAGTAAAAATGGATCATTGAAGAATGTCGCAAATGCCCGATTTCACGACATCTCCCGTCAGTACTTGGGAGTGTTGCATGAATCACCAAACAATATTTTTCCCACCTCAAATGTACGTTTTTATGTTTTTTGTTGTTGTTTTTGTGGGTTTTTTTCTGGTGGATTTTTTATAGGGCACCCTTATTTAAACGGCCTATTTATCCCCTAAATTAAAACAGAGACCTGATTACTAATTAAATAATAACTACCTATTTTAAATTCTTCTCTCCAAGATTATTGAAAAAATCATAAATATAATGTAGCGTTTGTTTTTAGTCGTTGTAGTTAATCAAAATATTTGTAATAGTGGGACCGGGGCTACAAATGTGTTTCCTTTACATCAACCACACACATATTATTCAACATCGCCTTCCGTCGCGATATAACCTTGAATGGTTGAAAACGACGTTAAACACCAAATAAAGAAAGAAAGAACATCGCCTTACCTTTCTTTTGATGGTTTGTGGATTTGACTGGCTGGCTGGCTGGCTGGCTGGCTGGAGAAGTTGACTTTTGCAGGCTCGGTGTCGGGTTTCCTTTTCTGCGTGTAAAATATAAAAAAAATG
This sequence comes from Littorina saxatilis, assembly GCF_037325665.1. Lineage (NCBI taxonomy): Eukaryota > Metazoa > Mollusca > Gastropoda > Littorinimorpha > Littorinidae > Littorina > Littorina saxatilis. Next base: position 48,818,540 of record NC_090251.1, read on the forward strand.
TTGTAAGAAACTGCGCGTTGAGAGGTAATTTTAACCGTAGAAATGTGAAGAATGTGATATCTTACAAAGTCTTTTCATAAAAACTTATATTTATAAGTTTAATGCGAAGGCAATGTTGGTGTTTTTCCCCACTAGCGAAAGACAAATCGTTTCTCTTTCTCTCTCTCTATATATATATCCCTCTCACATACATATATACATAAACGCACGCATATTTTTCTAGGAAAAACAGATACACATTTTCACCATTTATTAACTTTTTTAACATCATACGACCAACATTTATATTTTCTGTTTTATTTTTCTCTTAAAAAAAGTCGTTTTCCCCGCAACATTCACGAAGAGAACTACATTGGACGCCGCTTAATAAAACCGCGGTTAATAGAGCCAGCCGCTTATAAAAGCCGATTTCAGACGGTCCGGATTAATCACTATATTTTATGTATTAGAAAAAGCCGGTTAATAAACTCAACCTGCCACTTATTAAAGCCAGTTTTCTCAGAGAAATCACGTAGTTTGTGACTAAAACTCAAATTGTCTTGTTCTTTTCTTCTCTGTTCTTTTTTTCTGTTTTGCGTAGAATATATGTTTCTTGTAATCGCTCAAGTCATAGGTCTATTTATGTCCACGCTCACGCGTATCACGAAGTAACCGAGTTCAGAAAAGAATGTCACTCAATAAAAACCGCACGTGTTGAGTTCATAAATTTATTGTGTAGCTCTGATCGCGTGTTGTGTTCATGACTAAATCAAATCAGTTTACTGTTTTCTATCGGATTGGCAACAAGAGGGATTGAATCAAAAAAAAGTTCAACATCCTTCGTGAAGATTTGGTCGGATTCAAACAAGTGTAAATGACGAAAGAAAGTGACTGAGTGACGTAAACAAAAGACCACTGTATTTGTATTTCGGATAATACAATACACATTAAAACATGATTACATATAAACGAGAGGATAGCTGTTTTCTCTCAATTTTACTACCCTATATAGAAGATCAGTATTACGTGTTTGCGCATGTTCTTTGTATTTTTTCTTACAATGATGTCACTTTTAAACCTTTTAACAGGTGGTCCTGAGTTTTATCTTTTTTTTTAACGAAACTATAATTGAATTAAAGTCCATGTTTTTAATGGAAGTCAACGTATATAAAGAAAATATTATTAATACTCCTCCTACAAGGATCTTAACATATATCTCTTATTGACCCTCCCGGTCGGGCTTGCTTGATCTTGCCCTTTTCTTTTCCTCCCTTTTTAATTTTTTTTTTTAAAATATCATATTACCCCAGTCCCAAACAATTTATGCCTGTAGGACATTAATATATCTTGTTAAGTTAAGTTATTAAAAGTTTTTAAATGTATGTTATAGAGTAATGGTATATGGTCAAACGCATAATATACATGAAGATAGGACTTAGCACAAATTATTGAATAAAAACTAAGCGAAGTGATGAATCAAAACGTGTTAGTTTACGGGTGATAAGATACTTTTAACGGACTATCCATTTTGAATGTTGTACAATTGGTTTTTTTAGTTTTTTTTAGACAATATGTAGGTATAACCAACTGGTTTTTTTTTTCAAAGTTTTCACGTATTGAATTATTTTTCATCTGCGCTCTAAAACAATCTTCTTTTTTTAAGTTGAAATTCATTCAAACAAAGAGGATTTATGGCCGCTGTGTATTTGTTTCGATTTTTATTTAAAACAGTGTTCGCCGAAAATAATGGTTCAACTCAGAGAGAGCAAAGGTTCAACTCAGAGAGAGCAATGGTTCAACACACAGAGAGTAATGGTTCAACACGGAGAGAGAGCAAAGGTTCAACACACAGAGAGTAATGGTTCAACACAGAGAGAGCAAAGGTTCAACTTACAGAGAGTAATGTTTCAACACACAGATAGTAATGGTTCAACACGGAGAGAGAGCAAAGGTTCAACACACAGAGAGTAATGGTTCAACACAGAGAGAGCAAAGGTTCAACAAACAGAGAGTAATGGTTCAACACAGAGAGAGCAAAGGTTCAACTCACAGAGCGTAATGTTTCAACACACAGAGAGTAATGGTTCAACACAGAGAGAGCAAAGGTTCAACACACAGAGAGCAATGGTTCAACACACAGAGAGTAATGATTCAACACACAGAGAGAAATGGTTCAACTCAGAGAGAGCAATGTTTCAACACAGAGAGAGCAATGTTTCAACACACAGAGAGCAATGGTTCAACACACAGAGAGCAATGGTTCAACACACAGAGAGCAATGTTTCAACACACACAGCAATTTTTCAACACACACAGCAATGTTTCAACACACAGAGAGCAATGTTTCAACACACAGAGAGCAATGTTTCAACACACAGAGAGCAATGGTTCAACACACACAGAGAGCAATGTTTCAACACAGAGAGAGCAATGTTTCAACACACAGAGAGCAATGTTTCAACACACAGAGAGCAATGTTTCAACACACAGAGAGCAATGTTTCAACTCACAGAGAGCAATGTTTTAACTCGCAGAGCGTAATAGTTCAACACACACACACACAACACACCCACACCGTGCACACACACACACACACACACATAAACACGCACACACACACACACACACACACACACACACACACACACACACACACACACACACACACACACACACACACACAAACAAACACAACGCCATTTTGAGATGAACTGTCCAAGCGGAAGTAACAGATATCGAGGGGGAAGTAACGACCAAGATTGGCGCATGCGCATTGACCGCAACGAGAAGGATTGTTCAGCAGAGGTTTCAGATCGTGACAGCGGAACTGATTAAAATGTTTAGGTATACACACAGGCGATGATGATAATAAATACCCTTTTCCCCTCTGATTAGACATCGTGCTTGTATATTTGTGGAATGAGTTCACTGAGTAGACAAGGTATTTGTTTGCAGTCAAATCATGGTGTAGCCTAAGCGAGCTGTTCACACAGGAGATGTCGACCGTGACCGAGAGGAAATTGTCCTGAGGTGTGTGGAATAATCTTGCTTTTGATTTCAAGAAGATAACTGCAAACGAAGTTGTTTTCTTGGTGTTTGTTGACATGTTTGCAATAATGCTATTTGTACGTCATTCTTTGTTATGTTTTCTCCTTTTAATTACTCTCACATTTACAATATTGTGTCTGTTTTCTATGTTTGACATTGTGTATGTGTAATCCATGCGGTTACCTATTTTTAGTTTGTTGTTCACGTAGTCAAGGTTTATTTGTTGATTTACCATGATTCTTTGATCTATTGTAATTTTTTGATTGATTGTATTCTCTTTTTAGGGAGAAAACTTGAAACTTGTTTTGGGTAATGTTGGTAGTACTTTGCATGCTCAAATATATCATTGTAGTTCGTAGTACTTATTATTCTATTATAATCTTTACAGGTTGGTCCGAGGTAGAACGAAAAAACAAGAGTTCAACATGAGAAGAGACTCTGTTTTGATGTCTAATCGAATCCCTCCACATAAGTTATTTGGGACGGTAAAAGTAACCACCAATAAATCGTATTTTCAACAGAGCGGACTCTATTTTTTCAAGTCTTAATGATCCTGCATATATTATTTTGCAGAATAAATACTCAATAAGAAAAGGCTACGAATTCTTCAAAATTGCGGTGCACCTCGAGGGTGATATCTGCTCTTTAATCATAGGTCAGTTTTTAACACTAAAAACAAAAAACAAAAACAAAAAACAAAACAAAAACCAGATGCACATTTTCACCTTTTATTGATTTTTTTTTATAACATTATACAGTCAACTTTTTCTGTTTTTTTTCTCTTTAAAAAGTCGTTTCGTCACAACATTCACGAAGAGGACTTATTTGTGTTAAAATTCTTCAACGTATGGTATATTATCAAAAATTAACTATGCATTTGGGTTGTACAAATTATTGAATAAAATCTAAGCGAAGTGGTGAACGTGTCTGATCGCTGGTGATAAAAATTACTTTCAACAGGGCTATTCATTTTGATAAACGATTTTTTCTAAGAAAAAAACAACCAACAACAGTTATACACATTTTTCACCTTTTTAATTTTTTTTGGTGGGGGTCGAAAGTTCCGTTTCTGCGTGTAACATATAAAAAAATGTTATAAGAAACTGTGCGTTGAGAGCTAATTTTAATCGTAGAAATGTGAAGAATGTGATATTTTACAAAGTCTTTGAAAAAAAAAATATATATATAAGTTTAACGCGAAGGCAATGGTGTTGTTTTTCCCCCCACTAGCAAAAGACAAATCCTTTCTCTCTTTCTCTCTCTCTCTCTCTCTCTCTCTCTCTCTCTCTCTCTCTCTCTCTCTCTCTCTCTCTCTCTCTCTCTTACACACACACACACACACACACACAAACACACTCTCTACTACACTGACGTGTGCGCATGCATGCGCATACACACACACAAATCACAGGGTATATAAAGGAAAGGGGGCAACCACACACATATTATTCTTCAACGCTGCCTTACCTTTTATTTTGAATATTTGGCTGGCTGGCTGGAGGAGTTGTTGTCTCGGGTTTCTTTCTTTTTTTGGGTCGAAAGATCCTTTTCTGCGTGTAAAATATAAAAAATGTTGTAAGAAACTGCGCGTTAAGAGCTAATTTTAATCGTAGAAATGTGAAGAATGTGATATCTTACAAAGTCTTTTCATAAAAACAAATTAAATATAAGTTTAATGCGAAGGCAATGGTGTTGTTTTTCCCCTAACTAGCGAAAGACAAATCGTTTCTCTTTCTCTCTCTCTATATATATATCCCTCTTACATATTATATACATAAACGCACGCATATTTTTCTAGGAAAAACAGATTTTTTTAACATCATACGACCAACAACCCCCCGCGGGTTAGGGGGAGTCCCATATTGGTTGGGACTAGAAAGAATTTACCCGATGCTACCCAGCATGTCGTAAGAGGCGACTAACGGTTCTGTTTCTTCTCTTCTTTTGTCTTATTTCTGCCTTACCAGTCCTTTCACCTATATTTCCTTCCAAGAAAACTCTCCCTACTATTCCCTGCAGTTTTCCAATTCTTTTCTTGTTGTCTTATTTCTACCTGACTGGATCCATCATCTTTATTTCACTTACCAAAAGTCTTCTTTTCCACATCCTTATTTCTCTGCACCCCGCATGTCGTATGAGGCGACTGACGGATTCTGTTTCTCCTTTAACCCTTGTTAGGTGGTTCTTGTATAGAATGTGGTCAGTGTTTGTAAGGATTTTGGTCAGGCAGTGTGTAAGAAATGCTTGGTCCTTTGTACTGGAAACTTGCATTCTCCCAGTGGGGTCATGTATTGTACTACGTTGCGGGCCCCTGGAGCAATTTTTTGATTGGTGCTTTTGTGAACAAGAAACACTTAACAAGTGGCTCTATCCCATCTCCCCTCTTTCCCCTATCCCATCTCCCCCGGCCTTTCCCTCGTCGCGAAATAACCTTCGTGGTTGAAAACGACGTTAAACACCAAATAAAGAAAGAAAGATACGACCAACATTTATATTTTCTGTTTTATTTTTCTCTTAAAAAAAGTCGTCTTCCCCGCAACAATCACGAAGAGAACTACATTGGACGCCGCTTAATAAAACCGCGGTTAATAGAGCCAGCCGCTTATAAAAGCCGATTTCAGACGGTCCGGATTTATCACTATATTTTATGTATTAAAAAAGCCGGTTAATAAACCCAACCCGCTGCTTATCAAAGCCAGTTTTCTCAGAGAAATCACGTATAGTTTGTGACTAACACTCAAAATTAATTATCTTGTTCTTTTCTTCTTTGTTCTTTTTTCTGTTTTGCGTAGAATATATGTTTCTTGTAATCGCTCAAGTCATAGGCCTATTTATGTCCACGCTCACGCGTATCACGAAGTAACCGAGTTCAGAAAAAAATGTCACTCAATAAAAACCGCACGTGTTGAATTGAGTTCATAAATTGTGTAGCTTTGATCGCGTGTTGTGTTCATGACTAAATCAAATCAGCCTACTGTTTTCTATCGGATTGGCAACAAGAGGGATTGAATCAAAAAAAAGTTCAACATCCTTCGTGAAGATTTGGTCAGATTCAAACAAGTGTAAATGACGAAAGAAAGTGACTGAGTGACGTAAACAAAAGACCACTGTATTTATATTAAAAGTTTTTAAATGTATGTTATAGAGTAATGGTATATGGTCAAACGCAAAATATACATTTAGATAGGACTTAGCCAAATTATTGAATAAAAACTAAGCGAAGTGATGAATCAAAACGTGTAAGTTTTGGGACTGGGTGGCCGAGTGGTAACGCACTTGCGCTCGGAATCGAGAGGTTGCGTGTTCGACCCTGGGTGAGGCCGCTATTTTCTCCCCCCCCCTTTCCTAACCTAGGTGGTGGGTTCAAGTGCTAGTCTTTCGGATGAGACGAAAAACCGAGGCCCCTTCGTGTACACTACATTGGGGGTGCACGTTAAAGATCCCACGATTGACAAAAGGGTCTTTCCTGGCAAAATTGTATAGGCATAGCTAAAAATGTCCACCAAATACCCGTGTGACTTGGAATAATAGGCCGTGAAAAGTAGGATATGCGCCGAAATGGCTGCGATCTGCTGGCCGATGTGAATGCGTGATGTATTGTGTAAAAAATTCCATCTCGCACGGCATAAATAAATCCCTGCGCCTTGAATATGTGCGCGATATAAATTGCATAACATTTTTTTTTTAAAAATCCCTGCGCTTAGAACTGTACCCACGGAATACGCGCGATATAAGCCTCATATTGATTGATTGATTGAGTTTACGGGTGATAAGATACTTTTAACAGACTATTCATTTTGATTCTTGTACAATTGTTTGGTTTTTTTAGACAATATGTAGGTATAACCAACTGGGTTTTTTCTTCTTCTTCAAATTCTTCACGTATTGAATTTTTTTTCATCTGCGCTCTAAAACAATCTTCTTTTTTTAAGTTGAAATTCATTTAAACAAAGAGGATTTATGGCCGCTGTGTATTTGTTTCGATTTTTATTTAAAGCAGAGCCATCACAAAAAAAGTGTTCGCCGAAAATAAGAGACACGCCCTTTTCTCGAACAATACCTGCACTACTCATAAAAAAAAGTTTTACAAAAAGTTTCACACTACGATTCGTGATAAAAAAACACCAAAATTCTTTTAATGTGTCTATCTCGATTTATAATGTTAAACTTAGCTGACAGCAAAGAGTGTATCCCTACGGAAAGAGGGTTCACTTCGGCCTAAAAGTGATGCCAGACCTTCCCGCATTCCAGCTAGCCGTCCCTCTATGTTATATTTGGATTAAAAACAAGCTCTGAAAATTAAAAATATAAAAATTATTATCAAAATTAAATTTTCGAAATCAATTTAAAAACACGTTCATCTTATTCCTTGTCGGTTCCTGATTCCAAAAACATATAGATATGATATGTTTGGATTACAAACACGCTCAGAAAGTTAAAACAAACAGAAGTACAGAAAAGCGTGCTATCCTTCTCAGCGCAACTACTAAACCGCTATTCTTGTCAATTTCACTGCCTTTGCCATGAGCATGAGTGGTGGACTGACGATGCTACGAGTATGCGGTCTTGCTGCGTTGCATTGTGTTCAGTTTCATTCTGTGAGTTCGACAGCTACTTGAATAAATGTTGTATTTTCGCCTTACGCGACTTGTTTGTCTTTTCATGGGGATGCAGATTGTACTGTTTGCCTTATTTTATCAATTATTAAATCTATAATTGAAATGTATGAATGAATGTTAGAGGAATACGGTTTGTCTTGTATCACACCAAACCAGCGCAATTTCGTTGTGATTTTGAGCAAGAGGTTAACACTGAGAGACTGAGACAACAAAATGAAACAAGACAAACAAACAGAATCAGACACACACAGATACATTGAAAGAAACGTGTTAGTTCGCCGGTGATAAAAATTGCTTTCAAATGGCTATTCATTTTGATAAACAAAGGAAAAACAAACAACAACACATTTTCCACCTTATTTATTTTTTATGTTTACGCCACATATTCCCCTAAGAAAAATCGTCAAAAATGCAGCTGTTGACATTTTTCCATAACCTTCACACCCCCGAATGAGAAAAATGTAAAATAAAGTTGCCATACCCTTTTAAGTTGAAGACTTGCGACGGGAGCGGACTTGAAAACTGCTGACAACTTCTTCCTTCCGAGTCTTGCCTTCTTTGTGTTTTACTTCTGTCTGTTTGGAGCACTGTAAAATACCCCCTCGACGGAACCAATATTATATACCCCCCCCCCCCCCCCCGCCCGTCTAATTACCCTCTCCATCCCCTAACCTCCCTTTTATCTTCTTACACAGTGGCGCCCAGTTTCTGATCAACAGCCCACGGAGTGAATAGACAGCGAGCCAGCCAGCTTTCGGCTTATCGCTGGCTGTGTGTGCAAAGAAAGAGATGTCTGTGGTGCCCAGCCATGCGTTGCTCAGAATCACAATAGCCCGCTCAGAGAAAAGTCGCTCTGGATTGGTCTATGCAACGGGCTCACAACGAGGCAAATCGCTTCACGATGGCGACGAAGAAAGCACGATTGCTGCGAGATATGAAAAAAGTTGTACTTCTTAAACTAGTAGACGATTCGGTCAGTGAAATCGTCAGAGAGAATGTAGTTATGATGGGAAATTTAGCTGGGGTAGTCCCTGAACCTTGAAAAGCGGTGGATCCCTCGGGTCACGTCGAAAACCACGCCGAGAAGATCGAAACACGCTACACGACATCGCAGTGTAAACACCGCCGCCATCTTGGATAACGCGGCGGGCGGTGGGCGAGCATATATATACCAAAGCCGCTCGCCGAGTGCTTCGCGAGCGCTTTCCTGCACTGCCCTAAGAAACGGCTTTTTGTCATTCGCACTGCGAGCGACCCGTGGCGAACCGCTCTGGGCAACTCGTCAGGTGAAAAATTTGAGCAAAGTCAGTTTCTGTCCGTTTTTAGAAAATAGTGAACGTGACTGAACCATGTGAGATGGTGATTGGTGGAGTCAAGTTTTGACTACTCTCAATGGAAGCTCCGCCCCTCCACACCCCCCTCCTCCCCACCTAAGGGCACGCGATCACTCGCAGATGGTACCAGTCATTCACCTCCCTCGTTGTGACTCATTGTGGTACTAAGTTTGACCCCGTTGGTGAGTTCAATGACCGAGCTATTGAGTAAACGACTGAGTAAAAATCTCTCTCTCTCTCTCTCTCTCTCTCTCTCTCTCTCTCTCTCTCTCTCTCTCCCTCTCTCTCCCTCTCTCTCTCTCTCTCTCTCTCTCTCCCTATCTCTCTCTCTCTCTCTCTCTCTCTCTCTCTCTCCCTCTCTCTCTCTCTCTCTCTCTCTCTCTCTCTCTCTCTCTCTCTCTCTCTCTCTCTCTCTCTCTTATTATTGCCGTCAACCTCTTTTGCTCTTATAATGTTTTCATGTCTGTTTTGTATTCATGTTAGTTAGCAAGGACAGATTGTAAGACTAGGCAACGCCTAAAATCTCCATCCTTCTGTAATAAAGTTTAATCAATCAATCAATCAATCAATCTCTCTCTCTATCTTTCTCTCTCTCTCTCTATCTCTCTCACACAGATGACATTTGTGCTTGTGACAAACCGCGATCGGTATTGTGTTAAAAACGAAACATATTTCCCGACTTGGATTACCAGTTGGATGCATCCGAACGGATCACGATGCACTTTTTTTTGTAACGGACTGAAATCAAATGTGTACACTGATGATCGCGTATTGTTCGATTACCCCACTCCCCAGCACCCTGTCACAATGGACCGCTTGTGTTGTATAATATGTATGGGTGCACACCCTTCAGAAGGGGCTCCTGTGAACTGGCGTACGCCTGGGCCCGTATGCATGAACTAGAAGTAAGAAACACTGGAAGTAGAGGCCTCTTTTCGAAGTGGGAACTCCCGAAGTCAACTTTCTAACTGTTCACAATGCATGAACTGACTTGAACGCCAAAGGAGTGACAGCGAGAGTATTAAGGTCAAGGTCGGGGAAATTGGGGGAATCCCTACTAATACGCATGCGCACGTTTGTATCAACATGGCAGTCAACGAAAATGGCAAGGCACGGGTGCCGCTCAAAAAGAAAGTAGACACGGAGGGGCGTTCTGCACCTTTTTCAGATGGTGAAATTGCTGTACTCTTGACAGAAGTGTTTTACGAAAGAACGGTTATTCTGTCCAAATTTTAGAACAGTTAATTAGAAAAAAACACAGTAAACACCAAGTTTACAGAACAGTCTAACTGTTAAACATAAAGACGCTGTCTGGTCCAAAATTGCCAAAGAAGTGTCGCTCTCTCTCTCTCTCTCTCTCTCTCTCTCTCTCTCTCTCTCTCTCTCTCTCTCTCTCTCTATCTCTCTCTCTCTCTTACGACACATGCACACACAGACAAACGTACACTCATGCACATACTGACACTATGACACAAGTGACACTGACGGCACACATAAACACACACACACACACCACACACTGCACACACACACACACACGCGCGCGCTCGCGCGCACACAAATGCACACACACACGCACCCATACTCGCACGCACACAGTCACAAACAAATAACCACACACTCACTCTCTCTCACTTTCTCTCATTCTCTCTCAATCTCTATGATGACACAAGTGACACGTCACACACACACACACACACACACACACACATACACACACACACACACACACACTACTCACCGTAGTGACACACATATACACACGCGCGTACAGTTGAAAGTCAAGACATGATATGATTTTTTCAAAGCATAGGAAGGTTTCTTTTGCAAATGAATAAAATTAACACAGAGGCAAAACCCGGTTTTTGCAGCCGGAATGCAATTGCGGAGGCTTAAAAAGAAAAAGATTAATAAAAAAAATATATAGCTCCCGGCGGAACTTGAACCCGGAGCGAATGAACGAGAGTCCGGAACCGTTACCACTGCACTATGTTACTCGTGTAGAATAGAGGCATGATGAAAAAAGGCATTCTGAGTTATTCAGTCGTGCTGGTTTGAAAGCTCGCCACCTTCGCCGAATGACTCGAGCACGTTTTTTTCGGTCAGTAACTGATCGAACTGTCGCTTTTGAGTCACTCTGTTTTAAGCATTTCACCTAAATTAAACAAGAATGTCACAGTCCGTGTCTATGGTGCAAGGTAGGAGACCGTCTCATTGTAGCCAAGTTACGACAGTTGCTCGATTGACGCATTTCACGTCTTCGATATTGTGTCTGAGATCATTTTCCAATGAGCTGCCTTTAAAAACGGAATGTCCTGCAATTGTAGTATGCGCTGGAGGTTTCTTTTGGATGGGTAAGGACCCTTGAGATGCGATATCGTCGTATAATCATGTCAAGCGAGAGGCCCTTGACATTGGAAGTGGGAACTTCGAAAGCAAAGTTGCCAGCAACTCGGTATGCACGAGCTAAATTGAACGCCGAAGTAGTGGCTTCGAGAGTTCTGAGGTCAAGGTCGAGAAAATTGGGGGAATCCCAATTAGTGCGCATGCGTTTGTAAACGGTAGGCTTGGTGACCAGAAGAAACAAATCTCATCGCGAGTTCGTAAATGGGCAAACGTTGATCGCGCTGTAGCTTTTACTATAATTGTTGTTTTTAACTGGTTGAACGAAAGCTGTGATGATTGTCCTTAAATAGAATGACTGTCTATAATAATGATTTCGTTGACCAGAATGTTGGGGACAATAAAAAAAGGTTGTTTATGTGGTAGCGAAGTCGGTTAACTTAAAACTCTTTTTGCAGTGTTTTTTTAATGATTGTGTATCGGTAAAACTGCTGGACAAAAATAGTTTGGTCAGAGCGAATGTTTGTGTTACTGGTAAATTTAAAAAGGCAGAACTCCATTTTTGGGGAATCAAGATATAAGGTGTAGTGAAAAGAAGATAAGTTCAGCGAATTTCATATTATTTGAGAAAATGTGTGTCCGAATTTTTAAAACAGAAAAATTGTTGTACTTAGGTGTTTGTAAATTACGTTTGTCCTCGTTAATTGTGAAGAGGATGTATGTTTATATAAAGTTCAAAGTCAAGATTGGATTTTTGTAGCCTACGTGCGTGTGTGCATGTGTATTAGACATAATACATAGACATAGAACACTTTATTATCTCAATTACGATAAACTCGGGTGTGGTGAATCACAATAAACAGCATAAAACGTAAGAACATGAATAAAATATCAAGGCGCAAATATAGTCAGCTCATCATAGTGTGGGGAGTGGGTACACACACACACACTCACACACACACACACACACACACACACACACACACACACATACACACACACACACACACACATACACACCGTCGAACACACACATAACGTCGAACACACACACACACACACACACACACACACACACACACACACACACACCGTCGAACACACACACACCGTCGAACACACACACCGTCGAACACACACACACCGTCGAACACACACATAACATCGAAAACACACACACACACACACACACACACACACACACACACACACACACACAAACACACACACACACACACAAACACACACACATATACACACACACACGGCACGCGCGAACACGCAAACAAACGTATGAAGGAACAGACGCACAATTATACCCGCACGCACGCACACACAGGCAGACAGGCACTCGCACAAATACACACACACACACACACACACACACACACACACACACACACACACACACACACACACACACACACACACAGAGATAAAGCAATGACAAAAAAAATAGCAGAAACTTACACTTAAACACTCGAACACACACACACACACACACGCACACGCACGCACGCACACAAACACACACACACACACTCACACATGCACACAACGACGCCCATTTTCATAGAAACACAGTAACCCCCTCGTATAAGCGGGAATGAAAGAGTGGTGGCCAATGACCCAGATCAACAAACAAAAGTCAAAGCTGGCAACTCAGGTTTGTATTCAGGGAAATTTGCACGAAATGCATGCAGAAGATACGACTTTTCCCTCTATTTTCTCTCTTTTGGAGCGTCAGCTCGGTTTGACATGAAAAACTGAAGAAAAGCCCTGCCTTTTTGCACTGAGAAACTGTGGAAGTAGCGTGTTTACTACTGGGTCTGGCTGTAGTACATTTACCCTCATTTACTTCCTCGTTAGCTTCCAAAGTAAACTCTTTTTTCGTCCCATGCATGCGAAAGTGAGGATGTACTTCCGATGTCACTCAAAACTTTAGAAGTAGTCGCAAAATACCCTGAGTTACTTCCTCGCTTTGCTTCGAGGTAAACCCTTTTTCCGGCCCATGCATACGAAAGTGAGGCAAGTACTTCCGATGTCACTCAAAACTTCGGGAGTTGTCGCGAACTTCCCCCATAAGCATACGGGCCCAGTGGTTGCCCCGTAGGAAAAAACAGCAGTCGAGCATGTAACGTTGTGGATTGACTTGAAAGTAATGAAGTGGCGCCCTACTAACCGCTGCTAAGTGCCACCAGTCCCACAGATCGCTTCGGTTGATACCCTGCTGCCAACAGAACAGAACAAACTTGGGGCCACTAATTAGGGACGGCACTTGACGCAATTTCCTTCGCCGTCTAATTGCTTGACCTTGACCTGACCTACTTTTGAAATGGTAAGTTATATTTTCCTAGATCTTTTGTATGTTGTAGCGGTAACATAAAACTATCAAAAAAACTTCACAGAGCAAATCTTGCAATAATTCTGAGGTTCCTATGGTTGAATTCATAGAATGACTGGATAAAAATAAGGGAAGGTTACCGGCGGCACTACTTCAGGCCCACCTCCTTCCCTCCAACGTCAGTCTGCTTCATCACACACACAAAGCCACACACCGGCACACACACACGCACACACAGCGCCACACACACACACACACACACACACACACACACACACACACACACACACACATAATATACATGAGAACATAAGACACGCAATCTCTCTCTCTTTCTCTCTCCGTCTCTCTTTCTTCTTCATCTTATTCTTCTGCTTTGCCCTTTCACCCGAGAGACTGAGTGACTTACAAAAAACCAAGCTGCTTCAGGCCTGACGACTACACTGAGCGCCCCGTCGGGAACAGCTGAGAGTGCGCATGTGGAGGGCTTTTTATTAGATAATGACCTGCACACTGACACAATTACCCTAAACTTTTGCCCCCCCCCCCCCCGGCCCCTTCCCTTCCTCCCTGCCTATAGGTAGGCTACCGTGTGCCACAGGTATTGTTTGTGCACACATACATAAGTACGAAAGCGGTATTGTATCTCATATTTGTGACCCTCCACAACGGAATGAGTCGCATGTCACCTTTGCATGATTTTTATATTTTTACATTTTCCGAACGAGTTTGTTATGATCTATCCAGTGGTGAAAACCGTTTTAGAAAAGAGCTATAAGTTTGAGTTATAAGCCTGTGACTAAGGTGACCCTCACACTGTTACCAGACACTCCCCGGACTTATTAGGCCCAGCGCAGAACCGCGCGAGGTGACATGCGACTCATTTCGTGGTGGAGGGTCACATTTGATCATTTGCTGCAACTACTGTCTGCTGACAATTAAGAGAACATAACTAGTTCCGCACTTATAACGAGTATGTATAACAAATATGATATTTTCATGGATTTTCACGGCTCGGCAAACCATGATATCAATTAAACACATAGTAAACTTGGCTAACGCGCATAAGACACCGGGCAGTACCGCTCAACCATGAATAACTGCGTGTAATTGTCCATAATACTGTATGTCGTCTGCAGAGTGAATATCTTTGGTGATCCACTCAGTGCCAATGGTCAATAATTGATTTTTTGGGGGGATCAGCGCAACAGTATATTGCCCCCAGTACAGCGATTTTTCAGCAGTGCACAAAGTGAAAGTGACATTTTTTGTGGCATCCAGTTTGTTCACAAGTAGCGGCACTATTTGTTTTTGGCTGAGGGGGAAATGAACAAGAAAAGTTGTCATTATGCAACCGGTAAAACAATGGAGAGTCGTGGGAACCAGCTCAGCCTCACTCACGTAAGCTTACACGGTTTGTTCTTGTTCGAGCATACGCCCCCGGACACTAACGAACATAGCCAAGTGATAAATTGAAACTGTGTTCAAAAGTTGCTTATAACTGACTCCCCCCCCCCCCCAAAAAAAAAAAAAAGTTTAAAAAATAAAAATAAAATATTGCGACTTTTTGTTGTTGACTCAACTAAAAAAGATCAGCCCTCCAATGGCATCTGTTTGGCCTGGCACACTTTTCACATTGAACCGTGATCTCTTTCACTTTTTAGTCAGTTCTCTTCAATGAGTGACAGCCCGGTGTAACGATTTCATCTTGGCCCCGTGGTCATATTACCCCCTCGATATATACTCGAGACTGAAATGTTGTTTCACCTGGTAAACTTAATGAAGTGAAATTATTTAAGGACGAAAAGCATGTCAGTTTTTTGCATGTGAAGAAAATTGGTGGTGACTGAATTTATTAGATTTCACCCCAAGTGGTTGCGAGTGGTTACGTCCCTTGAATGAGAAGTGAAACATTATAGGATGAATCAAATTTCTAAGTAAATACAAAAAAATTGGTTGGTCAAATTGGCCCCATGAATGTAAGGTACCCGGCAAGGTCGCTCCGCATCAGTAACTGAAAACTCTGCTGAACAACCCCTCTCAATGCTGTCGATGCGCATGCGCCAATGATCTTGGACTTAAAAAATGCGACCCTTTGACCGAACGAACCATGGGTTTGTGTTAGGGTTAGGATTAGGGTTATAGGTTGTTAGCGCATGCGCATTGACCACATTGAGAGGGATTGTGCAGGCAGTTTTCAGTTCGTGACACCTGGGACAGTAGGGGCGACCACCCCCAACCAGGCGCGTCAGTTCACAGGTGGCGGATAGTGAGATGGCCTTCAGATATGGAGGTTAGCTGCGAAATAAGCCAGGCTTGCCAGGACGAATAAGCAGTCGCGGACCAACTGGCGGTGCTTCCAACAGGATGGGGCGGGGTAACAGGTGGCACTGTTACACTCAAGAAATACCCCAGGTCTCCAATCGGACGGGAGCATCATGCGATCAAGAGCCGCATCTTAAGTTCTAGCCCTGGGATAAACAAACCAGCCAGCTATGGCCAAATAGCCGGGTAGACTGGACTCGACAGCCCTGTAAAGCCACCAGTCTAGGAGAACTGAGGACCACTCCGATATAAAAACACGCTGAAGCCGGATGAGCTGGGCCATGTATGGCGCATAACGACAGCTCAACGCATCAACGCTCATATGACAGACGACAGTTCGTGACACCGGCACTACTATGCGGGCAAGGGAGGGAGCCCTTATCACTGTTGGCCATCATAACTTTAAACGTTTCTGGTTCCACACCTTTCTTCCAGATTTAATGGCACAAAATAATATGAGGACGATTAAGAAGTAACACGATAACAATCCCGCACTACTTATGATCAGAGTAAGTTAATTTTTGTTATGCATGGCCCCCTAACAACAGGGTGGGCCTAAGTTGAGACATCCCTCCTAAGACGTTGGCGACACAAACCATATACAGTCTTTTAGCGGCACACGAACACAAGAACAGGACAAATCTTCATGAAAACCATGCGGTTAAATCATAAGCAAACATAATTCAGTGGCTGAAGCTGGACTGAGATGGATGTTATGGAAAGGTAGTACAGTCTAGAGGCGGGAAGTAAAAGCGCTCGCTTTAGAAATGAAAATGAAACCCAGAACATATTCTTTGATGAGAGTTGTGTACAATGCTTCGCTCAACCAGCTGATTGCAAAATCCGATGACTTCATGTTCACCTACGACTGACTGTACCAAAACTGTACTGGGCGCGGCGTTCATTATATAGGCGGGCAAAGCAGACATGAGTTCTGATGAAGCAGCCTCGAAAGACTGATTCAGTGAAAGTACTGCAGATGTGCGACGGAACACTCTACCGACGGTGAGATAGACGGCCATGTGACCAAGGACCAAGCACGCTCTGGTCAATCTTCTCAGGCCGGGTCTACCCGTTTAGACTTGAACTTCTTTGATCGATTGTATCACATGAACTTTCAAGGTTGGCACTGAATGGCATGTGTGAAAACAAACTGGATCGGTAAATTACACGCCGGGTTGGTTGAACCAGGGAAACTTGATACATACACACTCGCACCGTCTAACCACGGACCTACAATGTAGGTCCGTGGTCTAACGAACCGTGCTGACACACACGCACACATTCACTGAGTGACTGCTCACGCTTGACCCGGCCGGCCGCGCTCAGTGACACACAGCGGGGCCGGAAGGTTGCCTCATATGGACCTGCTCCTAATGATGGACTAGCTCCTGTTCTGACAAACTAACGGTGTTGCCGGGCTCAAAACAATTGTATTCGCTGTATTTTTCCTTTCTGGATAACTTGCACAGTTCCAGGAACACAAAACCGTTTGGCTTTTTATATTTTTTTTCTCACTCTTTTGGCAGCGTTCCCTCTAAATTTGACACCGTGCTAAAACGGACTTGTTTCTGTCCCCAGCCAAAGCTGTTATCACACAGAAAAAGCTAAACATGACAGCTAAGACTGTGTTTGTTACATCTTAGCAATGTTGACCCCGAGTTGCAAGTCTAATGCAAACAAAACAAGTCGCGTAAGGCGAAAATACAACATTTAGTCAAGTAGCTGTCGAACTCACAGAATGAAACTGAACGCAATGCCATTTTTCAGCAAGACCGTATACTCGTAGCATCGTCAGTCCACCGCTCATGGCAAAGGCAGTGAAATTGACAAGAAGAGCGGGGTAGTAGTTGCGCTAAGAAGGATAGCACGCTTTTCTGTACCTCTCCGTTTTGTTTTAACTTTCTGAGCGTGTTTTTAATCCAAACATATCATATCTATATGTTTTTGGAATCAGGAACCCACAAGGAATAAGATGAAAGTGTTTTTAAATTGATTTGGAAAATGTAATTTTGAAAATAATTTTTATATATTTAATTTTCAGAGCTTGTTTTTAATCCAAATATAACATATTTATATGTTTTTGGAATCAGAAAATGATGGAGAATAAGATGAACGTAAATTTGGATCGTTTTATAAATTTTTATTTTTTTTTTACAATTTTCAGATTTTTAATGACCAAAGTCATCAATCAATTTTTAAGCCACCAAGCTGAAATGCAATACCGAAGTCCGGGCTTCGTCGAAGATTACTTGACCAAAATTTCAACCAATTTGGTTGAAAAATGAGGGCGTGACAGTGCCGCCTCAACTTTCACGAAAAGCCGGATATGACGTCATCAAAGACATTTATCAAAAAAATGAAAAAAAGTATGGGGATTTCATACCCAGGAACTCTCATGTCAAATTTCATAAAGATCGGTCCAGTGGTTTAGTCTGAATCGCTCTACACACACACACAGACAGACAGACACACACACACACACACACACACACATACACCACGACCCTCGTCTCGATTCCCCCCTCTACGTTAAAATATTTAGTCAAAACTTGACTAAATATAAAAAAAAGACGTAAAGGGACGGAGGGGGGAGGAGAAGAATACTACTCAGAAAAAGAAGTTACCTACAGAAGAACTGAAAAAGAACTTGACTAAATGTAAAAATAATAGCAAAACCTCAAAGTATGTATATGTCCCCTTACAAGGACCACCTTCAACAAATAGAAGAAAACAAAAGCTATAAAGGCTGGTTTCATTAATTCATTAAAGGCACAGTAAGCCTCCCGTAAACCATCACAGAGCTCCCCGAGCGTCTAAATACAGTACAAGCATACTTCCATTTGAACGCTCACCGAACGGGAACATCCTGGGCCCGTATGCATGAACTAGAAGTAAGAAACACTGGAAGTAGAGGCCTCTTTTCGAAGTGGGAACTCCCGAAGTCAACTTTCTAACTGTTCACAATGCATAAACTGACTTGAACGCCAAAGTAGTGACAGCGAGAGTATTAAGGTCAAGGTCGGGGAAATTGGGGGAATCCCTACTAATACGCATGCGCACGTTTCTATCAACATGGCAGTCAACGAAAATGGCAAGGCACGTGTGCCGCTCAAAAAGAAAGTAGACACAGAGGGGCGTTCTGCGCCTTTTTCAGATGGTGAAATTGCTGTACTCTTGACAGAAGTGTTTTACGAAAGAACGGTTATTCTGTCCAAATTTCAGAACAGTCTAACTGTTAAATATAAAGACGCTGTCTGGTCCAAAATTGCCAAAGAAGTGTCGCTCTCTCTCTCTCTCTCTCTCTCTCTCTCTCTCTCTCTCTCTCTCTCTCTCTCTCTCTCTCTCTCTCTCTCTCTCTCTCTTTCTCTCTCTCTCTCTCTCTCTCTCTTACGACACACGCACACACAGACAAACGTACACTCATGCACATACTGACACTATGACACAAGTGACACTGACGGCACACATAAACACACACACACCAAACACTGCACACACACGCGCGCGCTCACGCGCACACATATACACACACACACGCACCCATACACGCACGCACACAGTCACAAACAAATAACCACACACTCACTC
This sequence comes from Littorina saxatilis, assembly GCF_037325665.1. Lineage (NCBI taxonomy): Eukaryota > Metazoa > Mollusca > Gastropoda > Littorinimorpha > Littorinidae > Littorina > Littorina saxatilis. The sequence goes on from NC_090251.1 coordinate 48,838,123, forward strand.
TCTCTCACTTTCTCTCATTCTCTCTCAATCTACACTCATACACACACTGAAACTATGATGACACAAGTGACACGTCACACACACACACACATACGGACGAGGAGCACCTTAGGTACCGGTCATACGCAGACGGATCTGTGTGACTTCTGTACGTACGAAATCCACATTAGGTACCGTTTGGCTATACACAGTGTGTAACCCGTACGGACGAAGGCGTTAAGTACCTGTTTCCTATACACACTGATGGTTGTGTATAGTGTCAGTAAAGTGTGAATAGGTGAGGATGGATCTTTAACCGTCGATCACTTTACATACATGTATAACCTCAATTAATATGTTGCATGTTTTGATTTGTATGTTCCTTACTTTGTCATTTTGTTGTTTATGTTTATTTGCTTGTTTGCTTACTTGTCGATTGTTTGCTGGTTCGTTCGTTTACTTTGTTTATTTGTCATGTTGCTTTACTTGTTTATCATTTATTAGACATTTGTATTAGAAGTAAGGACCGGTTGTAAGAAAAGGCGTCACCTTAAACCTCTATCCTTGAAAAATAAAGTTCCATCATCATCATTATCATCTCTCTCTCTCTCTCTCTCTCTCTCTCTCTCTCTCTCTCTCTCTCTCTCTCTCTCTCTCTCTCTCTCTCTCTTTTTACATTTAGTCAAGTTTTGTCTGTGCCGGTGTGCGTGCGCGTGTGTAGAGCGATTCAGAGTAAACTACTGGACCGATCTTTATGAAATTTGACATGAGAGTTCCTGGGTATGATATCCCCGGATTTTTTTTGATTTTTTTCGATAAATGTCTTTGATGACGTCATATCCGGCTTTTTGTAAAAGTTGAAGCGGCACTGTCACACCCTCATTTTTGAATCAAATTGATTGAAATTTTGGCCAAGCAATCTTCGACAAAGGTCGGACTTCGGTTTTGTATTTAAGCTTGGTGGCTTAAAAATGTATTAATGACTTTGGTCATTACAAATCTGAAAATTGTAAATAATTGTTTTTTTATAAAACGATCCAAATTTACGTTCATCTTATTCTTCATTATTTTCTGATTCCAAAAACATATAAATATGTTATATTCGGATTAAAAACAAGCTCTCAAAATTAAAAATATAAAAAATTCTGATCAAAATCAAATTTCCGAAATCGATTAAAAAACAATTTCATCTTATTCCTTGTCGGTTCCTGATTCCAAAAACATATTAGATATGATATGTTTGGATTAAAAACACGCTCAGAAAGTTAAAACGAAGAGAGGTACAGAAAAGCGTGCTATGCAGCACAGCGAAACCATCACCGCGCTAAACAGTCTCGTCAGTTTCACTGGGTTTTGCGCGAGCGGCGGACTACGGTCACTGTGAAAAAATGCAGTGCGTTCAGTTTCATTCTGTGAGTTCCACAGCTTGACTAAAATGTAGTAATTTCGCCTTACGCGACTTGTTTTTTTGTTTGTTTTTTAAATTGGAGAAAACCGGTTTCTTTTTTTGTTGGTTTTTTTTGTGTGGTTTGCATGGTTGTTTATACAAAAAGCAATTGAGGAGCCATAGATGGTTACTTTTTTTTTCTCCTTTTTTTATTTATTTTTTTTATTCTCGTCCATCCGCTCCCTCCCACCCCCCTCATAATATTCACAAACGTCATATATCACTTCACCTCATCTCGACTTATACATTACTCACAATCTTCTAATGTACATTTTATTTTTCAATAATGATACTATTCAAATCGTATCTATCACCATACTAATATTTACTAATACACATTTTTGCAATCAAGATAATGTGATTAAGTACCTTATTATTTTGGCATATATTACTAGGTTGATAACCAAACAAGACATCGTGTTCTGAGAGGTGCACATTTGATCCTGTATTTCTAAAAATATAATGGACAACATTTTCCCAAAAGCTCGTCAACTTCTCACATTGACAAAAAAAGTGTTCAACATAATCAATGTGTTTACAAAATGTACATAATTTTGTTTCTCTAATTTTCATTTATTTAATAATATATTCGTGGGATAAATATTATGTAATATTTTTCATTGTAACAATCGCAATCTTTTTTCTTTTGTACATTTGCTTGCTAACAGCCAATGACTGTGATCTAGTTTAACCTGATATTTATGTAACCAAAATGTAGCAGCGCAAGGCTCGCTCGCTTTAGACTGGACTATCAGCATGCGAATCTTTCTCGCGGAGGGGTTAATGATCACAGTGTTCCGTGTGTCAAGGTCATTATTGTGTTCGCCTGCTCGCGGGCTGGCTGTGTTTTTGCGAAGTGCAAGCGCTCGCACAGCAGTCTTCACTGCGCGGTACTCAAAAAATCTAGAGGGACTGTATCCTTTCTTTGTGCACAGCTGGTTAAAAGGAATCATATCTCCGTTAACCCAAATATCTTTCACCATATCTAAATGCGCTTCTATCCATTTTTTTAAATATAAGCTTTTATTTTTATAAACCACTTTTATATTGTTCCACAAACATTGATCGCCAAAGCGATCTTCTCTCTCATAAATCAATGCTTTATTATGGATTCATTTTAAGAGAACTTCTGTCTAAAAGTTTGATCGAATGCATTCAATACCTTGGTTTTAGTAGTGTTGTGGCTTTAAAACAAAGTAAATTTCTTCCCAATACCTGATAAAGACTTAACGGAATCGTTGTCCACGGTTCATGTTTTTGTTGTTGAAGTTTTGCTGCCCATGTCAGTAAAAAAGAAGTCTGCATATCGTGGACGTTTATCATGTTAATACCACCTTCTTCCACCACATTACACAATACATTTCGTTTAACTTTTTCAAAGGCTTTTGTATTTGAATACTTCCTTTTCCAGAGAAACCTGAACAAAATAGTATTCAACTTATCGAGAACTTTAACAGGGGCAAGAAGCGCCTGCATAACGTAAACAAATTGTGAAACTAAGAAGGACTTAATAATACATAATTTGCCGCTTATACTTAAATTTCTTCTTGACCATCTGCAAATGATTTGTTCAACTTTTTCAAGTCTTTTTGGACCAATTTTCCATAATTTCAGAGGCCGGGATGTCATTTTTAAAACTGACTAATTCCCATGATTTTAACCTGGGTATTCCATTTAATATCGCAATATTTCTCTTGACAGTTTTTACGCGATCCCTACCACATTGCTTCCGTTTCACTTTTATTTAATTTTAAGCGAGATATATTGGAAAAATCATCAATAATTTTCAAAACCGTTTCCATGTCGTTTTTATCTTGAAGTAAAACAGTTATGTCATCGGCGTACATAGCCAGTTTCAAGATACGCGATGTTTGTTCTGCAAAACCTACATCTGGTAAGGCAAATCCTTTAATATTGGGGTGACTTCGGATTTGTATTGCTAATAATTCTACACTTATTTCTTCCGAAATCCAACCCATATAATTTATGCAGCTCGTGGTGTTTGTCATTAAACCAATATGTAATGCTATTTGAGACCGTGGAAGAGCCAGGTTGGTTATTGCCCTTTTAACTTCTCTTAAAACTTTAATCCATTTAACAAATTTTTCGCCAAAACCAAATTTTTTAAAGGACCAGACCACATAGTCTTTTGAGATGGAATCGTAGGCTCGGGCGTAGTCAAGGGCAAGTAATATACCTGCTTGATTTCTTTCATTAGCGTAATTAATGACATCATCAATTAATCTAATCAAGTTACTTGCCTTTCTTCCCTTAATACATCCTGTCTGATCTTCTGACACGAGGTCAGAAATAACACCAGATACGCGCTGCGATAAACATGTTGCCAGCATTTTATAATCTGTATTGGTTACAGATATAGGGTTTCCAATTCTTAAGGCTATCTCTCGGCAAATCTTTATCCTTATGGATCAACGTGATAACTGCTCTTTTCTGAGTATCTGACAATTCACCGACTCTAAATGCACTTTGAAGGGAATTAACCACCATCATTTTTACTTTAGGCCAACATTTTTTCATGAAACTTGTAGTCAATCCGTCTAAACCTGGTGACGAACCATTTTTTAATAAAGACAGCGCCCTGCCGATTTCTAACACGGTAAAATCAGTTTCCAAACCATATTTTCGTTCGTCATTTAACTGAGGAATATTTAAATTAAGAACTTTACTTTCAGCATCCTCCTCAACAAAATTCCCATTTTTATCAAACACGTTATTGTAAAATCTCACTTGCTCCTGTAAAATTCCTTTTTGCGTCGTTATTGAGAGCCATTTTCATCTATTAATCTGTCCATAAATTTTCAATCAGCTTTCACTTTTTCCATATTTAAAAAATATAATATCACTTCACATGCACAATTCTATATAACATATTACAACCAAACACAATAGCAAATAAGCAAAAAAACTCAGAACATGGTTTGAAAGGGTAGCTTTATTGGTCTTTTTTTCGAACGAATGTAAGGATCACTATATCCCGCCAAACCGCAACACGGTGGCCTAGTGGTAAGGCGTCCGCCCAGTGAGCGGGAGGTCGTGGGTTCGAACCCCGGCCGGGTCATACCTAAGACTTTAAAATTGGCAATCTAGTGGCTGCTCCGCCTGGCGTCTGGCATTATGGGGTTAGTGCTAGGACTGGTTGGTCCGGTGTCAGAATAATGTGACTGGGTGAGACATGAAGCCTGTGCTGCGACTTCTGTCTTGTGTGTGGCGCACGTTAAATGTCAAAGCAGCACCGCCCTGATATGGCCCTTCGTGGTCGGCTGGGCGTTAAGCAAACAAACAAACAAACAAACAAAATATATCTCGCCAACTAGAGTTATTACGGCTTGTTGATTTTGCCAATACAAAAGTCATTTTTTCTCACTTCATTGGTGCAAACAGTGTAATAGTGTGTTGTAAATTCTATTGTTATGCGATTGTTGTTATATTTGTAAGCATAAGAGAGAGAGAGAGAGAGAGAGAGAGAGAGAGAGAGAGAGAGAGAGAGAGAGAGAGAGAGAGAGAGAGAGAGAGAGAGAGAGATTTTTCACTCCATCAAAGTATCTCCTTTTGAATGCTAAATATAAGTCAGGGAATACGTCTAAAAATGGCCTCCAAATTCCAGGAAATATGTATATTACCTGGATATTTTAGGGAATATATATATATTCATTGAGTGAAACAGGGAATACGTATAAATCAAATCTCTTATATTATTAAAAGCTGCATCAAAAGGTGTGCAACATTGATATCGGGACTACACAAAATAGAATGTTTATATAATGGGTGGTGGTGGATAATGCTGTCTGGATTAAAATATAAAAAGAGGTAAACAGGTGGCGAACTGTTAAGTTTCACTGACGGTTTAGTCTTCAGTGACAATGCAAATAACAAATCAGAGGTGATTCTTGCTAAACATCAAGCTTTTATTTATTCGTATGAATTTAGCAATGAAAAACGGATTGACAATTAAGGGTAAAGAGAGAGGGGGGGGAGAAAGAAGGAGGGGGAGAGAGGGAGGGGGGGAGAGAGGAACGGGGGAAGAGAGGCAGGGCGAGAGAGAGGGATGCGTGGGGCTGGCGGTGGGGGTTGGGGGGGGGGGGGGGGCGTGGAGAGGAGCAGCTAGTCGTAGAGCGGTTCGACTCGCGCAGTGGCTATACATTACACGGTTCGCGTGCCATCAATTAGCACGTCGTCAAGCAGGTAACCCGCTGAGAAACCTACTGGAGAGCTAGAGAGACAGCTGGACGCATTCCTTGTTTATGGTCAGCAGATTAATGTACTGCTACACTGAGATTGAAGTCGCAGAGGGTTACATCGGACTGGGTGGCCGAGTGGTAACGCAGTTGCGCTCGGAAGCGAGAGGTTGCGAGTTCGACCCTGGGTCAGGGCGTTAGCAATTTTCTCCACCCTTTCCTAACCTAGGTGGTGGGTTCAAGTGCTAGTCTTTCGGATGAGACGAAAAACCGAGGTCCCTTCGTGTACACTACATTGGGGTGTGCACGTTAAAGATCCCACGACTGACAAAAGGGTCTTTCCTGGCAAAATTGTATAGGCATAGATAAAAATGTCCACCAAAATACCCGTGTGACTTGGAATAATAGGCCGTGAAAAGTAGGATATGCGCCGAAATGGCTGCGATCTGCTGGCCGATGTGAATGCGTGATGTATTGTGTAATAAAAATTCCATCTCACACGGCATAAATAAATCCCTGCGCCTTGAATATGTGCGCGATATAAATTGCATAAAATAAAAATAAAATAAATAAATCCCTGCGCTTAGAACTGTACCCACGGAATACGCGCGATATAAGCCTCATATTGATTGATTGATTGACATCCTCATATAGTCACAGTATACTGACACCAGTCCTAGCATGATAGAGCGGCTGTCACTATAGGTGTCTCTCTTTGTGTGTCTGTATCATATTACTTGTGATTAAAACAAAAAATGCCTGATAGGAAACAAATAGAAAAAAATGTTATGACAGAGATTCCCCTAATATTTCCGAATGTCATTTCTACAATGACGCTTTGAATAACGTCTTGATAAAAGTTGGTTGACGTGAAATGTGGCTTGAAAAAAAAGAGCATTAGAACCTTTAACGTAATGCAGCAAGCAGAGAATGCAGAGAATATGGAATATTAGCTGTCATAGGGGTACGATACCAGTTAATCACGTTTAACCGAATGTTTGGAGATTCGAGAGTGGAGGGTGTCATTATTGAAGAGAGAGAGATGGAGAGAGAGGAGAGTTGGGAAAAGAGAGAGTGTGTGTAAGAAGGTAAGAGACAGAGGGCGATGGGGAGAGGTTGAGTGATCATATGAGGGGTGTTGTCAATATTAGAAAGATAGAGGGGGAGAGAAGGAGAGAGAGAGATGGGAGGGTGAAGAAAGAGAGAGAGTGTGTAAGATGCCTCCATAAGAGATGTAGCCTAGAATAAAAGCAATGTCCCTCGATGCATGTATTATTTCTCTTAACGAGTATAAAATAAGTTATGTAAGTCATTTTTCGTAGGCCTAATATGAAAACAATAATGTTGAAGTCTGAATCCAGTATCATTATTTTGAACTGTTTCGGTCTATACATGTAGTCTGCTTAAAGCAGAACGCTTCCGTGTAGCATAAATATATATCTTTCATGTTCTCTTGGGACGGGCCAGGGAATGTGTTACAAACTAACGCTTGCTTATTAGCAAGCCCAGTCAGTTCTGTACGCGAGTAGTGAAACATGATAGCGGTCAGTGGATCAGTTACCAACATTCCTACTGACATCTGGTAGTGATTTAGTCTTGATGGTGATCGGTGCTTTCCTTCGTTAGCCACTGGACTTGTCAGTTACATTTTGACGATTATCTGAGCGACCCCTTTTACAGAAAATTCAAATAGCAACCGAACCCATTCATGGAAGATCATATAGGATGTACATTAGGTCCCTAATCACGAAGACGGTCACCTAGAAACTCGCTCAAATATGTGATTTTTCTTGATACATTGTTAACTAATCTAAAAGATTGGAGTTTTTCTAACAATACACACACACACAACGTATTCGTTTTGATAACAAAAATAATGATATGGCATGTATCAATAGCCGGCATGTGATAAAGGGGTAACAAAATAATAATTAACAAGTGACCATAAGGATCCTAATACTTTCCGTTTATCATCTCGTGCTGTGGTTGTTGTTTTATTATTTAAAGTCTTCTTCATCGAAATGATAAGACATCTCGGGCTGATTGGTCCTGATATGGCTCAAAACTTGAGTCGGCTGGACCGAAAGCAAATATCAAGTAAAGTATCTGGGGCTGATAGAACATATAGACCCTAACGGGTGTAAAGTGAGCAAATATTAAAACCCTTCCTGGCCGGATAATATGGTACCTAGGGTCACCAAAGTTCAGAGCTTCTCGGCATCGACTCCGATGAGCATGCTTCCGAATAGTGGTGTCACCAGTTTTATCAGTTTTGGAGAAAAGTGGGTGCAAACGAAAACATTTAAACCATGCCTGACGGGATAATGTTGGCACTAGGATCATCAAACTACAGAGCAAATCAATATCAATCACCACAAACTGGGGCCTTAATTTCGGAGAAAATAACTGTGTCCTTACTGGAGACAATTGAGTTTGTTTGTTTGTTTGCTTAACGCCCAGCCGACCACGAAGGGCCATATCAGGGCGGTGCTGCTTTGACATAGAACGTGCGCCACACACAAGACAGAAGTCGCAGCACAGGCTTCATGTCTCACCCAGTCACATTATTTTGACACCGGACCAACCAATCCTAGCACTAACCCCATAATGCCAGACGCCAGGCGGAGCAGCCACTAGATTGCCAATTTTAAAGTCTTAGGTATGACCCGGCCGGGGTTTGAACCCACGACCTCCCGATCACGGGGCGGACGCCTTACCACTAGGCCAACCGTGCCGGTTAGACAATTGAGTACATGTATACGAAATAGCATTTCCTGACGGGATAATTTTGAGTGACACCAGGGTCATCGATCCGCAGGACATAATTATGAGCGTTTATTCCCATGGACCTCGAGCTCATAGCCAAAATGAGTTTCAATAGCTTTACCTATTTGGGAGAAATGAGTACATATATATGTTAGTCATATTGAGAACAGACACAAGTCAAACGGGATAATTGCACTATGATCAACAAACTACTTTGTTTGAATGCAAATGTGTTGTTTGTCCCCCAGAGGGTGGACGTTTGCGTTTGTTCCGGTCAGTCTATATGTCACACAAGTCACTAAAATATCACTCACGCGAACTGTCAAGACGCAAAATAGATAAGTTGGTAAATTGCTCTCCTAACGTGACAAAACGAAAGTGTCTGAGGCTGGAGATCGAATCCCATTGGCGTCGTTAATTTAAAAAAAAAGCTCACTGGGTGACGCAGGGGTTTGTCGGACCTGTTCTTCTTAGGGGTTGGGGAGGGGGGAGGTGTTGCGTTGTTGTTGTTGTTTTTTGGGGGAGAAGAACATTGCAGTTATGATAAAAAAAATTCTGTCAATATTTGTCCCGCGCTAATCTGTGTGAAATCGCTTACCGTTGCCAATCATAATTCATATATTAATACAGGTACTGGTAGCCTCAGTCACACGAAATTGCTAATTTCTGTGGTACTGGGCAACTTTCACGTTATTCCTTTTGCATGGGCATAGTGGAGGCCACCTCAATCAGGACTGGCTGGGACTAATGTGTTTATTTTTTTTAATTAAGTGGGTTTATTTGAACATTAAATATTTTTACCTACCGCCGGATGCCCTTAGGCACCCCTGAAGCTCGACATGCAGCCGTCCGGGATAAAACTGCCCGAGAATCCAATAAACACTTTAGACAACACAGTATCATGTCAAATCAAGTTCACTCTCAAACCTATCAAGTTATTATTGTTGTTACTTATTGGAATGGCAAACGGAACATCCATTGCCTATGGTTTTTGTAATGTCATAGCTGTATTTCTCCCTGAAACTTTTGCAAATTATTAGTAGGCCAGTTGGTTAGGACACTCTTGCTTCATCACGTTCTAATCACGCACGTTCGAATCCACGCGGTGTCACTTTTTTTTTCTCCCTTTCCCCTACGCTACATTACTTTTCAGGGAATGTGTGCTGTTCATTGTTATTTTATTTTACTGATACGTTTTTTATAATTTAATTCGTCATCCAGCGGGGACGTTTGCGATTGTTCCATTCCGTAAGTATGTATGTATGTCACAATATAGGAACTGCGATAAATCCTGAACGGCTAAGTATTTTTCAACCAAACTTTGTAGGTAGATGTAGACACACGATAGCCTATTGCGTGCAACATTTATATTGGATAGGTCAAAGGTCAAGGTCATTACGGGGCCCGATGGTCAAAATACATAATCAGCCATGTCTCCCAAAGTTCTGGGAATATTTCAATGAAACTTTTTTTCATTACATACTCTGAGGACGGGTCTACAAAATAGCAGTTAAAAATTACATAATCACAGCAAAAATGTTTTTCTCAGAAAATCGAGTTGAATTTTTTCTTCTTTTTTTCCCCCTTAAGTTGAAGGGACTAATGTGCTGCGTCTTCATGTTTAATTTCATTTAAAAAAAATGGTTGGCTGGTTCCAAAGTTATAAGGGTTTTAACCATCATATTTGTGGTAATCATATGACTGATAGTTATAAGGCTTCGCTGATCAGGGGAGCTAATCTACTCCACTGAATCACCATCGCTTTGAAGCTATGAATACAATAATAAATCAGTCATGATTCAGACAAGATAAGTCGACCATTGCAACAATAATAGCAATTGATAATGGTATGGATTCGCATAGACACTTTAATATCCACACCATCAGTGATTAATGAAAATCATAAAACATTTGTTACATCCCGTGAGGAGCACGAGTATTGCTAGTGATAATAATAATAAACATTTAGAATCCGAATACTTCCTAATGCAAGGAGCCCTAGTCGTTTACATAAACCGAAGATGGGGAGGTAGAACTTTTCTCTCCCTTCTTCAATGCTAGCGTTCTTGGCCAGGGCACGGTAACTTGATACCAACACGAAAAGGAACGCTGAAACCATGGTCCTGTGGCGCCGCTAACCCGTAACCGGTGGTCAGCATCTGAGTTACAGTGCTAGCTCGGCGAAGCCACGGCGAAAGGGCTACGGCTGTAACCCGATAACGGCACCGGCTGATAACAAGTTCACGCTGATATCAATGGCCTTGCTGCATCGCCAACTACCCTTCTGAGGCTCGGGCACCCCGCTGCACCAGCCTCTCCTTTCACCTCTACTTCTGGTGGCCCAATCGGAGGTTCCTCTGCTAGCCACCGATGCTCTGGTTGCTTCAACTTTACGTGATATTTGACATCCTTGACCTCTGATAACATCTAGCCTTGTGTAGAGCACTTGATCACAAAATCAGGACTATTATAATTAAGACAAGTACTATACACTTATAACTTTTTTCATATTTTTTTCTTGCTGTTTATTTTTAGTATTATCATAAAACCATTAATATTACAATTAAGTTCTCATGACCCACAATCTTGACAATAACTGAAATAATGACATCAGTGACTATGCCTTGAAGCTCTTGGACAACATTCAAGTGTGTGATATTTATACTGATATTACTGACTTGAAAAATAACTGTGAAGTAAAATGCTTATACTGTCTTAATATACTGTTTAAAACGTTCGCCAGAGACGCTTCTGTTTAATTTTGGTAGCACTTATTTGAGCCTCGTGCTTTTGTGTTTCTTCATCTTGCCCTTTCTATTGTAATTCGGACTGTTGGATAAATATGTATTTAAACCAAAAGAAGGCGTACTTCTCTTTTTAACTGTCAATAGTTCGATGAAACAACGCATCAGTTCAGGCGCAGTCAAGTCCAGACAAGCCCCTGTCAGTCACTCCAGTACACGCGTTCGGAATGCACGACAAGCTTGATACGGTTAGTTAAACACTTCCCCTCCGCCTTTGGTAACTTGACACTGATAGCGCGGCGGGGAGGTAGCTCAGTTGGTAGCGCGCTGGCTTTGTAGCCAGTCGGTCGCTATCAGCGTGGGTTCGATCCCCACGTTCGGCGAGAGATTTATTTCTCGGAGTCAACTTTGTGCAGACTCTCTTCGGTGTCTGAACACCCCCGTGTGAACACATGCGCACGAAAAAGATCCCACGTTCACAGCGAAAGTCTCAGGGCTTGGAAAACACGAAGACACGCATGCATCATCTCTCGTCTCCGATTATAATGATCGTATTTCGATACTTTGACGAGACAAACCCAATGCTGGTGTGTCGAAGAAGACAGCCACAGCGGGCTTGTTCGAATCAAAGTATCACACCATAACTTCAACGTATTACCAATACCTGTCCCAATATAGACCAGTTGGTCTAAGAGGACGTTAAACCCTAAAAGTCAGTTACACTGATAGCCGAAGGCGCAGCTCCTTTGCCCAGTCCATAAAACAAGAGGCACATACAATACACGCACAGGGGTAGAGGAGACGAAATAGGTGAATAAGAATAATCAGATATGTAATAGTTTTACTGCATTATAACAAACATTTAGGTGTTAATGTTGCTATTTTAAATTAAAGCCATGCTTTTTTTTGTTTAAACTGTGGCGTCATTTTCTGGTTTTGTTTTTGTATCCGGGGTTGTAAGAATTTACATGACAAATACAGGCATGTGATCATGCAGCCGAGTTGCAATGAGAAAGGCAACACAGATTCAGGCAGTTCGAGTTCATCATTAAAATTGTCTACTGTTGGTCTTTGGCATGGTGCGTGTCAAGACCTCACAGTCATGCTGGGAAGAAACCCTAGGTAGTGGAAGGTTACCGCTGTTCTCCCCTCACACTCTCTGTATCTCTCACGGTCCCTCTTTCTCCTCCCCCCCCTCTCTCTTGTATCTTATAATAAATTTAGAGTACAAATATATATCTCTCTTTCCCCCTATCTCGATGTCTCTCCCTTTCCCTCCTCTCTCTGTTTCCCTCTTTCCTCTATCAATAAATTTAGAATACAAATTTTTTTTTCTCTCTCTCTCTCTCTCTCTCTCTCCCTCTCTCTCCCTCTCTCTCCCTCTCTCTCTCTCTCTCTCTCTCTCTCTCTCTCTCTCTCTCTCTCTCTCTCTCTCTCTCTCTCTCCCTCTCTCTCCTTTTTAGAATGCAGTGAACGTTTCGACATTTATAATTGTTACAAAACATGTTTGGAAAAAGAGAAATACATTGAATTAATCGAAGATATTAAGTACAGAGTTGCTCTTACTCGTTTCCGCGCAGGAGTATCCGAAATCAACGCTCACAAGTTTCGGAACACACCAAACCAAACGACAAGAAACTGTCCTCTCTGTACAGCTGATAAAGAAGATGAACACCATGTTGTATTTTTATGTCCTTTTTATCAAGACCTTCGAGCAAAGTATTTAACAATCTCGATCTCTAAGACGCTGCAACAACAACTTGTGTATTTCTGTGGCAGTAATGAGGATAATTTGATGAACAGCTTCAGCAGATTTGTGTTCTTCATGTTACAGAAGAGACGAACCCTTAGAAATCAGGTTCAGTGACATGTCATCAGGGTCTTAATGTATTTGTTGAATTTTATGCGTGACTATAATTTATAACTGTGCAGATACTAATGCTGTTATTTTAACCACTATTGTAAGGGGCTGTGGCCTTAGACAATTAAAGATTTGTTCTTGTTCTTGTTCTTGTTCTTGTTCTCTCTCTCTCTCTCTATCTCTCTCTCTCTCTCTATCTCTCTCTCTCTCTCCCATAATTTATTGATAGTGATACTAATAGTATTCCTTCTCCCCTCACGCTCTCTGTATCTCTCATGGTCCCTCTTTCTCTCCCCCCCCTCCTACCTCTCTCTCTTATCTTATAATACATTTCTCTCCTCTATCAATAAATTTAGAATACGATATTATCTCTCTGTGCCTCTCTCTCTTACTGTCGTTGCGCGCGCACGCTTATTATGAGATAAGGGAGGTAGAGGTAGGGGGGGGGGGAGAGGGAACGTGAGCTAGAGACGGAAAAAGTGAGGAGAGAATACTATAAATATATATTATGTAATAGAGCCTGAGAGAGAGAGAGAGCGAGAGAGATATAAAAGAAAGAGAGAGAGATGAGAGAGAGAGAGAGCGAAAGAGAGAGAGAGAGAGAGAGAGAGAGAGAGAGAGAGAGAGAGAGAGAGACTTAGACTTAGACTTAGACTTAGAACATTTTATTCACATAAAGGGTAGACATTTTAGGCCATAGGCTTAATCTTACAATGTGCCCTTTACATTCACACAAACACATATTCACGCGTGCGCCCGACTAGAATCATAGAAACATCAAACATACAGTAATAATAAATGAGAAAAGTAGTAGAAAATACATGAATGGAACATCAATAAAGCAATTACAGAATGGAACATTAATTACGCAATCACACTTGCGCACTCACACGCAGACGCACAAGGAGGAACACATATAATACTAATAATAATATACACACAACTAAGTGCCATTCAACAAGCACACAATGAGCCTACCAAGACAGGTAGATTTAGCATTATGTAGGCATGCAGCAGTCAATATTTCAGAGTAATAAAATAATTATAATTAACAAAGCTAGCTACAATACCGGCAGCGTAACTTATGAAGACCTCAGTATGTGTTTCCTGAGGGAGGTTTTGAATGCGTTCAATGAACGGCACGTTTGTACATTCGAAGTAAGAGAGTTCCACAGTGAAGGTCCCACGAAAGCAAAGCTAGTTTTGTATAGATCTATGCGAGTCCTTGGTAATATATATATAGATTTGTTTGACACATAGCGCTCGGAAGCTTTAGTCAAGAATGCATTTAGGTATGGTGGGGCCAGCTCATTGAGCGCCTTGTACATTAGAATTAAGATGTTGTAATCAAACTGCTGTTGAAGTGGAAGAATATTGGCTACCTTCAACTTTTCTGACGTGGACAGATAAGGATTGGTTACAATAAGCTTAGCACCTCTTCTGTGCAAGGAGTTTAGTTTTTTCATTATATTTTCACTGGCACCGCACCATACAGTGGAGGCATAATTAATATATGATAGACAGTGTGCCACGTAAAACATTTTCAGTCCCTCCTTGTCTACAAAGGGTTTTAGTTTAGATAGGAGATGGAGATTGCTTGACAGCTTTTTACAGATATTCTTAACGTGTATGTTCCACCTAAGCTCCTGGTCAACTTCAATTCCTAGTACTCTGTGTGATGAAACCTGTTCTATAGGATCTGAGTGCAGTTTTAAGTTGAGGAGAAGGGGCGCTCTCTGATGTTTCTGTCTAGATGTGACTACCATACTGCTGGAGAGAGAGAGAGAGAGAGAGAGAGAGAGAGAGAGAGAGAGAGAGAGAGAATTGAATTGAACTTTATTTAACAAGGATTAAGATTTAAGGCTACGCCTTTTCTTACAATCTGTCCTTGGGACGCATAGACACACAATAATATAATTAAAAAATAATAATAATAAAATAAAATAAAAAAAGTTAAAAAGTCAAGGAGGTCGGAAAACTGCAGCACGTGATAATAAAGATGACGATGATGATGATGATGACGATGATGATGATGATGATGACGATGATGATAATGATGAAGATGAGGCATGAAGAGCATACATATGTGGTTATTCATAAAATCAAATGCATACTATGCAGGTAATAATAAATACAAGCTGGTAGCAATCGAACATGTAGCAATTATGAGAGAGAGAGAGAGAGAGAGAGAGAGAGAGAGAGAGAGAGAGAGAGAGAGATTGATTGATTGATTGATTAAACTTTATTACAGGAGGATGGAGATTTTAGGCGTTGCCTAGTCTTACAATCTGTCCTTGCTAACTAACATGAATATAAAACAGACATGAAAACATTATAAGAGCAAAAGAGGTTGACGGCAAAAAAAAAAAAAAAAATCGTACATATAATAATAAATGGCATTTAAAGGCAAAGAAAAAGTTATAGTATTTGATACTATTAAATACAATAACAGCAATAGAAATATGAAAATAGAAATAATGGTAAGGATGATGATGTCATAACGATAATAACAATAAAAAATATTTTAAAAAAAATATAAAAAAATAATTTAAAAAAATAATTTAAAAAAAAAATAAATTAAAATAAAAAAAAAAATTTAAAAAAATCCCGAGCACTAGAAACATATGGTCCAAATGAAACAACAACGGCGAGCAAGCAAAATAACAAACAGTAAGTCATTTGTATTTTACAAAAAATACCGACAACATAGCAAAAGGAAGAAGAGAACTACAACAAAGGATATACCAACACAACAGTAACAACAGAAACAGTAACCCTGAAAAGAGACTGCTATAAGATAACCGGTATGTATGATAACATTAGGACGGTTTAATACATCGGAGTAAACCCATTTTGAATCACCACTAGGTTACGATAACGGTGGAATGCTCCACTTGGAATCAGATTTGAAACAAATGTCTGTGTATTTGCTTTTTAAAGGCTTTGACTGATGGAATATATTTTAATGCTGTTGGAAGTGAATTCCACACTGATGACCCTGAAAATGCAAGACTAGACTTGTACAAATCTAGTCGGGGGCGAGGTGGAATGAATTTACTAGAACCATACCTGTTGGTTGCTTTTTGAAACAGCGACAGAATGTACTCTGGGACTTCCTTGTTCATAACTCTAAACTCTAAAGAGAGAGAGAGAGAGAGAGAGAGAGAGAGAGAGAGAGAGAGAGAGAGAGAGAGAGAGAGAGAGAGAGAGTATGTAAAGCGCTTAGAGAACGTCAAGCGCTATATAAATCTCCCATATAAATAAATAAAGGAGTGAGAGAATACTATAAATATATTATGGAAAAGACAGAGAGAGAGAGAGAGAGAGAGAGAGAGAGAGAGAGAGAGAGAGAGAGAGAGAGAGAGGGGGAGAGAGAGAAGAGAGAGAGAGAGAGAGAGAGAGAGAGAGAGAGAGAGAGAGACTGACACTGACACAGTTTAATTGAATATGGGCCTACAGCCCCTTTCAATGGGGGGGGGGGGGGGGGTACACATAAATCACAGGAAAAAAAATAGAAAACATGATATTTAAACGTATGCAAAATACACAGTGGTTTGTTCCAAGCATTGCTGCTTTCCTCTATCAATAATCTTGCACATCAATGCTGCCTAATATACACATACAACCGAGAGAGAGAGAGAGAGAGAGAGAGAGAGAGAGAGAGAGAGAGAGAGAGAGAGAGAGAGAGAGAGAGAGAGAGAGAGAGATGCCTAATAAAGTTTGTTTTCAGGCCTATTCACTTCACTATTGGTCATTCTTTGTAAAAGATTGTTTCTACTCAGTTATTTACTGTCAATGATGCTTGAGACACAAGAGAACGATTGCTGTTATTTTTAAATCTGCAGTGATAACTTTTAGGTTGTGTGTAAAAAGTTGGTTCTGTACGTATATTTCATACGTTAAGTACCTTTGAAATTCAAACCGCTACTACTTGACAAAATGATGAGCCTTATTTACAAAAATAAAGGATCGTAGTTCAAACTGTCTGTCTATGAATGTCTGAATTGAATGTGCTGTCCCGATATACAGGTCGAAATAATATGGCCACCAACATCTCTATTTCTGTGTAATAAAACCTTGGAACCGCAGGCGACGTTAAGTACCGCTATGTCCGTACGGAAAGCACTAAGTACCGCTATGTCCGTACAGAAAGCACTAAGTACCGTTGGTCAAAACACCCGACTACTCCCAATTAGGGCTATGTTTCTACTCAGTTATTTGCTGTCAATGATGATTGAGATACAAGAGAACGATTGCTGTTATTTTTAAATCTGCAGTGAGAACTTTTAGGTGGTGTGTAAAAAGTTGGTTCTGTACGTATATTTCATACGTTAAGTACCTTTGAAATTCAAACCGCTACTACCTGACAAAATGATGAGCCTTATTTACGAAAATAAAGGATCGTAGTTCAAACTAACATGCCTACATATAAACATCATAAACAACACACAAAAGTATTATGTACATGGGTTTTAACATCGCAGGTACTTAGCGCGGTACCTAGTGCAGCCAAGGTCTATGCACGGTACCTAAGGCCCTCTCATACGGACATGCCGGTACTTAGCGTCAGCCTCGCACACACACACACACACATACACACACACACACACACACACACACACACACATACTCACCGTAGTGACACACATATACACACGCGCGTACAGTTGAAAGTCAAGACATGATATGATTTTTTCAAAGCATAGGAAGGTTTCTTTTGCAAATGAATAAAATTAACACAGAGGCAAAACCCGGTTTTTGCAGCCGGAATGCAATTGCGGAGGCTTAAAAAGGAAAAGATTAATAAAAAATATATAGCTCCCGGCGGAACTTGAACCCGGAGCAAATGAACGAGAGTCCGGAACCGTTACCACTGCACTATGTTACTCGTGTAGAATAGAGGCATGATGAAAAAAGGCATTCTGAGTTATTCAGTCGTGCTGGTTTGAAAGCTCGCCACCTTCGCCGAATGACTCGAGCACGTTTTTTTCTGTCAGTAACTGATCGAACTGTCGCTTTTGAGTCACTCTGTTTTAAGCATTTCACCTAAATTAAACAAGAATGTCACAGTCCGTGTCTATGGTGCAAGGTAGGAGACCGTCTCATTGTAGCCAAGTTACGACAGTTGCTCGATTGACGCATTTCACGTCTTCGATATTGTGTCTGAGATCATTTCCCAATGAGCTGCCTTTAAAAACGGAATGTCCTGCAATTGTAGTATGCGCTGGAGGTTTCTTTTGGATGGGTAAGGACCCTTGAGATGCGATATCGTCGTATAATTATGTCAAGCGAGAGGCCCTTGACATTGGAAGTGGGAACTTCGAAAGCAAAGTTGCCAGCTACTCGGTATGCACGAGCTAAATTGAACGCCGAAGTAGTGGCTTCGAGAGTTCTGAGGTCAAGGTCGAGAAAATTGGGGGAATCCCAATTAGTGCGCATGCGTTTGTAAACGGTAGGCTTGGTGACCAGAAGAAACAAATCTCATCGCGAGTTCGTAAATGGGCAAACGTTGATCGCGCTGTAGCTTTTACTATAATTGTTGTTTTTAACTGGTTGAACGAAAGCTGTGATAATTGTCCTTAAATAGAATGACTGTCTATAATAATGATTTCGTTGACCAGAATGTTGGGGACAATAAAAAAAGGTTGTTTATGTGGTAGCGAAGTCGGTTAACTTAAAACTCTTTTTGTAGTGTTTTTTTATATTTAGTCAAGTTTTGACTAAATATTTTAACATCGAGGGGGAATCGAAACGAGGGTCGTGGTGTATGTGCGTGTGTCTGTGTGTGTGTGTGTCTGTGTGTGTGTGTGTGTGTGTGTGTGTGTGTGTGTGTGTAGAGCGATTCAGACTAAACTACTGGACCGATCTTTATGAAATTTGACATGAGAGTTCCTGGGTATGAAATCCCCGAACGTTTTTTTCATTTTTTTGATAAATGTCTTTGATGACGTCATATCCGGCTTTTCGTGAAAGTTGAGGCGGCACTGTCACGCCCTCATTTTTCAACCAAATTGGTTGAAATTTTGGTCAAGTAATCTTCGACGAAGCCCGGACTTCGGTATTGCATTTCAGCTTGGTGGCTTAAAAATTAATTAATGACTTTGGTCATTAAAAATCTGAAAATTGTAAAAAAAAATAAAAATTTATAAAACGACCCAAATTTACGTTTATCTTATTTTCCATTATTTGCTGATTCCAAAAACATATAAATATGTTATATTCGGATTAAAAACAAGCTCTGAAAATTAAATATATAAAAATTATTATCAAAATTAAATTGTCCAAATCAATTTAAAAACACTTTCATCTTATTCCTTGTCGGTTCCTGATTCCAAAAACATATAGATATGATATGTTTGAATTAAAAACACGCTCAGAAAGTTAAAACAAAGAGAGGTACAGAAAAGCGAGCTATCCTTCTTAGCGCAACTACTACCCCCCTCTTCTTGTCAATTTCACTGCCTTTGCCATGAGCGGTGGACTGACGATGCTACGAGTATACGGTCTTGCTGAAAAATGGCATTGCGTTCAGTTTCATTCTGTGAGTTCGACAGCTACTTGACTAAATATTGTATTTTCGCCTTACGCGACTTGTTTTAATGATTGTGTATCGGTAAAACTGCTGGACAAAAATAGTTTGGTCAGAGCGAATGTTTGTGTTACTGGTAAATTTAAAAAGACAGAACTCCATTTTTGGGGAATCAAGATATAAGGTGTAGTGAAAAGAAGATAAGTTCAGCGAATTTCATATTATTTGAGAAAATGTGTGTCCGAATTTTTAAAACAGAAAAATTGTTGTACTTAGGTGTTTGTAAATTACGTTTGTCCTCGTTAATTGTGAAGAGGATGTATGTTTATATAAAGTTCAAAGTCAAGATTGGATTTTTGTAGCCTACGTGCGTGTGTGCATGTGTATTAGACATAATACATAGACATAGAACACTTTATTATCTCAATTACGATAAACTCGGGTGTGGTGAATCACAATAAACAGCATAAAACGTAAGAACATGAATAAAATATCAAGGCGCAAATATAGTCAGCTCATCATAGTGTGGGGAGTGGGTACACACACACACACACACACACACACACACACACACACACACACACACACACACACACACACACACACACCGTCGAACACACACATAACGTCGAACACACACACACACACACACACACACACACACACACACACCGTCGAACACACACACACCGTCGAACACACACATAACATCGAAAACACACACACACACATACACACACAAACACACACACAAACACACACACAAACACACACACACAAACACACACACACACACACACAAACACACACACACACACACGGCACGCGCGAACACGCAAACAAACGTATGAAGGAACAGACGCACAATTATACCCGCACGCACGCACACACAGGCAGACAGGCACTCGCACAAATACATACACACACACACACACACACACACACACACACACACACACACACACACACACACACACACACACACACACACACACACAGATAAAGCAATGACAAAAAAAAATAGCAGAAACTTACACTTCAACACTCGAACACACACACAAACGCACATACACACGCACACACACACGCACATACACACGCACGCACGCACAAACACACACACACACACACACACACACACACACACACACTCACACTCACACATGCACACAACGACGCCCATTTTCATAGAAACACAGTAACCCCCTCGTATAAGCGGGAATGAAAGAGTGGTGGCCAATGACCCAGAACAAACAAAAGTCAAAGCTGGCAACTCAGGTTTGTATTCAGGGAAATTTGCACGAAATGCATGCAGAAGATACGACTTTTCCCTCTATTTTCTCTCTTTGGGAGCGTCAGCTCGGTTTGACATGAAAAACTGAAGAAAAGCCCTGCCTTTTTGCACTGAGAAACTGTGGAAGTAGCGTGTTTACTACTGGGTCTGGCTGTAGTACATTTACCCTCATTTACTTCCTCGTTAGCTTCCAAAGTAAACTCTTTTTTCGTCCCATGCATGCGAAAGTGAGGATGTACTTCCGATGTCACTCAAAACTTTAGAAGTAGTCGCAAAATACCCTGAGTTACTTCCTCGCTTTGCTTCGAGGTAAACCCTTTTTCCGGCCCATGCATACGAAAGTGAGGCAAGTACTTCCGATGTCACTCAAAACTTCGGGAGTTGTCGCGAACTTCCCCCATAAGCATACGGGCCCTGGGGGGAAATCTCTGACAGGAGAAGAGGGAAGCGGGGCGAGACAAACGTTGAACCCAGGCCACCGGGTCAAGGACAAGGAGGTAGCTTTAGCCGAAGAAATTCCCATGCCGCAATGTTTTCTCCCACAGAAACTGTATTATACAGTGATAGGCCGTCTTCCCTTCTTTTCTCCAACAAAGAAACGTATGGAAGAATATTCCCCTTACTTTTCACATCAACAGACATGATGCTTGTGGGGGAGGGAAAAGCCAAACATTCGTACTAAAAAACAAAACAAAAACCCGCAACAGACAAGTATTTTACAACTTGTTTTTAGCCACGGGTTTGAGTTTCAAAACAAAAAAGGTGTGTTCTCGGTTTTTTTTTTTTATAATTCATCAGCAGAAAACAACACAGTCACAACTTCGACAAACCAATTCACTATACGGATTTAGTGCACATTACTCAGTGAGAGAGAGAGATTGATTATTAGGGTTTAACGTCCTCTTAGACCAACTGGTCTATATTGGGACAGGTATTGGTAATACGTTGAAGATATGGTGTGATACTTTGATTCGAACAAGCCCGCTGTGGCTGTCTTCTTCGACACACCAGCATTGGGTTTGTCTCTTCAAAGTATCGAAATACGATCATGATAATCGGAGACGAGAGATGATGCATGCGTGTCTTCGTGTTTTCCAAGCCCTGAGACTTTCGCTGTGAACGTGGGATCTTTTTCGTGCGCATGTGTGCACACGGGGGTGTTCGGACACCGAAGAGAGTCTGCACAAAGTTGACTCCGAGAAATAAATCTCTCGCCGAACGTGGGGATCGAACCAACGCTGATAGCGACCAACTGGCTACAAAGCCAGCGCGCTACCAACTGAGCTACGTCCCCGCCCCGAGAGAGAGAGAGAGAGAGAGAGAGAGAGATCGAGAGAGAGAGAAAGAGAGAGAGAGAAAGAGAGAGAGAGAGTGAGAGAATGAAAGAGGGAGAGAGAGAGAGAAAGAGAGAAAGAGAGAGAGAGAGAGAGAGAGAGAGAGAGAGAGAGAGAAAGAGAGAGTGAGAGAGAGAGAATGAGAGAGAGAGAGAGAAAGAGAGAGAGAGAGAAAGAGAGAGAGTGAGAGAGAGAGAGAGAATGAGAGAGAGAGAAAGAAAGAGAGAGAGGGAGAATGAGAGAGAGAGAGTGAGAGAGAGAGAATCAGAATCAGAATGTTTATTTGCGAAAACTCATGTTTATAGCAAAAGGGTTCTGGGGGGTTGGGTAATCGAACGATCCACGAACATCAGTGTACACATTGGTTTCAGTCTGTTACACAAAAACAATGCATCGTGATTCGGTCCGAAGCATCCAACTTGTAATCCAAGTCGGGAAATAACTTTTCCGTTTCGAACACGGTATTGTTCCATATCGATCGCGGTTTGTCACAAACACACATGGAATATGTGTGCTCTGTAGTTTTGCGACAACAGTCAGTCTGGCATGGCACGGAGGTAGTACTGTACCAGTGTAGACACGACATGGAGGTCAGTCGTGACGGATGGTCGATTTCTTCTCCAAAGACGTTGCGGTCGACTTGGGGCAGACGCCGGACACACGGGGGCGTTTCCTCCTCTTCTTGGAATGACGTTGTCTGTGCTGTTTCGCAGTCGTATGTCAGGACGTAGTCGTCTCCCCTTGCAATCAGCGTCTTCTTTCCACCTTTTCTTTCGCACACTACTTTTGTGAGAGTGCGGTTCCTCTTTCTGTTTAACAGTTTCTCTTTAAGTTGCACGTTCTGTGAGCAGTGTGAGGCTAAGTCGTAGACATCATCTGGTTCAAACTCTCGGTCCGTTGCTGCCAGTTCAGCTACAGTGGTTTCGTCGTCTGCTGTCTGTGACGTCACAGCACAACAAACCTCTGAGTTGACACTCTCGCACGTGGTTAAGCTTGCAGTGTCACAGTGGGCAGGTGTGTGCTGTGTCACAGTGGGCAGGTGTGTGCTGTGTGACAGTGGGCAGGTGTGTGCTGTGTGACAGTGGGCAGGTGTGTGCTGTGTGACAGTGGGCAGGTGTGTGCTGTGTGACAGTGGGCAGGTGTGTGCTGTGTGACAGGTGTGTGCTGTGTGACAGGTGTGTGCTGTGTGACAGGTGTGTGCTGTGTGACAGGTGTGTGCTGTGTGACAGGTGTGTGCTGTGTGACAGGTGTGTGCTGTGTGGCAGGTGTGTGCTGTGTGACAGGTGTGTGCTGTGTGGCAGGTGTGTGCAGTGTGACAGGTGTGTGCTGTGTGACAGGTGTGTGCTGTGTGACAGGTGCGTGCTGTGTTGGGGTGGCCAGGCTGCGTGTTTCACGTGATCTTTCTATGGAATGTTGTTGTTTGACACTGTCACTTGTCACTGCACTGGAATTTGCGTTATCATTATTGATCGTAGGAACAGGAGCTAAGTCTTTTAGTGGATGAGTTTGAAAGTCAGGCATTGTATTGCATGAATTAATTCCCACCTGTGTTCTCCTTTGCTCAGCTCTGAGCTCTGCTCGTCTCCTGTCTCGGCGGATCTGTGCAGCAGACTTTTTTCGCCACTGGCCGGTTGGTGCGGTAATGGCGGCTTCTTGTCCATGTTGGCTGGCGCTCAGCCCAACGAATGGTTGTGTGATGCGCCCGCAGCGTGTTGGCATACATACATGTGCTTGTCACATCCCGCTTTCAGCCTTCACCGCCGGCTAGCCAAGCTGCTTGCAGCACCGGCGAAAAAGAGAGCAGCCTTGCGTAAGTCTCTCCCTGCCTGTAAGCCTCTCCACAACAAGTCCTATGCAAGCTTTAAAGACCAACCAGAGAGCAAAACTTTTTTCTGTTCAAAACATTTGTGTCACAACCCAGGTTAATATTCCGAAAACGATTTTGCAAAATTTTGTGTTGCTGATTTTTTATTTAATAAAATCCGATTTCGCGCACCTGATCAAACTGCACCGGGCGGCCCTGAGGCCAGTGACGTCACTCGTGGAACATCATGGCGGACGGTTGTAACTCTGCGGTTGTATCTTCTACCGAAACAGACGTTCCCCCTTTCAAACGGCGAAGGAAAGTCGGTTACTACTGTGCAGTTGCGGAGTGTAACAGCAAGCATGCTGATGGTTTTACATTGCATCAGTTTCCTACTGATGCAGAAACTCGGCGACAGTGGATTAAATTCGTTCAAACTTGCCGAGCAGATTTCAGACCAAGTTTTGGTACGCCGAACCAGAACTCACGGATATGCAGTCTGCACTTCACTACGGATTGCTATCCAAGAAAGATTGCACTGGCTGCAAGTTTTGGACTTAAGCGAAGATGGTTTTAAACCATAAACCAGTGCCAACAGTGCAAAAACCGCATCGTCTGGCGCCAACAACAGTCACAACGGTGACTTGCTCGAGTACCGTGGGCGTGGCATCTGTCTCCACAGCCAGCAGCACTGTGACACAAGTAACAACGGCAGTTACAGCGCCAATTTGCTCTGCCATTGTGGCTCCAAAGCAGTGTTCGAGTCAGAGGAGCCTTTGCCAAAAGGGAACACCAAAGGGTAAGGTGGAAAATTGTATTGTTATGAAGAATACTAATAGGTTCAGTGACACTGACAATGCCATTATTGAAAAATTCTATAAAAGGGCGCTGCATTTGTCAACTTTCACTGAATAAAACTTAGTACATTTGTAAGCTTTGAGTAGAAAATTCTGTTTTCTTGAGTGTTAAAATTGTTTTAACTTAAAAAAAATACAGAAATAGAGGACTAAAGAATGATTGTAATATTGTGCTTGCAGAATCTGGAAGATGTTTTGGCAGTTGGGCCTTGTGAATGTGATGTAAAACCTAAACCATCTGACCATCATACAGCTGATTTGTCAGGATCTTGTGATGGAGCTAGTGAAACTGACAAACCTTCGCCAGTGTATGCAAGCACTCAGACAGAGGTAGGCATTGCATTTTTTAATTTTTTTTTATTGTATAGACAGTACAGATCTGCTTGTTCCCAATCCCACAGTCATTCATTGCAGTACTTCGTCATTCACACTTCTTATCAAGCATATTATAGCTGACACTGTAACTACTAAATGTGAGGCTGATCCACTTTGGCACACATTTGTATCTGATTCAGAGTTTCTAATTTTAGCTGTGTTTATTGATAAGTCATTGGATACATGTGTTGCACTTGCAGACCCTGTAATTGTATTCATGTACATATATATTGTCACTTTGTGTCACATGCTGTTCCGAATTGATGTGAATGAGTAAATATATCTAGATCTGTCAGTGAAATACTCTACTAACTTATCCATTGAGCAACTGTTATTGTATTATCATCATTTTCTGGCAGATTTTTTGCATAAATTGGTGACAATATTTTACTTCAGACACACCGCAGGATAAAAAGAAACAAGAAAATTCAAGTCACCCCAAAGGCTGCACAGAAAAGTAAGTAAATTATTTAAAAAAAGTGGTGGTGGTGGTCCTGTTTATATATATGGTGTGTGTGTATGGGTGGTGGGTCAATTAATTATTTTCAGACAAGACGTCACAAGAGTAGTCAGGAAAGTTTTAGACTTTAGACTATTTCTGGATATCAAATATCAACTGTCATAATCTGCAGTTTTTTAATGTACAGATGATATGTCTTTAGCAGACTGATAGTTTTTGCTTAATGATAGTAAGCCTTAAAATGAGCACTATACCTGCTAGCACTATGCAAAAGTGTACATGTGTGGGGGTTGGTATTGTGCACTCATCCTATCACATTTCAGCTGGAGATACTAAGAGGAATTTCTTTGCAGTATGTTGTGCTCTGTCAATAATTTCCACAATTGTGTCAAAGCAGGTAGGCAATAGAGATATGGAACTTGCAATTACAAAATACTGTACCTTGTCAAATGAAACACTGTTTCAGGACAATCATAGCTGCTCTGCATTTTAACGAAAACAACAACAG
Organism: Littorina saxatilis; assembly: GCF_037325665.1. Classification (NCBI taxonomy): domain Eukaryota; kingdom Metazoa; phylum Mollusca; class Gastropoda; order Littorinimorpha; family Littorinidae; genus Littorina; species Littorina saxatilis. Next base: position 48,864,277 of record NC_090251.1, read on the forward strand.
ACTGCAGGCTTCTGACCAGACCGGAAAGGAACGCTACAGTTTGGTCTACAGGAAATCAAAGAAGGACTATTCCATCCAGTAAGTGAAAGTGGATTGCACCTTTGGTAAATGTTCTTTTACTCTCACAAGCTCAGACTTTTGGTACAGAAGTTATTTTTGTGTTGTTCGGTTTGCAAGTACATACAAATAAGCATGAAAGATGTAGAAGAATAACTTCCAAACATTTAAGTTAAGGCCAACAAAAAAAAAATTGTCTGTTTCTGGTAACATGGCTAAAAAAAATAGGGTCGGTAGGTCGGGATTTTTTTAATTTTTTTTTAAATTTTTTTTTTTTACCCCAAATGTAGACCAATAAAACTAACTTTAAAAATCGCGCAAAGAGACTGGATTCACTATACATAGAGACAAGACGCTTAACACATTTACAAATCGTCAGCGGACTTTCGTTTTCACACGTTTTTGTTGTTCATTTTCTCACCCTGTCCTTTACCACAACAGCAACAACAAAAAAATTTGAGTTTGGGAAAAAAAGTTTAGGGTCGGCGCCGAAATTTAGGGTCGGTCGGGTGACCAAAAACAGACAATTTTTTTTTTGGCCTAATGGAGATCAGAGAGTAACAAATAGCAATCATAGTCACAAATGTATTGCAACATTTTTTTTTCTTTGGCTGCTCAAAGAAAATAAAGAGAAACCATTTTTATACACATTCATACAGGAGCAATCCATACAACAGTGCAGGGGAAGGTAACACTAACAGCCACAGAAGAGTATGCCTATTTCAAAGTTGGTGGAGGGTCACTTAATAAAGTTCTCATTTGTTTGCAGCTTATGTGGGGAGACTGATGGAACGAGTGGTGGACTTGGCCTCTACACACAGCATCCAAGACATGGAACGGTCCATCAAGCAGTTGCCTCCGCGCCTTTGTGAACAATATGCCAAGCCTAACAAAGAACAGGCAGTCAGAGCACTAAAGTCTCGGTACAGCTACAAGGGGTGCTAATACGACCACATGTAGTCAGGACCTGTAGATGTGAATGTTTAACCTTCACAACTGCTTCAAAATATCTACTGGCACAATAGTAAACTGTCAAAAGAACTAGTTTTCGGGTTCCAAATATCCTGTGTAATTGCCTGTAGCGTTAGGAAAGGTTTCCCGGATCTTCCTGACAGCAGAAGCAGGGAGAGTTACTCGTACATCCTTGCCCAGCCATCCCCATGCAAACTTTGCCAGCATACGGTATGCAGTGCAGCGGTAGCGACTGCACACAGACAAAATTAGGCATGCTATGTAATGTCCATGTACATAGTACTTTCCAAGTAAACTAAAAATGCATGAATATCAGGCAGCAGACATCTTTCCCATGTATACTGTATCACATGGTGTCGATGATAAAATTTACATTGCAGCAAGACATTTGGTTTGGGTGTAAATGTTATTTTAAAACCCTTACACTGGTGCAATTCTGCAACACAGGTTACATAGCCACTGGTGAATTAACAGGGAGAAAAATAAAGAAAAACGATCATATAGGTTTTCGCATTCATGGGAGGTAATCGGAACCGACCAAACAGACTGAGCCAGTAACGCGACATATATATGTCGTGACAACCAGGTGACAGTATAGGAAAAGTAGCGTGACATATATGTAAATGAATCTATTACATTGAACCATAATTTGTAATTTTGCTCCTTGATATATTATATATATACCTGTTTTCATCAGCTATATCTCTTCCATACTGTTGCTGGCACCATCTGTAGCAAGTACGAAGTAGTAGATATCCAGACACACTGACTGGAATCCTGGGTGATGAGTTATGCAGTTCACACCTTGTCTCATCAAGGCTTCCATTTGCTCCATTTCTGTGCAACAGCGACATTCTTTGATTGTGTCCATGAGCTCACAGTTGTCACAATGACACCTAGTGCATAAGAAGAGGAGAGGAGAGGAAAATAAAATTGTTTGCACAAATCTACTTACTCTGTCAGTCTGCGTTTTGGTTTTTGATCAATAAAATATTCTTTTAATCAAATCAACTTCACTTGTGTTTGATTCTTTTCCCCATCTGTGTGCAAAAATTTGATTCCAATCATGTTGCTCAATTTAACACTGATGTGTTTGGTCAGTTCTTCAATATTCACATGCAACTTTCCTTAAAAAAAATTAAAAAAAAATAAAAACACATTCAATCCTGGTGATACAAAGACACACAAACATGACAATCCTATGGAAAAAAAGAAACAAACTCAAGTACTACAATTCCACAAACTAAAAAAAAGATGCTGTTGCTATTCACAGAGGAGATTATATTGAAAGTTCTGCACTGATGAAAAATAAACACATGAAATGAACACTGAGTTGATTGTTGACAGTGATTGTTAACTTTCAATAGTTGGTATTCTATGCCTAGCTTTGTTGTGTTCAGATCTTCAAAATCTCTGATAATGTAAGCAAACAGTGTCACAAAAT
>NC_090251.1:48871749-48904249 GCF_037325665.1 Littorina saxatilis
AGAAACACAACAGCTGCAATCAAAAGTCAGGCGGATACAGGGGTTGGGCCCCGTTATTATTAGTCCTTGAATGACGGGGGATTCTGCATACTGACAAGGAAGATCATCGGCCATTATAAAAGCTCTAATCAAGTCGGGTGAAGGAAAACAAACAAGTCGCGTAAGGCGAAAATACAACATTTAGTCAAGTAGCTGTCGAACTCACAGAATGAAACTGAACGCAATGCAATTTTGCAGCAAGACCGTATACTCGTAGCATCGTCAGTCCACCGCTCATGGCGAAGGCAGTGAAATTGACAAGAAGAGCGGGGTAGTAGTTGCGCTGAGAAGGATAGCACGCTTTTCTGTACCTCTCTTCGTTTTAACTTTCTGAGCGTGTTTTTAATCCAAACATATCATATCTATATGTTTTTTGAATCAGGAACCGACAAGGAATAAGATGAAAGTGTTTTTAAATTGATTTCGAAAAAAATGTTTTGATAATAATTTTTATATTTTTAATTTTCAGAGCTTGTTTTTAATCCAAATATAACATATGTATATGTTTTTGGAATCAGAAAATGATGGATCGTTTTATAAAAACAATATTTATTTTACAATTTTCAGATTTTTAATGACCAAAGTCATTAATTAATTTTTTAGCCACCAAGCTGAAATGCAATACCGAAGTCCAGGCTTCGTCGAAGATTACTTGACCAAAATTTCAACCAATTTGGTTGAAAAATGAGAGCGTGACAGTGCCGCCTCAACTTTCACGAAAAGCCGGATATGACGTCATCAAAGACATTTATCAAAAAAATGAAAAAAACCGTATGGGGATTGAAAGGAACTCTCAAGTCAAATTTCATAAAGATCGGTCCAGTAGTTTAGTCTGAATCGCTCTACACACACACACAGACACACAGACAGACACACATACACCACGACCCTCGTCTCGATTCCCCCCTCTACGTTAAAACATTTAGTCAAAACTTGACTAAATGTAGAAAGGGGAAAATAGTACTATACCTCTTTGATGATGGACTATTTTGCATAATGCGTGCCCCGGAGTCGCCGCGGCTGTGCCAAACAAAAGAACCACACCACCGTGCGATTAAGAGTTTTCTCGAGTGGATTCAACAACACTCCCTCCCGGGTTTGCGATCATTTGGAGTCCAGAATGCGTGAAACTCACGAATAAACTATAATACTACTTCACACAAAAAGTTCATCCTCCTGTGTGTGTGTGTGTGTGTGTGTGTGTGTGTGTGTGTGTGTGTGTGTGTGTGTGTGTGTGTGTGTGTGTGTGTGTGTGTGTGTGTGTGTGTGTGTGTGTGTGTGTGTGTGTGTGTGTGTGTGTGTGTGTTTTGTTTGTTGTTGTCATACACCGAACTTCCTTTTTTTTTGGCCGGGCTATTCATTCACTGCTTTGATTTACTCTGGATCACTCCATGTTTGTTGCATGACCAAGAAACTGAATTTCCCGTTTAGTGGAACAAGCTGCATTTCGATGCTGGTTTGAGCGGCGGTTGCATCTTTTGAATCTTTGTAGTATAGCACGCACGTGTCCAAGTGTCTTTTTCTTAAAATGTTTCTTGTAATTATGTATGAAATTGTTGTTTAGGACTGTTGTTTAGGACTGTTGTTTAGGACTGTTGTTTAGGACTGTTGTTTAGAAAAGATCCCGGGAGGATACTACTACTCAGAAAGAAAGTTACCTACATAAAAACTGAAAAAGGATAAAACAAAAGGAAAAATATTCCAACAAGAAGAAGATTGATTGGTGGGATCAAAAATTATTATTAGTCATTCTACACTGGATTGTGGAAGAACGGCGCTCAGTCTCTCTTTTTTTTTCTCTCACACTATACCCTTGAACGGCTCTACTGGAATTAAAACGGCCCCTCATGGTTTTTTTGGGAGACTTCACCCGAAACTCTAAACATTATAGTCTTGAGTGACATCCCACAGTTGTTGTTGATGGCGGTATTCTTGACCCCGGCGCGGACAGCAACAATATTTTTGCTGTATACAGGTCCACCCGCCCCCTCTCACACATATGGAATGCCGTTTGGCTCATAACCATCACACGTGTAAAAAATGATTAGTACACGTGTAATAAATAATTAATAAACGTGTAATTAATGATTAATACACGTGTAATAAATGATTAATGCACGTGTAATAAATGATTCATACACGTGTAAGAAATGATTAAATACACGTGTAATAAATATTTCATACACGTGTAATAAATATGTCATGCACGTGTAAGAAATGATTAATACACGTGTAATAAATGATTAAATACACGTGCAGGAAACAGTTTATACGCGTGTAAGAAATGATTAAATACACGTGTAATACATTTTTCATACACGTGTAAAAAATGATTAAATACACGTGTAATAAAAATGTCATACACGTGTACGAAATGATTAAATACACGCGTAATAAATATTTCATGCACGCGTAAGAAATAATTGATACACTTGTAATAAATATTTCATGCACGTGTAAAAAATAATTAAATACACGTGTTATAAATAATTACACAATTCTCCCTCGACATATACTCAAGACTGAAATGTTGTTTCCTGGTAAAATTAAGAAGTGAAATTATTTATGGACGGAAAGCATGTCAGTTTCTTGCATGTGAAGAAAATTGGTGGTAAAATTTAATAGATTTCACCCCCGAAATCGAACTGATTCTTCGAAGACGTGTACTGAGTGGTTACGTCCCTTGAGTAAGAAGGAAAACATTTTAGGATGAATCAAATTTCTAAGTTAAATAAAACAAATTGGTTGGACAAATTTGGCCCCATGAATGTAAGGTACACAAGGTCGCTCATCAGTACTATCGAAGGGTGTTTTTTTGTTCAGTGTAGAGTTTATACTAGATCAATGAGGCCGAGAAGCGAAATATCAACACGGCGAAAGATGAAAACGTCACACCGGCTGACGATGTGTGTCTGTCGCCACGGGCCACTGAGTCACGTGGCGTGTGTGTTTTGGATACCGTGGGTGGCTATCAATAACAAAGTCTCTGAATAGAGAAGGTACACAAACACAGGATTACTGATATATCAGAGAAAAAGGCATCTGACCTAGGTTACAGTCTGTCGGCCATAAAGGGGTATGTGTCGGAACTGAAGGACCGATCAGCTGTGCGTGCAGTGAAAAATGTGCACAGGAATAACTCTTTTCGAAGAGTGGTTCGTGACAACACAGATGACAGACAATCATTGCTGTGTGAAACTGACGATTTCGTGTTGGTCACCGATTGCAGCACCGACAAAAGTCCAGGCACGTACTGGATGGTCAAGCAAGCAGCTCGCCACATGCTGCGAGAAGAACAGGAGTACCTTGACAAGCTTCGACATGAGTCACCCGTTGACAGGAGAAAATTCGCCGATCAACTCCGAACTGCGCTACACGAAGTGTCTGCACTGCGGGATGTGACAAAATACTACCTCGGTTAACAGCAAAGCTATTCGGTTCGGATATCGTATCGATGTTGTGGGTGTGATTCGGAACTTTTGTTCTCATCTTGACATTTTGGAGAACAGTGTAATTTGCATTACCGTCACAGATCAAACGGACAATACGAACACTGACGGGGAAACTACCATGTCGGGACAGGGATGTACACTGTGAACCACCCCAATGATCGGTGCATGTTTTCCAACTATGTGTGTACACCGATTTCCCTTCCCCTCCTTTCCCATTGCAAGGGGCCAATGGCCTAGCAATTAAACTTTCGTATTCGTATTCTCTCTCTCTTTCTCTCTCTCTCTCTCTCTCTCTCTCTCTCTCTCTCTCTCTCTCTCTCTCTCTCTCTCTCTCCTTCCCCCTTAATTAAGCAACTGCACAATTTATTTCTAAGGCACTAAACATGCGCAAAAAGAAACTAGATGAGTCAAGCTGAAATGATGTATAATGTAATTTTTACGTACGCAAATGTTGGACTGGATGGTCTTCTCATTTAATTCGGGTTGCGTGTACATGTATACGCGTGGATTTACACGTGTGCGGGTGTAGTCTATATAAGCGTATATCCCATGACCTCCCTTCTTTGTCTCTGTTACTTCAGTATGGGTATATATGTTGTATTTTTATAGCTCAATAAATACATCATGGACTCCAAAAAATATATGATAGTGCAGATTCCGATTTGGGCAAAGGACTACTTTCCTCCCGACCTTTGACCTCGCGCCGAACAATGTGACACATTTGTATGAAGTTCTAAAATCGTATTGCACGGCTCAGAAAACCATATCAGTTGCACGCAAAAATGAATCTCAGAACTGATCTGATGTATGAGATGCAATAAGCAAAAGTTTCTTTCATTATGAAAGCAATGCAGGTCGAAAAAAACGAACATTCAACTTACAAGATAACCAGATGCTAGCGAACCAAAACAAAAACACGAGTACCCTCCCCTTGCATCGTTAGCAGACGACTTTTGAGAATCTTTCGGTAGTGTGTTTTGGTGTGCGCCTTCAGCTATCAAACATCGGCTGTTTCACGTGTTTTGCGAGCAAGTCTACTCTTTTGCCTGGCTCTGCAGTAAGTCCACATATTTTTCCGTAATCCAGTCATATTCCTTCAAAATGCAATCAATCGGCGGTGACAGACGTGTCGGTCGCGTTTTCCTGACACCCATACCAGTTTAAGTTCATCCATGCAAACACACTCGCAAAACAGTTTATCACGTAGATACATTTCAAATAGGGAGCAAATGGTTAAATGTAAACCTACATATTTGTTCCCTAAAATTTGCTTCTCTGTCAATAAGCCTAATTACACACGTTCGAGAAAAACAACGTGGAATCGATTCTGAATCGAGTAAGCCAAATGGGTCCCAAACCCGTTTCGCCCGTTCTGCCGACCTGAAACGCAAAACAAAAGAATTGTGCGCTTCAACTAAATTAATTTCTATTCGACTTCATTACTTTCTTGCAACTTATGAACCTTTACTTAAAGCTTTTAAATGGTCTGAAAGTAGTGTTACCGCGTACTTATCGATGCACTCATTCGTTTTATTTTTTCAGCGACGGTCACTTAGTTTAAGGTTGCAAAAGGGCTAAGTCTCGCTGGCAACAGTTTTACCCTGCACAGATCACAACAGTGCCGCTAGTAGTCTACACTTTGTGTTTGATGGTAGAATGGGATATACAGATTACAACACTCGTGGTTTTTTATATGGCTTGTATTTCAGTCAAGACCCAGCGGGAATATCAATCGAGAGCCACTCGCCAGAGGCTCGTGTCTCCCGATGATATTCATCCGCTGGGTCTTGACTGAAATACAAGCCATATAAAAAACCACTCGTGTTGTAACCTATACATATGTGTGTGTGTGTGTGTGTGTGTGTGTGTGGGTGGGTGTGTGTGTGTGTGTTTGTTTGTTCGTCTGCAGCCATTGTTGTTTTTGTATAGATATGTATTTAGACATGTTCCCCTACTAGTCACGCAAGGGTAACGCCGACTAGTGGTTTATTGGTTTTAAATATATATGTGTGGTCTGCAGATTGATTGGTTTTATGAGTGTGTGTTAACTGTTGGATCAGTATTTTCCTTTGTGTGTACATACTATACCTTGCTTTTTACCCTTAGTCTTAGATATTTTTGTTTACCTATGGCTTTCGTGTCGGTGTGTTTTTTGGTTTTTTGCTCGTACTCATAAACTAGTTTCCTATGTTTTTGTTGTTATCAAGATTTGTTCATTCGTCCTTTTACCCCCTTTTCAGGCAATCTCTCGAGACACGAGGCCTTCATGGACAGACTCAAAGCATCATCTGTGCTTCACGGAGAAGTACAACCAAGAAACAATATGCCTGTTATCTTGCGAGATGGCGATCCTTTTGTGCTCAACGGTCAAGTGATCCCTTGCGTCCCTCTGTAAATCTAGTGTTAAGTTGTCTCACTGATCTCTTTGAAGCTGGATTAGGTTACAGTGCAATTAATACTGCCAGAAGTGCACTTTCTTCAGTTATTTTGATGTCAGATAAATCTACAATTGGTACTCATCCTTTGGTTGTGAGATTTTTGAAGGGAGTTTTTGAACTCAGGACACCAATGCCAAGGCATTCCAAGATATGGGATGTTGGTGATCTTTTGAAATACTTTAAGACTCTTCCAGACAATGCTCAGCTTTCATTGAAAGACATAACGCTGAAAGTATCGGCTTTACTTTTGTTGGCATCTGCTCAAAGGGTGCAAACTCTTCATTTGATGAACCTAGAATCTGTTTGTTTTTTAGAGAATAAATGTGTTATTTACATGACAGAAAAGTTGAAACACACAAGACCTGGCTATCATCAGCAAAATTTAGATTTACCAGTATATACTGTGGATGAGCAAGTTTGTGTAGTCAAGTGCTTGAAAGAATACATTGAACGCACAAAGAAACTGAGAGTTGATCAGAGCGGTAAACTGTTGTTGTGTTACAAACCGCCTCATGAACCAGCATCAAGGGACACAATTTCTCGCTGGTTACGGACAGTATTAGCGAGAGCTGGATTGTCAAGTTATACACCACACAGCTTCAGATGTGCAGCGTCATCAGCAATGAAGAGGTCAGGTGTACCTCTTGGTGATATTCTCAAAGCAGCTGGTTGGACCAATGCAAAAACATTCAAACAATTCTATGACAAACCCTTGCAGAGTCAGATGAAAAAGAACACAATCTTGAATTACTATGGAAAGAAAAGTGTGTAGACAAGCACTGTTGTGAAAGAAAACTTTATTGATGCAAAAAAGCATTGATGAATTTATTATTTGATGCACAAATGTCACAGAAAAAGGGTGAAATAATGTGTACGGTTGTAAACGAAAACTTTCTTGATGCAGAAAGCATTAATGGTTTTGTTTTTTGATACGAAAGTGTCATTGATTTGAAATGTGCAGTAGATTGTTTCGAGTATTCTGAATATACTCATACCTCTGCTACTTTTAGAATTAATAAAGTGATCAGAACAAGAAACATTTATCTTCTAAAATGTGAGTGAATCAATGAATGTTGAAATGGAAGTTTGACAACAACAACTTTGAAGTCTCACATAAACCGTAGTTTCGGTAAACTGCATGAAATGGAATTCAAAACATAAACGAGTACTTACCAAGTCGAAGTTTGTGTAGAATTCCATGATGCAGTTTACAGGAACGGAGGGATATGTGCCCTCCCTCAATAAAATCCACCCTCTGTTTACAACTTAACTTTTGTTGTTGTAAAACTTTGTAGATCATCAAAGAGTATGTGGTTTACGCTTTGATGATCTATGCTGTAAAATATGGCTAGCCTAGCGCATGCGCACTCTCACATCCCTCCGTTCCTGTAAACTGCATCATGGAATTCTACACAAACTTCGACTTGGTAAGTACTCGTTTATGTTTTGAATTTGTATGCACGTTTTCGCACGAAGAGAGTAGTCGTGCTTTTGTTTTTTAATGTTTTTATTTTACACGCAGAGCCTGTGTATATATATATATATATATATATGTGTGTGTGTGTGTGTGTGTGTGTGTGTGTGTGTGTGTGTGTGTGTGTCTGTGTGTTGCGTTCTATGTTGGTAGTTGGTTGTTTTGGGTTTTTGTTTTTGTTATTTTTGTTTTTTTAAGTGCGAAAAAGACTTGGGAATGCTAAAAGACGAGAAAGTTGGAGAACCAAATATCATTCAACAATAACAAAAAAAAGCCTCTTATAAATATTTTATTTCATATTAAAACCACATGGACGATAAAGGGCACAGCCCATTTGTTACATACATGTATTTTTTACCCATATGGTCTGAAGTTTTCTACCTGGACTACAACATATATATATATATATATCAGTATATAAATCATCATACAGAGACTAAAAACTGAATGAGAGTGAGACAGACAAACAGGTCATCGGCAAATACAGAGACAAAGAAGCAGACACAGACAGATGTTTGTGGGATGTTAAATAAAGGCATATATACCACATGATTGCTCATCTGAACCATCGTCACAGTCGTTGTATTCATCGCAGACAAAAGAGTCCGGAATACAGGTCACTTTGTTGGCACACTTTATGCTACCAGATAGACAGGTGAACTCTTCTGCAATGATTGAAACACACACACACACACACACACACACACACACACACACACACACACACACACACACACACACACACACACACACACACACACACACACACACACACACACACACACGTAAACACGCACACACACACACACATAGTTAGTTATTGTAGTAGAAAGGCAGACAGGTCGGCAGACACCCCCCCACACACACACACGATATAAATCATACTACAGAGACTGGCAGATGTGTGTAGGTGTGTGTGTGTGTGTTGTGTGTGTGTGTTGTGTGTGTGTGTTGTGTGTGTGTGTGTGTGTGTGTGTGTGTGTGTGTGTGCATTCTGCTTTCCACACGATTGGCGACCTAAGGCCTATTTAGGTGGCCATCCACATGTGGATGGCAACTTAACTGGTGGATTGTGTCCTATCACAGTGGATGGTTCCTTCACTCCAGATCTGGATTGCTACCTTATTTGTGGATTGTTACCCACAATGGAATGTAACCTAAAGAATATTGTGGATTGTTACTCGCATTTGTGGAAATGTTACTTGCACTTGTGGAAATGTTACTAATGTTTTAGTGGGTTTTTTTTTCTATTGAGAACAGAAAGTGTAAAGTAAAAGCTCCTGCTGAATTTATTTTCAAAACTTTACCAGAAATTGAGTAGACCTATCAAGCCCCCAAACCAAACGTTCGATGTAAGGATCAATGACACTGACAGATCCTCTATTTTTTTTTTTTTTATAAAGACAAGGGATTGGGTGGCCGAGTGGTAACGCACTTGCGCTCGGAAGCGAGAGGTTGCGAGTTCGACTCTGGGTCAGGGCGTTAGCAATTTTCTCCCCCCTTTTCCTAACCTAGGTGGTGGGTTCAAGTGTTAGTCTTTCGGATGAGACGAAAAACCGAGGTCCCTTCGTGTACACTACATTGGGGTGTGCACGTTAAAGATCCCACGATTGACAAAAGGGTATTTCCTGGCAAAATTGTATAGGCATAGATAAAAATGTCCACCAAAATACCCGTGTGACTTGGAATAATAGGCCGTGAAAAGTAGGATATGCGCCGAAATGGCTGCACGCGATCTGCTGGCCGATGTGAATGCGTGATGTATTGTGTAAAAAAATTCCATCTCACACGGCATAAATAAATCCCTGCGCCTTGAATATGTGCGCGATATAAATTGCATAAAAAAAATTTATTAAAAAAAATAAAAACATAAATCCCTGCGTTTAGAACTGTACCCACGGAATACGCGCGACATAAGCCTCATATTGATTGATTGATTGATTGAAAAATGAACAAAATAAATACGGAAACACCCCACAAGACTAGTGTCAGTGCCAGTAGGTGTGTGTCAGTGTCATTAGTCACTGTTTGTGTGTGTGTGTGTGTGCTTCGTTTGTTTGTTTTTAATGGTTGTTATTGTGGTGTTTTTCGTTTTTGTTGTCAAAATTAATCAGTTCATTTCAATGTCATATGATATGTTTTGTAAACTGACAATGAACCGCTAAATATGATTTAAAAGCATCAAATTCATAATTTTAAAAAAAAAGTTTAAATACTTAACAATAAATTTGTTCAAGTGAAGAGTTCAAAGGTGCCTGCTGCCAAATTGTTCGCACAATTGCAGATTAACTGGAAATCATACGAGTGCATGGGAAGAAATATTTTCCAACATGATACCGGGCAGAACTGAAACCGTCACAGTCATCATTTTGCACAAGACAAGTCAGTCTCCCCCCAAGATATATCAAATCGGCAGACAAGGTTTAATGACCGAACAAATTGTAACTTCTAACCGACTTGGTCTTCGGGTCACAGCGGAGGACGACAATAGCTTAATGGTTTCATTTGTGCTGAATTACAGCTTTTTACTTTTTTACTTTAAAAAACCCGTTTTTACAAATTTGTTTCTAAAATCATAATTAAATATTTTCCGGGCCATTCACGTCTATGTTTAACATTGCAACTGTCGGTAAAACCGTACTCTATGGATATTGTGTGCAGTTGGTATGAGGTCAAAGACTACAGATGGAAAAAAAACCAGAAAAAAACTGACATAAATATTGCTCACCTGTCGGCCAGCAGTTTTACTGCCCGGTATTGTAATAGATAAGTGCATTGCGTAAACATGACATTTGAAAAAAAAAATCACCCTAACCCTAACCCTAACCCTAATCCATGACAACGGCTACCTAGAGACGTAAAATATTTTCACAGTAAAAAAACCAAACGCACATCATCAAAAAAGATGATTGATATTTAATCTAAAATAGACTAGAATAAGAGTAAAAACAACATGGGTGGAAGTTGGTGGCCATTCAACGTGTTTTTGTAAAACATGAACTCGTGGTAGTAAAGTTGGTTGGATTTGGTTGCGTATGAAAACGACCAGTGGCATTACAGGAACAAATTGATTCCCATCACAAAAAAAGTCAATGGAGATCGCTTCATCATAGTTATCTCTAAACGTCCAAGGCATAATGGTTGGGTGAAAATGAAACATAAAAAAGTTGTTTCAGTATTTCTTAGGCAACCGTCCAGACTCACTACCACCGATTTTAGAGACAAAGAAAAATATGTTCAAAAATGCACTTTTTACGTGTTTTGGCAGAAATCTTTTTTGGGGATCTTAGAAAAGGTTCTAAAGAATGTTTTGACAAAGAAGCTTTCATCAATGTTTTACCGAAGAGTAGTTACAACAATTTTTCCAACGAATTTCATTCTTGCTTTTTTTAAGTGCAAGGCCAGAATACGACTGTATACCCGGAGAGAAGGTTTTTAATCCCCACCAAAATTCCGTGGTAATGAAACCAAATCTTTAAATTGGCAATATTCCTGACTTCTGACAAACATTTTGCGACCCATTTGCCCATCTTTTCTTTTTGTTAATTGGCCAAATCGATTGATTAAAGTTTGAATTTTAGGTAACCAAATTTGGAATAGTAGTGCTGTCGAGTGAGTTCACTAAAATTTGATGAGTCTGGGTTTTTGTCGCCCATATGACTGTAGAAAACAGAGCATTTCTCCAAAAAACTGTTTTGATTAATAATCTTAGGTGGGTGGTAATGCCCCTTTTCTTAGGTAGCAAAATCCAAGAAATAGGTATGTGTGTGTGCGTGTGTGTGCAAGAGCGATAGACATACCACAGAACTGTGGATCTTCGTCGGAGGCATCGGGACAGTCGTTGTCATCATTACAGAGCCTCGAATCCGAGATACAGGTAACTTTGTCGGTACACTTGTTGCTACCAGGTAGACAGGTGTACTCTTCTGCAGAGTGAACGGAAAAATGAATGAGACCATTCACTCAATTATCACACACACACACACACACACACACACACACACACATACACACACGCTAAGACACACACACTCACACATACACACACGTACACTCACACAAACACGCACACACACTTGTACACACACACACAAACACACATACACACACACATACACACACACACACACACACACACACACACACACACACACACACACACAATAGTATGTGTTTGAAGGGGAGGGGGGCTGTGGTAGAACAACAACACACGGCAGAATTGTGTATCTTCATCGGAGTCATCGGCACAGCTTGCATATCCATCGCAGAGTCTAGATTCCTCGACACAGGTACTATTGTCGGCACACTTTACGGACCCAGGTGGACAGTACGCTTCTGCAGTGAGTGAAAAACAACAACGAATGAGACCTTTCACTGAACACACACACACACACACACACACACACACACACACACACACACACACACACACACACACACACACTAACGCACACACACACACACACACACACACACACACACACATGTACACACACACATGTACACACACACACACACTAACGCACACACACACACACTAACGCACACACACACAAACACACGCATGCACACACACGCACGCACACACACGCACGCACACGCACGCAAGCACGCACGCACACCACACACACACGCCCACGCACACACAGATCCACACATGGGTACACAGAAACAGAGACAGACAAAGACATCATCATAGACGGAGACAGAGAATCAGACAAAGATGGAGATTTATGTGGGATGTTAGATACAGGCATACCACATGATTCCTCATCTGAACCATCGGCACAGTCCTTGTTACCATCACAGATGCAATAAACCGGAACACAGTTAAGGTTGCCGTCGGCGCACTTTACGCTACCAGATGGACAGGTGAACTTGTTTGCTGTAGAAAACACACAGACACACACAGCCACACCCATAATCACACACGCACGCACATTCGCACACATACATACACAAACACGCACGCACGCATGCTCGCCCGCAAGCACGCACAAAAAAACACACACACACACACACACACACACACACATACACACACACACACACACACACACACACACACACACACACACACACACACACACACACAGAGTTAGTTACTGTGGTAGACATGCCGTCAGACATAGATATGAATCATCATACAAAGACAGAGACTTGCAGTGTGTGTGTGCGTGTGTGTGTGTGTGTGTGTGTGCGTGTGTGTGTGTGTGTGTGTGTGTGTGTGTGTGTGTGTGTGTGTAAAAAGCAAACAATCGGCGTGTAAATCGTCCCTGTGAAAAATTGCATATTTAGTGTGAACAGTCGATATAAACGTTTGCGCATGATTTAAAAATCGAAGAGAATAATTATACATTTTCTTTGTGAAATGTCACCATACTTTGCAAGACATATTTTTATTGTCAGATTCACAAAAAAACAAACAAATAAACGAATGAACAAAATAATGAACAACAACAACAACAACAACAACAACAACAACAACAACAACAACAACAACAACAACAACAACAACAACAACAACAACAACAACAACAACAAAAAACCCAAGAGATTCAAAAGAGAAATAATACCTAATCTAAAACAAGAAAGATAAGAATGGGAACTATCCGTTTAAAAAAACCCGAGATATTCGTAAACTACGTCGACGAAATGGTCTTTATTTCAGACAGACGCACACATAATTATGAGACAGATATACAAGAAAAAGAGAACCCGGTATTAAATTGCCGGTGAAGGTACTGATTAGCGAGCAGGTGATTTGTCTGGTTTTTGTCCGGTTTTGCGGTTAAGTCAGATAACCCGGTATTAAATTGCCGGTGGAGGTACTGAATAGCGAGCAGGTGATTTTTCCGGTTCTGCGGTTAAGTCAGAGAACCCGGTATTAAATTGCCGGTGGAGGTACTGATTAGCGAGCAGGTGATTTGTCCGGTTCTGCCGTTAAGTCAAAAAACTCGGTATTAAATTGCCAGTGGAGGTACTGATTAGCGAGCAGGTGATTTGTCCGGTTTTGCTGATAAGTCAGAGAATCAGGTGCTAAGTCGCCAGTGGAGGTACTGATTATCGAGCAAGGGAGTTGGCGCCTTAGAGAGTCCAAACTAGGGTTTTGGTGGAGGTACTTTGGGCCATATATTTTCGATTTGTTGGTTTGACATTTCAGAGAATCAGGAATTATTCCTGTGGATGTACTGGCTGTCAACCAGGTCAATTAACACTTTACAGAACCCAAACATCGGTGTTTGGTGGAAGCACTCTGGGCCATAGG
This sequence comes from Littorina saxatilis, assembly GCF_037325665.1. Classification (NCBI taxonomy): domain Eukaryota; kingdom Metazoa; phylum Mollusca; class Gastropoda; order Littorinimorpha; family Littorinidae; genus Littorina; species Littorina saxatilis. The sequence continues at coordinate 48,885,421 of NC_090251.1, forward strand.
CGTTTGTCATTGGTGTGGCATTCCAGAGAAAATTTTGTTGGCTTATATTAAAATGCTGCTTGTAATTTCAGCATGTTACCCTGCGCTATTTCTAATCGCTTTCAGGCAGGTGGGTTCCAGGACGGCATTCCCCGAAATGATATCTCCGAGGGAGCAAGTTTCATATGTCCTGGTTTTTATCACACAGGATTATGCCTCCGAAGAGAGCAGCCTCCAGATGGGTCGCAGAGGTGACCAGAGCTGTGACTGGGCGTCCCAGCGCCACCGTACACAGGGTTACGGAGGCGACAAGAGCGGCAGCAGTTCAGGCCAGCACCAGCAACCAAGGGGAGGCAGAGACGGGCTTAGCGGCAGTCCTCGCAGAGGTGCGTTGGATGGCTGAGCTGGCGCAAAAGGACATCGCTTCCCTAAAACAGGACAACCAGCGCCTGCGGGAGGCGGCAGCTCGGGGCCCAGACACCGTTTCTCCTGCCCCGGGGTCCGCTACGGCATCCACTTTAGACTACTACGCCGCGCCAGACGGCCCCTCTGCGAATCTGGCTCGCAGCATAACAGGCTAAGTCTCACTTTGTGCCAGTGGACTTATTCATTGATGACAAACTCAAAACACGAATCTGGCCACAGGAGGCTATTGACCTGGCAACCCTGGTAAAGGGGGAGGACCATGGATCCTATGACATAACAATCTCAAAATCGGCAGATGGCCCAAGTTTCTCAATACGGGATGCCCCCAACAAGGCAACCGTACTCAGCGAGTCGAGTTGGACGGCGGCATGGAACATCTATGCCGCCATCTACACGCAGCGGTTCCCGACTGCAATGCAAGGGCTAGCTGTGCATTTTCAGCAGGTACAGCAGTTCATGTTGGAGAGGGGTGATTGGCGGGGGTACGATCGGGCATTTCGCCGCATGGTGCAACAAGGGCTGCAGCAGTGGGGGGTGGCCAGTCCTGCGCTCTACACGAGTGCGCGTCTAAAATTTGTGCACGGCGCCATGGCTGCCCCTCACCACAGCGGTGACAGCCCGGCAGCTGTTTGGCAGAGGGGAGGGAGAAACAGAGCTCCAAAAGGGTTCTGTTACGAATTCCATCTGAAGAACAGCTGCAACAAGTTGGCGGCGCAGTGCCGGTACAAGCACCTGTGTTACAGGTGTAAGATCGGAGATCACCCCGCCAGTCAATGTGCAGCGAGTGGGGACTCGCAGCCAGAAATGCCCTTTCCCAGGGACTCCGGAAGAAGGGGCAGGTCCAACCGACGGTAGAAAAAAGGCGGTACCCACACCGATTCAGATTGATCGATTGGCCCACTGGCTGGAGAGATATGATGGAGCAAAACAAATTGTAGAAGGGTTTTCACAAGGTTTCAAAGTAGGTTTCAATGGGGAGGTAAATAATCAAGTCCCCATCAATCTAAAATCAGCCATGCAGTATCCAGAATTAGTTGAGAAACACATTCAAAAAGAAAAACAGACTGGTCGGGTTCTGGGGCCCCTTTCAAAAAATTCCATTGTTCTCCAATTGGGTTAGTGGAAAAGAAGAGTAAAGGAGAGTTTAGAATGATCCATCATCTCTCCCATCCAGTGGGAAAGTCAGTAAATGACCAGATCGATCCAGAAAGAACACGGGTTTCATACGATACCATTGAAGATGCAATGAGATTGGTGAGGGGGCTTTGTGCGGGCGCCTTCATGGCAAAAACAGATGTAAAGAAGGCGTTTCGGATTCTGCCCCTTCACCCAGATGATTACCATTTGTGACCCTCCACCACGAAATGAGTCGCATGTCACCTTTGCATGATTTTCATATTTTTACATTTTCCTAAAGAGTTTTTTATGCTCTATCCAGTGGTGAAAACCGTTTTAGAAAAGAGCGAAAACTGTTTGAGTTATAAGCCTGTGACTAAGGTGACCCTCACACTGTTACAAGGCACTCCCCGGACTTGTATTAAGCCTAGCGCAGAACCGCGCGAGGTGACATGCGACTCATTTCGTGGTGGAGGGTCACATTTGTTCGTATTTTCATGGAACGGTCTCTTCTATGTTGACCTGGCGGTACAAATGGGGTGCTCGTCCTCCTGTCAGATTTTTGAGTCTTTCAGTACGGCCATTGACTGGATCGCTAAAACTAAGCATTAACTTAGTTCACATGCTTGATGATTTTCTCACGGTGTGTCAACTGATTCCGTTCATCCACCGGATGTTTCCGTTCATCCGCAGGATGTGTCCGTTCATACAGCCTCATTTTCGTCACTTGCTTCGGGAAAAACGTTGTGGTGAGTCGTGTGGGCAGCGCGCTTGTGTGATATTGAAAGAATAAGGTAGCGAAATGGTTGGGCTATGTGTACGATAAGTACCAAGGTGCTAGTGAATCCTAATAATAACACACGCGGGCCGAACGTGGCAAAATTGCCTGATTTTTTAACATTTTCTTGTTTTTCTCGCTCTGTTATCGAATCTGACCCCTGATTTGCACATGATCACCAAAACCATTGCCTGTTACGACATTTCGCTTGAACAGAAGTTTATAGAAACCCATGGCTTTTGTACCATCACTTGTCTTTTGAAAACATGCAGATTCCGTTCATACCCCATGTTTCCGTTCGTACAAAAGTGCATGTTTCCCTTCGTACGAAAAGCGTTTCCGTTCATACACATTCGTTAGATCAGAGTGAAACAGGCCCCCACTACAAGTTCTGTTTATTCGAATCGTCTTCAAATAGCACAAAGTACGAATGCGCGTGATATTGGACCTATGTGAACCATAAGATGAATTGAATTTGCATAAATCAGTTTTGTGTCCGTTCGTACTGATTTTGACGGGAAAATGTGTCCGTTCGTACCACTTTCATCAAATTGTTTCCGTTCGTACGCTTTTCATGACGTTTGAGATTTTTGGTAGAAAGCTTGTGCAATTAGCATTTTAGAACCCCTAATTCGACTTATGTATAACCCATAATGCATGTTGTTCATGAGTGCAACAACACGCGACTGTGGCTTTTCTGGTGCAATATACCATCCCTGTTTAAAATCTTACTGAAGAGCAAACATTTTGATAAGTGTGTCTTCGTCCAGTTTCCTCACACAATGTCATTTCAAAGATCTGAACTTGTGTGAAACCTGTTCAAAATATGTACTCTTTATTTCTTGAAATTTCAGATGTGCCAAGCAGATGATGACTGTGTGCTAAAATTGTTATAATCAGGTGATAGGTCAACACACTTTTAAATGTATATTACGAATAGCAATTTAACAAAACAAAACTAACACTTGTTTTAGTGAGGGAATACGAAAGGTAGGGTTACCTGTTTGCATAACTTTTTGTTTGTTCGTTCGTTAGTTTGTTTGCTTATTTGTTTGTTTGTATATGCGTTTGTGTGAGTGCTTATACTTAGTGTGCTTAAGAAGCGAATCTTTCTTCCGAAAAACCTGGCCACACTGCTTGCAGCTATACGTCTCCGGGACGGCTTGCGGTGAGCAGCTGGCGACATGCCGATTGAGGCTTTGTTTGAACTGGTATTCTTTATCACAATAGGCGCATGTGTAGAGTTTGACACCCTCATGGCGGCTGATGTGGGCATGATAATCCCCTTTGATTCGAAAGCCCTTTTTGCAGGTGTCACATGTGTAGGCCCAGCCTGGGTCTGCTGCATGTTCGTTTTCTGCATGTATATTAACGTTTCGCTTGGTTGCAAAGATTGCTCCGCACTGATCGCACACATGGTCCTTCTTTTTTTAGTGGTGTGCTGGTGGCAAGCGCCGTTGGCTCTGCACTGACTTCAACGTTGCCACTGATGTCCAGTGTACTGGCGTTGATTACTGCCTCCTCAAGAACGGAAAGATGCACAGCCATCTGAAAGTAATCTAAAAACAAGTCGCGTAAGGCGAAATTACTACATTTAGTCAAGCTGTCAAACTCACGAAATGAAACAAGGCAATACAGCTTCGTCAATCGCCGTGACAAGGAAAAAGCTCGCTTTCATGCAATCCCATAGTACGGGCTTCGTCGAAGGTTGCCTGGCTAAAGTTTTAAAATCAATTTGATAAAAAAAATGAGGGTGTGACAGTGCGGCCTCAACTTTTACAAAAAGTCGGATATGACGTCATTAAAGACATTTATTTAAAAAAAATGAGAATAAAAATGCTGGGGACATCATACTCAGAACCCCTCATGTAAAGTTTCATGAAGATCGGTCCAGTAGGTTTCTCTGAATCGCTCTACACATACACAGACAGACACACACAGACACACACACACACACACACACACACACACACCACGACCCTCGTTTCGATTCCCCATTCATGTTCACACCTTTAGTCAAAACTTGACTAAATGTAAAAAGGACTGATAGAGCCTGGATAATGTTTTTTCTTGATTTATCTAAATTCTGCTCATGATTATCACAGGTGAAGCAAATGGCATGATAGGAGTAAATACAAATGTACATGTTACTTAGTTCAGTCTTAGTTGCCGTGCTGCAAAGCAAGCAAAACTACAGAAATCAATCTTCGTTCTTACCAAAACACCCAGAAAGCTCCGTCACCGAACACATTACTGAAAAGCGTACGAACGGAAACAATTTGATGAAAGTGGTGCGAACTGACACATTTTCCCGTCAAAATCAGTACGAACGGACACAAAACTGTTTTATGCAAATTCAATTCATCTTATGGTTCACATAGGTCCAATATCACACGCATTCGTACTTTGTGCTATTTGAAGACGATTCCAATACACAGAACTTGTAGTTGGGGCCTGTTTCACTCTGATCTAACGAATGTGTATGAACGGAAACGCTTTTCGTACGAAGGGAAACATGCACTTTTGTACGAACGGAAACATGGGGTATGAACGGAATCTGCATGTTTTCAAAAGACAAGTGATTGTACAAAAGCCATGGGTTTCTATAAACTTCTGTTCAAGCGAAATGTCGTAACAGGCAATGGTTTTGGTGATCATGTGCAAATCAGGGGTCAGATTCGATAACAGGGCGAGAAAAACAAGAAAATGTTAAAAAATCAGGCAATTTTGTCACGTTCAGCCCGCGTGTGTTATTATTAGGATTCACTAGCACCTTGGTACTTATCGTACACATAGCTCAACCATTTCGCTACCTTATTCTTCCAATATCACACAAGCGCGCTGCCCACACGACTTACCACAACGATTTTCCCGAAGCAAGTGACGAAAATGAGGCTGTATGAACGGACACATCCTGCGGATGAACGGAAACATCCGGTGGATGAACGGAATCAGTTGACACACCGTGTTTCTGTTGGTTTCAGTATCAAAAGAAGTAGGCAGTTTTCAGCTACGTACAAAGATTTCTGGACATGTGCAGGGATATTGGTCTCCCCATGGCACAAGAAAAAACTTTTTCCCCTTGCACTATCATGTCTTTCGTTGGATACGAAATTGATTCCATAGCGCAAGAAGTAAGACTCCCTCTAGAGAAACTACAAGATTGCTCGCAAGAAATTAATATACTGCTGAAACATTCGAAAGCAACGCTCAGAGAGTTACAAGCCATTTTTTTGTTGGCCTTCTAAATTTCACTTGTGCCGTAGTTCTTCCAGGCAGACCGTTCTTGCGAAGGCTCATTGATCTGACAATAGCGCCTCATCACAAGATACGCCTAACAAAGGGAGCTAAAGATGACCTAAACACGTGGTTGCAATTTCTAGTAAACTACAACGGCAGATGCCTGTTTTTGGACCAGCAACCAGTACATTCCCCCACTGTTAACCTGTACACAGATGCGTCTGGGACTGAGGGATATGGGGCGGTGTTTGGGCCTAAGTGGTTTAACGGCAAATGGAGTGACTGGTGGCTGGGCCAAAACATCACACTGCTTGAACTATACCCTATTGTACTGGCTGTTGAAGTTTGGGGTCCTCAGATGGTACACAAACATCTGCTTTTGTACACAGATAACAGTGCGATTGTTGCAGTGCTTAACAAACAAACGTCCAAGGAGCCACTCGTAATGATATTAGTCAGAAAATGTGTGCTTCTGTGTTTAAATCATAACATAGTGGTAGCAGCTAGGCACGTGCCTGGGGCCGACAATTCAAGCGCGGATGCTCTGTTTCGGTTCCAGATGGAGCGGTTCAGGGATTTGAGCCCCAGGGCAGACAGACAAGCAGTACATATCTCTCCGCTGCCAACTCAGTGCACTCAGCTAGATCACACAGCGCAGACCCTGTTGTTTGCATCTATTTCAGAGGGCACTCGCCAGGCATATCAGCGGACTTGGAAACTGTTAATGGAATGTCATAGAGTAAATGACATAGAATTTTAATTTCCGGCTGCGCAAGTTACCTTGACACGTTTTGTTGCTTTTATGCATGATCGCACATATGCACCCAGTTCAATAACATCTGCCGTGTCAGCCATTTCGTTCGTGCATAAAATCATGGGTTTTACAGATCCGTCCGACTCGGCCCTTGTTCGGAAAATTTTACAAGGGTGCAAGAAACTGATCAGTAGCCAAGACATGAGGTTACCAATCACTGTACCCATCTTAGAGAAGGTAGTAGAGGCCAGTCAGACTGTCATTGGAAGTTTTTACGCTAGAATTAACACCATGTGTACTTTGGCGTTCCACGCACTACTGCGAGTAGGAGAAATGACTATGTCCCACAACAACCTGCAATATAGCGATGTTATGGTGGAAAAGGATCGCATTGTTATAACCTTCCGTAAATTTAAGCACAGCCCTACTGGGGCGGCAGTCAGACATACTGTGAAAGTTCATCATAACCTAAACATCTGCGCAGTGGCATTGCTACAGCAGTATTTGCAGCTGCGGGGAGTAAGTGCAGGGCCTCTCTTTCTGTCGGACACTGGGGAGGCGGTGTCGCGGTCCACTTTTTGCAAAGAGCTGAAGTCAGCTCTTCAGTTCTGCGGGCACCCACAAGAGCGGTACAACACTCATAGTTTCAGAATAGGGGCAGCCACTCATTTAGCCTCGCAAGGAGCATCTGACGCGCAGATTCGCATAGCAGGGAGATGGGCTTCGAACGCGTTCACCTCCTATATACGAATGCATAATGTCTGACCAGAATGCATAGGTGGACAATCGAGGTTTTAGTTCAAGGTATGGAACGGGCAGTTCAGTTGATGCAAGCGTCAAGTAAGGGTACATTTGGTGGCTTACAGGGCGTTTGTTATTAATGGCTGCTCGTGTCTTGCTCTTAGTAGTACGTCGGACGGGCAAGTGCATTTTGGATGACTTAAAATAGATTTGTAATTTAGGTCGGTCTATACTGGTATGGCGGTACCAGCAAGCAATTTTTCTCGCTGGTTGGTGGCGTTTTACCGCCAGTGATGTAAAAAGAGAGAAAACTTGGTCCCCAGTGTGTATTGTGATGTAAATAATGTTGCATTTAACATGCTGCCAGGTGACTGTAAGGCAGCTAGTATTGATTGTGAGAAGGCCGGTGTGATATAATAAGGGAGGCAATTGTCCATCTAGTCGACCGGATACTCTCACATTTCTGGGTACTTTATGTTGCCTACATGATGATTATGTATCCGAACAATTTGGTGCTAAACAGTATGCATTTTTTAATGATGATATGTATAAATACGTTGGTTTTCTCAAAAATGCAGTCGCTGGGTAGATCCAGTGTTGTCTTGTTTCATAGTATGATTGTGTGAAGTGGTTGTCTCCCTTGGGTTGTTAGCACAAGCAAATTCAGAACATAAATGGTCTTATGGGAAACCATAAATATAATTTATGTGAAGGAATGGTTGGCAAGAGTGGTGAACTGTTGAGGAATTCTCGTTTCGTACCCAATCCGAACATTTCATACCACCGTTTGAATACCCATAAGGCAATGCTTCCTTTCACCTACAACTGGTCAACAAGAAAGAACTCGTCCACTCAGTCCGTAAAGTGTTCCACCTCAACCCCGCCTGCCACCCAGGCAGTTTTCTCTGGAAAACTTTGCGGACTGTAAGTGCTTTTTCTCCGATTTATTTTATAGGACTATTTGATGACGTCATATTTGCCCGTTTGCAAAAGTTGAGGCGGCACTTTCACGGCTACAGTTTTTCATCCATTTGTTGACATTTTCGTAAGACGATCTTTGACTTAGTGCGGACAATGGGATTGCATTCCATCATGGTACCTTCACAATTCGTTTTTTGAAATTGTCACTTAAAATTAGCCGATTTTGTTGATTTCATAAACATCGATATTTGAATCACAAAGGTGACATCATTGTATTCTGTGTTTCCTCCTGTATGAGAAAATATATAATTTTGTTGTGTTTGATTGAAAATTGGCTTAAAATGGAGGAAACCGTTAAATGGCTACTTTCTTTATTGTTTGAAGAAGACACATACTATTATCATTATCTGTTCCTTATCAGTTGCTGATTCCAAAAAAATATATCGTTTATGGTGCTTGTCGTTGAAAAGTTGCTTTTGCAAGCGAATGCGGGCCGCTACATTTTGAACAAGAAAGTCAGCGCTTTTAGTCTCGGTCGTGGATGATCTACTTTTTCCATGCAATGCAGTGCATTTAGTATCATTCTGTGAGTTTGACAGCTTGACTAAATGTATCAATTTTGCTTCACGCGACTTGTGTAAATGTCATATACAGAACAGATTGTCTGCATTACTGCTGCATATATCGATCCAAACAACGCTGTCGTTATTTGGCAAGTTTTGTGTCATAAGGCAGCAACCACGAAAAACGTTAAATATACACGTATATCACAATTTGACGGGGACAAACCAAGGGGAACTTTAACGCCTCTCGGCGTATTTTTTCGAGACAAATGTCTCCGCAGCTGATAGTTGGTAGACTTTATTGGATGTCGTTATTCAAATGCAATCCGTCAGAGACAGAGAGTCTTACCATTAGGCCACTGCGCCCGTCGGATGTCATTATTCAAATGCAATCCGTCAGAGACAGAGAGCTTAGAAAGGAATCACGTAATTGGTAGACTTTATTGGATGTCGTTATTCAAATTCAAACCGCCACCGACTGAAAGCTCAGAAAGGAATTACGTAATTGGTAAAATCGATTGGATATGTCATTCTTCTTCTTCTTCTTCTTCTTCTTCTTCTTCTGCGTTCATGGGCTGAAACTCCCACGTTCACTCGTGGTTTTTGCACGAGTGGATTTTTACGTGTATGACTGTTTTTACCCCGCCATCAAAGCAGCCATACGCCGCTTTCGGAGGAAGCATGCTGGGTATTTTCGTGTTTCTATAACCCAACGAACTCTGACATGGATTACAGGATCTTTGCCATGCGCACTTGGACTTATGATTGCGTGTACACACGAATGCACTGCCAGGTATGCACATAAGTTGACATGGAAGATCGGACAAATCTCCACCTTATCCCACCAGGCGGCAGCGGCCGGGATTCGAACCCACGACCTCCCGCTTAGGAGGCCGGCGTCTTACCATTAGGCCATTGCGCCCGTCGGATGTCATTATTCAAATGCAATCCGGCAGAGACAGAGAGCTTAGAAAGGAATAACGTAATTGGTAGACTTTATTGGATGTCGTTATTCAAATGCAAACGGCCAGTGAGAGTGCATGTCTGTGAGTTTGTGTGTGTGTGTGTGTGTGTGTGTGTGTGTGTGTGTGTGTGTTTCGTTCTTACTAATCTGTGAGTACATTTTTGTGAGTTTGTGTGTGACAGTTGGAAACTTCACGTATGCACTGCATTTATACCTGATGTTATTGTCATTATCATTGTTAGTACAATGTATTGTCATTACTTTCACCATCACGCCTTCACGCAGGCACCGTCACACACACACACACACACACACACACACACACACACACACACACACACACACACACACACACACACACACACACACACACACACACACTAACACTAACACTAACACAAACACACAAGCACACACACACAAGCTAACACACACACACACACACACACTAACACACACACACTAACACACACATACACACACACAAACTAGCACACAGGGAGTGGTTTGAAGTTAAGTTTATTGCAATAGCGTGTAGATATGAAGATCAAACCAGTAACACAGTCATTATAGCTCCCGAATATAATTACATGCTCACACATTTCTGAAAATTGAGAGAATGGCTGAATGTTAAAAATTCTAAATTAATGTGATCAGAAACTGTTTTTTTAATATTTTTTTTACGTTGGCTGTGGTAAAGCCAGATGTAGTTTTGATGTCTTTAAATTGAAAGAATACGGTTAATGGATTATTGTTGTGACATATCAAAAAAACTGGCATTGCAGTCTGAAACACTTTTTTTCGACGGTGTGTGTGGTCATCAGTGTCTTTATTTTTTCGATACGATGTTCAGATCTAAACATTCTGAGAAATAAGAGAACTGCGTATGGACGTACACAAATCGAAATGATTGGTATTGCATTCTGAAAAAGAGTTTTCCGACGTGCGCTCTTTACTTCTAAGATAACATGTTCAGCTGTGTCTGTGTTTATCTACGTGAAAAAATAGCATTATAACAATATATATATATATAATTTTTTTTGTGGGGGGGGGGGGGGGGATAAAAGGGGGGGGGGGATAAAAGGGGGGTAGTGGTTTGGGGGATGGGAGCGACGACATGTGTTGTAGGTCGGGTTGCTTCAGGATTGCGCGTTCTACGACAAACTTGGATGAAAGGCAGATTCATTCCCGTGTGAACGATCAGGTCAACCATATGAGATCTGACCAGGCTTCCATGTAGGATAAGACCACCCCTCCACTTGCACACACATCCAAAATTAACTGGCCAGCTTGTTCAAGGGATTTTCTTATTTATACCAAGTGAATTAGGTTTACTAGTGTTCGTTACGAAATTGATTCATTCAAAATACATAGGCTACGTTTACATGTGTCAATAATTACAACCAAAGAAAGCATCTAGGCAACTGATAAAAAAAAATCCTGTGCAGTTGTAGTTGGAAATATAGGACAAAATACTCTTCTGTTTGTGAAAAGGTCGGAGTTAAGTCCAGATATGTTTCTTTTTTTTTTTAATATCACGCAGTTAATAATTTGCCAGATGGAAAAAAACTAATAGAAACCTAAACATAATAGACTAACATGAGCTAATGAAACCTCGGCAGATCTAAATAGGTTCACCCACAATATAGCAAGCTCGGTTTTGAATATGCACTTTGACACTGCGTTTTAGTAACCAATTTAAAATAAAATGAATAGGATTACGATTGCTACATCGGAGCAACCTGATTTAAACTTTAGTCCAAAAGAAGGAAAAACAGCAAACCAAAAAGATTTAAGCAACAGACTTTAGAACATTTGTCCAAGGGGTGAGATATGGTCATGCATCTCTAAAGTTAAAAAACCTCGACAGATCTTTGATGTTACCCAGAATCGTTCATAGGGGACGGTTTATGCATTGAAACAAGAATGCATTCAGGACAGTGAATAAAAACGCCCAGAAAATCTGTAAGTAAGGTTGCTTTAGTTCTGTAATGCCAAGATTTTAATCTGACGCAGGTGTGGGGCGTTCAGATTACTCCTGCGTTCAGATTACGCATTCGATATAATTATACTCGAGACTGAAATGTTGCTTCCTGGTAAAATTAAAGAAGTACACTTATTAAGGAAGAAAAGCATGTTAGTTTCTTGCAAGTAAAGTAAATTGTTATTGAAATGTGATAGATTTCACCCCAAAATTCGATTTCTTCGGAAAAGGTGAACTGAATGGTTACGTCCCTTGAATGATATGGGAAGGAATTTTAGAACGAAGCACATTTCTAAGTTTAAATGAAACATTTGGTTGAAACAAATGAATATAAAGTACCTAAGCTCGATCATCAGTACTATGGAAGTTCTGTGTGGAGTTTATACACCATCAACGAGGCCAAATACTTAATCTGAACACTCGATTTATCTGAACGCATTACACTGGCCCTGGCAAAAAATAAAATGCAGGTTTCAGTCGAGCACAAACGTGGAGAGGAAGGGACCACAGGTGCTTGTTGTCGCCGTTAACTTGCGTCCTTAGCCTGAAGAAATAAAGAATACGGTCACAACAGTGCAAGTTGAAAATGCACAATCAATCAATCAATGACGCTTATATCGCGCATATTCCGTGGGTACAGTTCTAGGCGCTCTGCAGTGATGCCGTGTGAGATGAAATTTTATACGGCCAGTAGATTGCAGCCATTTCGGCGCATATTTACCTTTCACGGCCTATTATTCCAAGTCACACGGGTATAGGTAGACAATTATTAACTGTGCCTAAGCAATTTTGCCAGGAAAGACCCTTTTGTCAATCGTGGGATCTTTAACGTGCACACCCAATGTAGTGTACACGGGGGGAGGGTTCGGACACCGAAGAGAGTCTGCACACAAAGTTGACTCTGAAATAAATTTCCGCCGAACCTGGGATCGAACTCACGCTGACAGCGGCCAACTGAATACAAATCCAGCGCGCTACCAACTGAGCTATATGCGGTCACCACAGTGCAAGATCGATTTATACAATGCGGTCACCACAGTGCAAGTTGGAAATGCACAATGCGGTCACCACAGTGCAAGATCGATTTATACAATGCGGTCACCACATTGAAAGTTGGAAATGCACAATGCGGTCACCACAGTGCAAGATCGATTTATACAATGCGGTCACCACATTGAAAGTTGGAAATACACAATGCGGTCACCACAGTGCAAGATCGATTTATATATTGCGGTCACCACAGTGCAAGATCGATTTATACAATGCGGTCACCACAGTGCAAGATCGATTTATACAATGCGGTCACCACAGTGCAAGATCGATTTATACAATGCGGTCACTACAGTGCAAGTTGGAAATGCACAATGCGGTCACCACAGTGCAAGTTGGAAATACACAATGCGGTCACCACAGTGCAAGTTGGAAATACACAATGCGGTCACCCCAGTGCAATTCGAAAAAGACAGCTCAATTCTTGGAAACTTGTTGCAGTATTTTCAGTATTATGTCAGTGTTATGTCAGTTCAGTATGAGAATCGCTGTTCGTTACATTTTCATTACAATTCTAAAAGAAGCTTTTCAGACAAATCTATAACATTTTGGAAGTACTTTTCACTCAAATGTCAGTATAGTTCTGACAGATGCTTTCCATTGATGTGTAAACACAACTCTTGAAAAAGTGTATCAGCACTTTTTAATGAAGTGTGAGTACAGTACGATGCTTTTATATAAAATGGCAGGGCAATTCTAAAAGATTATTGTCAGAAGAGTGTTAGCGTAATTTTGGAAAAATCGTCTTTATACTTAGTAGAAAAGTGTCAGTAAAGTACTAAGAATTGTTTACTTTTCCGTAAATAGCAGTTACAATTCTGCAAGATGCTTTCAGAAGAGTGTTGGTGCAATTCTTGAACAATGCACTGCTCTGTTTGTTAATATGTAAAGCGCATTGAGCATATAATTATATGATTATGCGCTATAGCAAATGTCCATTATTATTATTATTATTACTATTATTAATTTCAATACTTTTCAATAGGATAGATTGCTCACCGGTGTTGTGTCAATAAATTTGGAAAAGGTGTTTTTCAGGATAATAATAGAAAGTTATTTGTTTTTTGTAAAGTATCAGTATAATATCAGTAATGAAATGTTCAAGGACACTGTTAATAATCTTCAAACCACAACGAGAGCGACTTTGAGCATTAATTATAAGCATTTTAAAAACTACACTCACACTCTCACACACACACACACACACACACACACACACACACACACACACACACACAGACACACACACACATATACACACACACACACACACACACACATTCACACATACACACACATACAAACACACGCACACACACACATACAAACACACACAAACACACACACACACACATACACACACACACACACACACACACACACACACGCATACATATACATACACACACACACATACACACACGCACGCACACGCACACACAAATACACAGACACACAGTTAGTTATTGTAGTAGAAAGCCAGACAGATCGGCAGACATTATAAGATGTTTGATGGGTTGTTGACAGACCAGCTGTTTTGTCGTCCGAGGGGGAGCATATCGTCTTTTGTTTTATATTTATTGACGGCCTTGGTCAATAAATATGAAACAAAAGTCGATATGCCCCCCGAGGACCGACAAAAAAAAGCTGGTCTGACAACAAACCACCAAACATCGTTTTTGTCATCATTTTGGTAGTGAGAAAATAAGATCACAATCAACACAGGGAGCCATGCTTTGAAACACGGGTTCCGTGCTGATAACCACACGAGTTCCGTGCGGATAACCACTGGCAATCAAAGCTGGCGTGTGAAAGCAACTTTCTGTATTTTTGAGTTCATAAAATGTTGGGATGAATATGTCAGGTTTGAGGATGCACAGTTCTGTTTGTTCATCTCGGTATTCCACTCCCTCGGCTTTCAGTTGTGAGTATTAAGCTTAGTAATCGAATGTGGAAGCTACGTTGGGTCAAAGGTCACAGAAGATTTGCGTCGTGCAGCGAAGGAAAGAATCGCGATCTTGTTTCCGACTCAGTACCTCTTTGTTTTTCATTAGACCTGTCAATCTGCTTGCTCGGCTTTGTGAGATGTTTGCATATCTTGTTGCTATTTTCTTTGCTTTTATCATTATTTTTTATTTGCGCTTCGTTTATCGATACAACGTCTTGTGCACGGGTCAAAATGTGTGTGTCAGGGGTCAATTGGTTTGACTTGAACTTGACGTTCGTGTTTCTCACACAAAGATACACGCACTCCATGACTTTGTAAGAAGACATAACATATCGGTAGGTTTCATTTGTTTGTGATGAATTTATTGAAGTAGTTTTGTTTTTTTGTTTACTTTTGCCAGTTTGCCAGTTGGTTTTTGGAACTTTGCAAAGCAGTGTTGTGTCGTCTGTTTAGGTCTGGGGACACGCCAATGAAAAGAGCCGAAGAATCCTCGAGCGTTTCTATTGGGTTTGCTTTTGATTATCCATGTAGTAGGGCTTCCTGCAACTATGGTAACCGGGGATTTATTCCCCGGGGAACATGAGATTTATTCCCCAGGTGCTTGTGAATGAAAACTCGTGAACATGATGACAAATATTTATAGATATAGATTTATTCCCCCCTCTGCTTCATTCTCTCTGTAAAGGTGTAAGGCTAGTTATTTTTCGGTAACTTACCCAACAACCAAAATCACTTACCCAACAACGGGGCTGAATCCTCGATAGCTCACAGGTTGATGAGTTAGACTTTGAGGGAACTACTTTAGCGATTGAAAAGTTCCGAACGCTCTAATGTACGAAATATACATCTCTAGACCAAACAATACAAACATACTGCATTTAAACGGGCAACTACAGGCTTGAACACATTAATCTCCATATAAAATCCATGAGTTTGGTTGTTTTCTAAATCCAAATCTAACGCTCAGTGCAGAGAAACTCGCTTTAGATCTCTTATGGGTGCAAGCAAACTCCCAAGGCAAGTAACTCTCGTACTCTGCCTAGCGACAAGAATAGTTCCCCTTCCAAATTTTCTGAACTGAGTTGCTTTGACAAAAGACTGCATGCAATCCGACGGTTAGTTTTCGACAATATTTCATTTTATAAACAGATCACACGCAACCAAGTGCACACATCTCATCAATTTAAAGAACATTCAGCGGTTTCATACATTATTTTGCCCCAGAAAACTGAACTTCATACAGTTTTTAACGTTGGAACACGGGTGCAAAAGTTCGTCTGCTGGTCCCATTCGAAGAAAGAACATTTTCTGAGCGATACCAAAACATGAACAGAACACACACTATCTGCCTTTACCGCCACAGCAGAATAACAACATAACTGTGTACTTGATTTTTAGTCCAAAACAGGGAAACTGACAAGAAGTGTTGACAGAATTGAATGATTTTCCCTGAACTATACAACCGCGCATTATTCAATCGCCTGCGCAGGTAGACTGATTGAGTGAATCGGATTCGATCAAACTTTCGCACAAAAACTCCTCTTTTCTTTGAATAACTGAAGAAAGGAGGAATAAAGAGGTTACATACCTCGTCTCAGTGATTATTAAAAATAATGGTCTCAGTTCGCGGTCATGAAAAAGCTTGCTGAAGCTCGCGTTTTTCATGATCCGCTAACTTCGACCATTATTTTTAATAATCACTGAGACTCGGCATGTAACCTCTACATATATATATATATATATATATATATATATATATATATATATATATATATATATATTTATCCTACATACGTGAGAGAGACACCCGTGAGATAATAATCGTTCAAATCACACGTGTGTATATCATGTAAATGAGGTCATATCAAGCAAGTCTGGCAGGGACATGTTTTTCCACTGCTTATGATGCCAAAGTCACCGAGACAAACGTCATTATAGAAGAAAAAAATTGCGCTCGCTAATTACCCTCGATGAATCTTTATAACTAACACGTCACGCCAAACTTTCAGAGTGACGTTTCTTTGCTTTGACGTAATAGATTGCACGAGGCTTTAGAAGAGATCGAGGTTCCAAAACAAGCGTCTTCAATTTAGCTGCCTCGACTGCAGGACATGTTCAGTAAAATACACGTAAGTACAGTATGCAGGATAAACAGAATACTACATGGCTTGCTGTATCGTACCAGATTTACACTCGTTGCTTTTTCAAATAGTGAACAGCTCGCTTTTGCTCGCAGTTCAATATTTAAAAAAAAAACTCGTGTAAATCTGGTACGACACAGCAAGCCATGTAGTATTCTCTGTATATAAAACATCAGAAGTTGTTAAAGAAACAAAAATACAAATAAATAAGGAAAATTTAACCAAAACAAGCCTTCACGTTTTCACCAATATTTCGGTCTCGTGGCCTTCGTCAGTGTGTTCTATAATTAGCTCGCACGATGTTTACATCCTACAGAGACTGAAAATTGAAAGAGACTGAGACAGACAAACAGGTCATCGGCAGAGACGGAGACAAAGAATCAGACACAGACAGAGATGTTTGTGGGATGTTAAATAAAGGCATATATACCACATGATTGCTCATCTGAACCATCGTCACAGTCCGGAAATCCATCGCAGACAAAATCGTCCCGAATACAGGTCCTGTTGTTGGCACACTTTATCCGACTAGATGGACAGGTGAACTCTTCTGCAACGATTGAAACACACACACACACACACACACACACACACACACACACACACACACACACACACACACACACACACACATACACACACACACACACACATACAAGCACACACACACATACAAACACACACAAACACACACACACACATACACACACACACACACATACACACACACACGCACACATATACATTTACACACACCCACACACACACACACGCACGCACACGCACACACAAATACACAGACACACAGTTAGTTATTGTAGTAGAAAGCCAGACAGATCGGCAGACATTATAAGATGTTTGATGGGTTGTTGACAGACCAGCTGTTTTGTCGTCCGAGGGGGGAGCATATCGTCTTTTGTTTTATATTTATTGACGGCCTTGGTCAATAAATATGAAACAAAAGTCGATATGCCCCCCGAGGACCGACAAAAAAAGCTGGTCTGACAACAAACCACCAAACATCGTTTTTGTCATCATTTTGGTAGTGAGAAAATAAGATCACAATCAACACAGGGAGCCATGCTTTGAAACACGGGTTCCGTGCTGATAACCACACGAGTTCCGTGCGGATAACCACTGGCAATCAAAGCTGGCGTGTGAAAGCAACTTTCTGTATTTTTGAGTTCATAAAATGTTGGGATGAATATGTCAGGTTTGAGGATGCACAGTTCTGTTTGTTCATCTCGGTATTCCACTCCCTCGGCTTTCAGTTGTGAGTATTAAGCTTAGTAATCGAATGTGGAAGCTACGTTGGGTCAAAGGTCACAGAAGATTTGCGTCGTGCAGCGAAGGAAAGAATCGCGATCTTGTTTCCGACTCAGTACCTCTTTGTTTTTCATTAGACCTGTCAATCTGCTTGCTCGGCTTTGTGAGATGTTTGCATATCTTGTTGCTATTTTCTTTGCTTTTATCATTATTTTTTATTTGCGCTTCGTTTATCGATACAACGTCTTGTGCACGGGTCAAAATGTGTGTGTCAGGGGTCAATTGGTTTGACTTGAACTTGACGTTCGTGTTTCTCACACAAAGATACACGCACTCCATGACTTTGTAAGAAGACATAACATATCGGTAGGTTTCATTTGTTTGTGATGAATTTATTGAAGTAGTTTTGTTTTTTTGTTTACTTTTGCCAGTTTGCCAGTTGGTTTTTGGAACTTTGCAAAGCAGTGTCGTGTCGTCTGTTTAGGTCTGGGGACACGCCAATGAAAAGAGCCGAAGAATCCTCGAGCGTTTCTATTGGGTTTGCTTTTGATTATCCATGTAGTAGGGCTTCCTGCAACTATGGTAACCGGGGATTTATTCCCCGGGGAACATGAGATTTATTCCCCAGGTGCTTGTGAATGAAAACTCGTGAACATGATGACAAATATTTATAGATATAGATTTATTCCCCCCTCTGCTTCATTCTCTCTGTAAAGGTGTAAGGCTAGTTATTTTTCGGTAACTTACCCAACAACCAAAATCACTTACCCAACAACGGGGCTGAATCCTCGATAGCTCACAGGTTGATGAGTTAGACTTTGAGGGAACTACTTTAGCGATTGAAAAGTTCCGAACGCTCTAATGTACGAAATATACATCTCTAGACCAAACAATACAAACATACTGCATTTAAACGGGCAACTACAGGCTTGAACACATTGATCTCCATATAAAATCC
>NC_090251.1:48909249-48912720 GCF_037325665.1 Littorina saxatilis
GTGGACACAGGTACTGTTGTTGGCACACTTTACGCTTCCAGGTGGACAGGAGTGCGCTTCTGCAGTGAGTGTAAAATATCAACGATTGAGACCTTTCACTGAACACTCACAAACACACACACACACACACACACACACACACACACACACACACACACACACAAACACAGATCCACACATGGGTACACAGAAACAGACAGACAAAGACATCATCATAGGCGGAGACAGAGAATCAGACAAAGATGGAGATGACGGTTAGATACAGGCATACCACATGATTGCTCATCTGAACCATCGTCACAGTCTCTGTAACCATCACAGAAGAAATAAACCAGAACACAGTTACTGTTGTCGGCACACTTTACGCTTCCAGGTGGACAGGACTGCGCTTCTGCAGTGAGTTAAAAATAACAACGAATGAGACCTTCCACTGAACACACACACACACACACACACACACACACACACACACACACACACACACACACACACACACACACAAAGATACACCCCACATCCCCCCCCACACACACACACATACACACACACCCACACTCACTCACATACACATACATAAATACACACGCACGCACATACGCACACACAAATACACAAATACGCACGCACGCTCGCCCGCAAGCACGCACACACACACACACACACACACACACACACACACACACACACAGACACACACACATACACACACACACACACACACACACAGAGTTAGTTACTGTGGAAGACATGCCGTCAGAATCATCATACACAGACAGAGACTTGCAGTGTGTGTGTGTGTGTGTGTGTGTGTGTGTGTGTGTGTGTGTGTGTGTGTGTGTGTGTGTGTGTGTGTGTGCGTGTGTGTGTGCGTGTGTGCATTTGTGTGTGCATGTATGTGTGTGAGAGTGAGAGAGACTTACCACATAATTGTGGATCTTCATCAGAGCCATTGGGACAGTCGTTGTAATTATCACAGAAGTAAGATTCCAAGATACAGGTAAAGTTGTCGTCACACTTTACGCTACCTTTTATACAGGAGTAGTTTTCTGCAGTGAGTGAAAGAAAGATAACGATTAAGACCTTTCCCTAATCACATACACACACTCACCTGCACACACACACACATACACACACACACTTGCACACACACACACACACACACACACACATACACGCACACGCACACACACACACACACACAAATGCACACACACACACACACACACACACACACACACACACAAACACGTACGCCTGCCTGCACACACACACACACACACACACACACACACACACACACACACACACACGTATACACACAATAACACAGAGACAGACAGAGGTCTTCAGAGACGATACATCGTAATAAAAATACTGGCAGTGTGTGTGTGTGTGTGTGTGTGTGTGTGTGTGTGTGTGTATGTGTGTGTGTGTGTGTGTGTGTGCGTGCGTCCGTGTGCGCGTGTGTGTGTGTGTGCATGTGTGTGTGAGTGCGTGTGCGCGTGAGTGTGTATTTTGATAACAAAAAGGACCATTGGAAAATTTAAGCATGGAAAGAAGTTAGATTTTGGTATTTTATTGGAATTAGAGTTAAATATTAGAAAGAAGTTTATGTTTTGTAGTATATAAAGTTGATTATGTTATAAAGAAAAAGTCCAAGGAAGAAGGATGCTCCCCGCCTAAATTAAACAAGTCGCGTAAGGCGAAAATACAATATTTAGTCAAGTAGCTGTCGAACTCACAGAATGAAACGCAATGCCATTTTTCAGCAAGAACGTATACTCGTAGCATCGTCAGGCCACCGCTCATGGCAAAGGCAGTGAAATTGACAAGAAGAGCGGGGTAGTAGTTGCGCTAAGAAGGATAGCACGCTTTTCTGTACCTCTCTTTGTTTTAACTTTCTGAGCGTGTTTTTAATCCAAACATATCATATCTATATGTTTTTGGAATCAGGAACCGACAAGGAATAAGATGAAAGTGTTTTTAAATTGATTTCGACAATTTAATTTTGATAATAATTTTTATATATTTAATTTTCAGAGCTTGTTTTTAATCCGAATATAACATATTTATATGTTTTTGGAATCAGCAAATGATGGAGAATAAGATGTACGTAAATTTGGATCGTTTTATAAATTTTTATTTTTTTTTACAATTTTCAGATTTTTAATGACCAAAGTCATCAATTAATTTTTAAGCCACCAAGCTGAAATGCAATACCGAACCCCGGGCTTCGTCGAAGATTACTTGACCAAAATTTCAACCAATTTGGTTGAAAAATGAGGGCGTGACAGTGCCGCCTCAACTTTCACGAAAAGCCGGAAATGACGTCATCAAAGACATTTATCAAAAAAATGAAAAAAACGTTCGGGGATTTTATACCCAGGAACTCTCATGTCAAATTTCATAAAGATCAGTCCAGTAGTTTAGTCTGAATCGCTCTACACACACACACACACACACACAGACACACACACACACACACGCACATACACCACGACCCTCGTTTCGATTCCCCCTCGATGTTAAAATATTTAGTCAAAACTTGACTAAATATGAAAAGCAAAACAAAAAAACAACAACAAACAATTCAGGCAAAAAATATGGGGTGAAGCATCCTGCATGCAACTGAGGTAACAACAAAAAAAAGTCGCGTAAGGCGAAATTACTACATTAAAATTAGTCAAGCTGTGGAACTCACAGAATGAAACTGAACGTAGTCCGCCGCTAGTGCAAAAGGCAGTGAAAGTGACGAGCCTGTATGGCGCGGTAGCGATTGCGCTGTGCTTTACCACACCGGTGACACTGTGACGGTTCCCCTACGCTTTGTGTTCGGTGCCCTGACCCTTTGTGTTCGGTTCCCACTCGGTTCCCACACGCCAAAATTCGCGGACAAAACATCCATTTATGGTAGTATTACGCAATGTTGCTCTCTGAGAATGGTCTTGTTAGATCTGTGAGTGTTTACACTACATGCCTAGGTGCTGTTGGATTGAAGGTTTTTGATATTTTAGCCGTTATTAGGTAGAATGCCTTCCACTTTACTGCAAAACTGCATAATTCGTAGCATCGGCAAGAAATATCCTACCAAAAAATGCCTGCTTGGAACTGTCCGTGGTCCAGCAAAAAGTTCAACATGTCTGTAGCAGACAGCCCAAGTTTCAAGATTGTAGGGCCATCCAAACAGCCGTAATAATAAAAACAACAAAAGTAGTCAGTGAAATTGGCTGTGTTCGGTCCCCCCACACTTTTGTGACGTAGGGGTGACGGTTCCCATAATTCATTGTGTCGGTCCCCACTTTCTGTGTCGGACCCCACTTTCGACCTAATTTCTCTGTGACGGACCCCACAACCAGCCTATTTTGTGTCGGTCCCCACACCTTCTTGGATTTATGACTTGCCGGTTACTTGTATCATTGTATTCATTGAATCTAATTGTCTCGGAGTTATTTTTCAGCAAAAACCGGCAAG
>NC_090251.1:48912920-48947920 GCF_037325665.1 Littorina saxatilis
TACATAAAGCACTGGAACATTTTCAAACATAATGTGGTTAACTTCTATTTCAACTCAATGGGCGAGGGCGGGATGAAAAAAAAACATTTTAGCATTTCTTGTTCTGTTACAGTGTTAAGAGAAAGATAAATTCAATTCAATTTAATTCAATTCAATTTAATACAACTCTCTCTCCCTCATTCTCATTCTCATAAATCAGACTCAAACCATCCGTTGTCAGGGTCGTGAATGCTAGCTACTGACTGGATTGGAAATACTCTTATGTCGCCTAGCGCCATATGTAACTGATGAAACCATTCATAGCACAGCGCAGAGCTATCGGTTTTTGGACGTCCCCATTTCACTGCTGTACAGCAAACATCGTCCCCAAATAACTGTGTCTGTGTGTCACCGACTTAGTTGCTCTGCAGAGTCTGTGTGTGTAATACTGCCTTGCTCTGCTGAGTTTGTGTGTTATACCGCTTTGCTCTGCTGAGTGTGTGTGTTTGTGTTAATTACGGTCTGTCTGTATATTCTTTTGTCTGTCCGTCTGTCACTCAAGGGTAAACCGGCACGATTAGCTTAGTGGTAAGGCGTCCGCCCCGTGATCGGGAGGTCGTGGGTTTGAACCTCGGCCGGTGTCACGATTTCATCTTTCGCCTGTGTACATATTTCCCCCTCGATATTTACTCGAGACCGAAATGTTGTTTCCTGGTAAAATTAAGAAGAGAAATTATTTATGGACGAAAAGCATGTCAGTTTCTTGCATGTGAAAAAAATTAGTTGTGAAATTAAATAGATTTCACTCCCAAAATCGAATTCTTCGAAAACGTGTACCGAGTGGTTACGTCCCTTGAGTAAGAAGGGAAACATTTTAGGATGAATCAAATTTCTAAGTTAAATAAAATAATTGGTTGGACAAATTTGGCCCCATGAATGTAAGGTACACAAGGTCGCTCATCAGTACTATCGAAGGGTGTTTTTTTTGTTCAGTGTAGAGTTTATACTAGATCAACGAGGCCGAAAATCGAAATATCAACACGGCGAAAGATGAAAACGTCACACCGGGTCATACCTAAGACTTTAAAATTGGAAATCTAGTGGCTGATCCACATCCCATTTTGGTGCAATCCCATTTTGCCGCCGTCCCATTTTTTTCCCCATCCCATTTTCGCGACATTTCACAAGCCAAGCGTCATTTTATAAAATTTATAATTTTGGATGATTAATGAGATGAGGATGATTATAATGATGATGCTATGGATTTCCAATTTGGATTGAGACTACGTGACAGGGCATTTTACTAACATGTCATAACAATAGCGCGACATCCCATTTTGACACCATATCCCATTTGGCCGCCATGCCGTTTCACCGTATTCCATTTATCCCCCATCCTATTGTCACGACATTTCACAAGCCAAGCGTCATTTTACTACCGTGTCATAAAAATAGCACGTCATCCCATTTTGACACCATCCCATTTGGCCGCCATCACATTTTTTATTTATTCTTTTTGCCAAGCCTCACTATACTACTATACTGCGTTATTCAACTAGGAAGACATTCCGTTTACGCCAAATTCCATTCTTGCCACAATCCAAAATGTCGCGAAATAGAGATGGCAGCAAAATGGGATGACGGCAAACCGGCATGGCGACAAAATGGAATGTGGCGCTAGTGGTTTGACACGGTGGTAAAATGACACATGGCCTATGAAATGTCGCAAAAATGGGATGGGGGCAAAATGGGATAACGGCGAAACGGGATTGCGCCAAAATGGGAAGTGGAGCTAATGGTACATGACATGGTGGTAAAATGACACTTGGCCTGTAAAATGTCGCAAAAATGGGATGGGGGCGAAATGGGCTAACGGCCAAACGGGATTGCGCCAAAATGGGATGTGGGGCTATTGGTAAATGATATGGTGGTAAAATGACACTAGGCCTGAGAAATGTCGCCAAAATGGGATGGGGGCGAATTGGGATAACGGCGAAACAGGACTAATAGATCCCTTGACTTGGGGTAGTGCGACTCTGTCACTGCTAGCTTTCCACTCGGAGGAAGCGACCGGAATTTCCCAACGATGGGACATCCTAGTAATGAATTTTTTTTTTTTAATTCCTAAAATTAACAGAGTCGCGCTACCCCAAAAGTCAAGGAATTTCGTGTTTGTCCCTTGACTTTGGAGATGACAAGAAAATATCGGGCGCAAAAACGTGATTTGTAAAATTTTTCACAACATATGTCGCCTAGCGCCATGTATGTGATGAAACCATTCATATAGCTCTGCGGGAGCTCTGCACTTTTGGACGTCCCCATTTCACTGCTGTACAGCAAACATCGTCCCCAAATACCTGTTTGTTTCTAAAAAATCACGCTGGAGGTTGCATTTTATGTAATAACCTCCTGAAATGAGTTTTGACACTTTAGAATGGCATGTAAAATGACACATGGCCTATGAAATGTCGCAAAAATGGGATGGGGGCAAAATGGGATAACGGCCAAACGGGATTGCGCCAAAATGGGACGTGGAGCTAATGGTACATGACATGGTGGTAAAATGACACTTGGCCTGTAAAATGTCGCAAAAATGGGATGGGGGCGAAATGGGCTAACGGCCAAACGGGATTGCGCCAAAATGGGACGTGGAGCTAATGGTACATGACATGGTGGTAAAATGACACTTAGCCTGTAAAATGTCGCAAAAATGGGATGGGGGCGAAATGGGTTAACGGCGAAACGGGATTGCGCCAAAATGGGACGTGGAGCTAATGGTACATGATATGGTGGTAAAATGACACTTGGCCTGAGAAATGTCGCCAAAATGGTATGGGGGCGAATGGGGATAACGGCGAAACAGGACTAATAGATCCCTTGACTTGGGGTAGTGCGACTCTGTCACTGCTAGCTTTCCACTCGGAGGAAGCGACCGGAATTTCCCAACGATGGGGCATCCTAGTAATGAATTTTTTTTTTTTTTAATTCCTAAAATTAACAGAGTCGCGCTACCCCAAAAGTCAAGGAATTTCGTGTTTGTCCCTTGACTTTGGAGATGACAAGAAAATATCGGGCGCAAAAACGTGATTTGTAAAATTTTTCACAACATATGTCGCCTAGCGCCATGTATGTGATGAAACCATTCATATAGCTCTGCGGGAGCTCTGCACTTTTGGACGTCCCCATTTCACTGCTGTACAGCAAACATCGTCCCCAAATACCTGTTTGTTTCTCAAAAATCACGCTGGAGGTTGCATTTTATGTAATAACCTCCTGAAATGAGTTTTGACACTTTAGAATGGCATGTAAAATGACACATAACCTTTGAAATGTCGCAAAAATGGGATGGGGGCAAAATGGGATAACGGCCAAACGGGATTGCGTCAAAATGGGACGTGGAGCTAATGGTACATGACATGGTGGTAAAATGACACTTGGCCTGTAAAATGTCGCAAAAATGGGATGGGGGCGAAATGGGCTAACGGCGAAACGGGATTGCGCCAAAATGGGATGTGGAGCTAATGGTACATGATATGGTGGTAAAATGACACTTGGCCTGAGAAATGTCGCCAAAATGGGATGGGGGCGAATTGGGATAACGGCGAAACAGGACTAATAGATCCCTTGACTTGGGGTAGTGCGACTCTGTCACTGCTAGCTTTCCACTCGGAGGAAGCGACCGGAATTTCCCAACGATGGGACATCCTAGTAATGAATTTTTTTTTTTTTTAATTCTTAAAATTAACAGAGTCGCGCTACCCCAAAAGTCAAGGAATTTCGTGTTTGTCCCTTGACTTTGGAGATGACAAGAAAATATCGGGCGCAAAAACGTGATTTGTAAAATTTTTCACAACATATGTCGCCTAGCGCCATGTATGTGATGAAACCAATCATATAGCTCTGCGGGAGCTCTGCACTTTTGGACGTCCCCATTTCACTGCTGTACAGCAAACATCGTCCCCAAATACCTGTTTGTTTCTCAAAAATCACGCTGGAGGTTGCATTTTATGTAATAACCTCCTGAAATGAGTTTTGACACTTTAGAATGGCATTTAACGCTCATTGAAGTTTTAACAAACTTTCTAACACCTAAAACATTCATAACACCGATAACGTAATTCTAGCTCTGCACTTTGTGTACACATACGTCCCCATTTCACTGCTGTACAGCAAACATCGTCCCCAAATGTCTGTTTTTCTAAAAAATCACGCTGGAGGTTGCATTTTATGTAATAACCTCCTGAAATGAGTTTTCACACTTTAAAATGGCATTTAACGCTCATTGAAGTTTTAAGAAACTTTCTTACACTTAAAACAAAAGAGACCCCAAATGCCTGTGTTTTGAGCAAGATGGCATTTTGATACACAGCCGACCCCAAATGACTGTAAAACCACCTATGTGTGTGTGTGTGTGTGTGTGTGTGTGTGTGTGTGTGTGCGTGTATTTGAATGTGCGTGTTTGTATGTGTGTGTGTGTGTGTGTGTGTGTGTGTGTGTGTGTGTGTGTGTGTGTGTGCGTGTGTGTATGTATGTATGTGTGTGTGTGTGCGTGTATGTGTGTGTGTGTGTGTGTGTGTGTGTGTGTATGTGTGTGTGTGTGTGCGAGTACGTGTTTTGCAATTTGCTAAAATGCCATTTGAGATTATTCTTTGTTTATTGCCTTGGTAACACATTTTCTATTTCACAGCAGATGGGGAATCGTCTTTAAATGTTTACAAACAAAATGTGACACTCAATTCCCCTGTCACCGCTGAAGATTTTCAACCGACTATCCATTAGATTTTGCAACGCCATTTGACGTTTCTAGCCAGGCGTGATTTATTACAAACCACAATCGAAATTTCAATTAATTTTAATGTTTCTCATCGCCTGCTTTCTTGCATAGATTCTTTTAAATTAATGTTCCTATTTTTTTGCAACATTAAAAGTGTTTTTCACTCCTCAATTTACGTGTAGTGCGTCTATGGAATTATGTGATGTCAGACACTGACGGATCTAATTACGTAATCTGTATGGCGTCACTGAGGGTAAAACGCGTTGTCGGCGACACCACACATGTTGACTCCTCTCCTGAGCCAGATGTATCCCTTGTTTCCCCAGCTCGCACCTGCAAATGAACGCATGGATGAATGAATGAATGGTTGGTTGGCTGAACGAATAAAAACCTTGAAACATTCCATCAATTTCACATACTTATGCCGTTTGTATAGATCGCCTTTACCTTGAGTTTTGACCCATACCAACAGATCCTGACCATGCTGGTCACAAATTGCACAAGACCCTAAACCGTTCCTCCGATTTTCATTTATTAATTAAATTGAATTTTTAAATGGGTGTGGAAGAACTGCTCATAATTAACATGGCACTCCGGCCCTGTTCTTTTTTTCGTCACACCCAAAACCGTTATTTGTTTTGGGAGATGCAGCATTATACAGGACGGAGGGACGCACATTTTGGAGAGCCCTAGTAAACCAGTCTGATGAAAGCAATAGTTTGAAATCTTACCCCATGAGTTTTTTAAGATCCAGTAGGGCTTCCCTTGGGCGTCCTGGCCGTATCCCACCAGCTGCAGAGCGTGGTCAAGCGTGTGGCCACACCTGCTGTCCTCATACACTCCGGCCTGGTAGAACTGGAAGCTGGACTCGCTCGCGTCAATATACACCACCAGAGGGCGTTCGAGAACCGCTGTCAACATCCGGGTCTCGTCCCCTTTGGGGATGTGCGCTGTTACTTTGGCGTCCTGATACAAAAATACGAGATTTTTTTAAAATTTTGCTTTTGTTTTTCGCGACGGTTATTGTTTCTTTTCTATCTAGAACTTAATAGACAAACAAACTCAAAGGCCTGTAGGACAGCGAGTAAGCATCATAATCTATCTATCGAGTTTGAATCTGATACTGCGTGTATCACTCATTGTTCACTTTGACGTAATCGGCGTTTTTACATCTCGTATCATTTTGGAGGCACATAATTATTCCTTCTCGTAAAAAGAGTTCGTCTCACCGTCTAAGATTTGACAAGGTTTTCACGTGGGATAAGACCCTCCCTCCACTTGGTCACATACCAAACATTGAGAGCATGGGTGACCTCAGTGCACACTAAAAAAAAATATATATATATAAAATAAAAACACGAATCAATGTAGTAAATGTAACAAGGAACGTTTTAAGAAAATAATAAACAGCATGGATGCTGTCTGTGAACAGTGGGAATTGTTCGAAGAATTATTTTCTTAAAACGTGGTCTCATAATTATATTCCATGTCAAAGCCCGGCCAGATCTGAGTTGGTGAGACGAACTGTTTTCACGAGAAGGAGTCTGCCTTTAAGGGAATACACCTCTTCTACATTGCATACAAACCGCGACAGAGTTGTATCCAAACATGGTATGTTCATAACTTGACAGAGTTGTATCCAAACATGGTATGTTCATAACTTGACAGAGTTGTATCCAAACATGGTATGTTCATAACTTGACAGAGTTGTATCCAAACATGGTATGTTCATAACTTCTTTTAAACATAAGTTTATTTTAACAAAGGTTACAATCATGACATGTATACAACGTTCACAGAAACAGCAACAAGCTAGAAGCTTGTAGTGGTGTTCCTGCATGACAGTACAACATAAGGCGGTAACGGCTGAACAATTTGTCTCAATAAACCAAATATATTAATAACGTAATACACGTTGCATAATAATTATAAAGAAAGACAGTAAAAGGAACAAAGGAGGGAAAGAAGATGAATAAAAGAAGAGGGATGGGTAGGAGATGTGCAGAAGTTAAAGTTGTTGTCCGGCTTGTAGAGCATTTATTCTGGTTTGCCCAAAGCGGCCTGAACGTTCAATGAACGAGTGTACGGTGAAAAAAATGTTCCTGTACAAATCTAAAGAATACTGTCTGTCTCCGTTTAAAAGGTGGGGGAGGTGAATTATGTGTGCATAACTTTACAGAGTTGTATCCAATCATTCAATGTTCATACCTTGCCGAGCAAAGCCAAATCAGTGGTTATACGTACGTTAGCCACAGCCTGACACGAGGCATTCATGCACGCTGCAGTTCTGCTAGACGGGGGATAACTCTGCTCAGAGCAAAGTCCACCATGTCTGGAGATGCATTCGTAGATGTCAGGTTCCAGCATGCCTTGCGGCGAAGAACAGCACCCAACAACTTCCGCCACACTGAGAGGCACCAGCTGTCCTGTGTTTATAGCGTGAAGACTCTCCAGGTCCTCTGTGGTGACAAAGAATATATATTAATGACTGTGCAATAAGCTATTAATATTCTGTAGCTTAAAATTTCCTAAGACAATTATGCTGAAAGATAGAGTAACGCCGGAACCGCCATGCCGAGAAAAGAGAAAGAGAAATAGATAGGGGGGAAGGGTTCAGGGAATTGAATTGAATTGAATTCACATTTATTTTTCCCATTCAAACACAAACCCATTTCAAAAAGGCAACAGAGGCTCAGATAGAGAGAGAGAGAGAGAGAGAGAGAGAGAGAGAGAGAGAGAGAGAGAGAGAGAGAGAGAGAGAGAGAGAGAGAGAGAGAGAGAGAGAGAGAGAGAGAGAGAGAGAGAGAGAGAGACAATGACAATGACAAATCTTTATTTTTCGAGGGTGACAAGAATAAGCATAGATATGGTTTTTTGCATCTGGCCCTCGCCCTAAAGAGGGACTAAACTATTTTACTATAACTAGAGAGAGAGAGAGAGAGAGAGAGAGAGAGAGAGAGAGAGAGAGAGAGAGAGAGAGAGAGAGAGAGAGAGAGAGAGAGAGAGAGAGAGAGAACGATAGAGTGAGAAAGAGAGAGAGGGCGATAGAGAGAGAGACAGAGAGAGAGAGAGAGAGACAGAGAGAGAGAAATGGAGAGAGAGAGAGAGGGAGTGAGAGCTAGGGAGAGAACGATAGAGTGAGAGAGAGAGGGCGAAAGAGAGAGAGAGAGAGAGAGATAGATAGAGAGAGAGAGAGAGAGAGAGAGAGAGAGAGAGAGAGAGAGAGAGAGAGAGAGAGAGAGAGACTCAGACTCAGACTCAGACTCAGAACGTTATTACAAAAGGATAAAGGTTTTAGGCAAAGCCTATTCTTCCAACCTGTCCTTTATACAACACATAAAGACAGACGCACATAATAAAAATCATCAATCATATAAAATACAGAAATACATTGTATGAAATGCAACACAATGTGCATTTAAGGAATTACATAAGGAGCACTCAAAAATTACAAAATTAACTTGACATATTCATACATTCATTTGGGAATAAAGTTGCTCCGATCAGCTACACATCCGTTAACACTAGTACAAAATGTTTAACAAAATAACAATCGAACAAGACATTTCATTCACTAATGATGTCATTGTGTGAACGTGACTGTCTCTTAAACATTTTCACTGAAGTTGCATTTCTTATCTGTTGGGGGAAGGAGTTCCAGAGAAACGCTCCCGAGAAGGCTAAGCTCGATTTGTAGAGGTCTATGCGAGGTATAGGAGGGATGATTTTTTGGGACCCATATCTTTTTGTGGCATGTTTGAAATGTGATTGCAAATATTTAGGACAGTTGTCATTTAGAATTGTATACATGAACACAGCCTTGTTTAACGTCAACTGATCTTTCAAGGGGAGGAAATTCAGGAGCTTTAGTTTATCATCCGTGGACCTATTCAAATCATGCAGAATAAGTTTTGCAGCTCGGCGATGCAGAGAATTGTTTCTTTTTAAATGAACATCACTGCAGTTATCCCAAAGTGTCGATGCGAAGTTTATATGAGGCATTATGTGGGCGTGATATAACATTTTGAGTGCTTCAGAATCTGCGTAATGCCCTAATTTTGATAACAGGTACAAATTCGTTGATACTATGTTGCAGATATTACTCAAATGAGTTTTCCATTTCAACTCTTGATCAATGGTAACACCCAATAATCTATGTTCCCTAACTTGCTGCACTTGAGTTGAACCAACTGGCAGTTGTATTTGTAAAGGACTTAATTGGTGTTTTTGTATCGTGGTTATCACCATACTCTTTGTTTTAATCGGATGAATGATCATTGCATTAGAAACGCACCACTCAGTGATTTCATCCACACTTGTTTGAAGAGAAGAGTTGACGGATTCCAAAGATTTTTGACTGGTGTGAACAGAAGAGTCATCCGCGAAGAACTCACATCTAACTTTTTCATCGGACACATGAAGGGGTAAATCATTTATATAAATACAGAACAAGATAGGTCCTAATACAGACCCTTGAGGGACACCACTCCTGACAAACTCGTTTGACGAAGTTTTACAGTTAATGGATACTGTTTCCGTTTTGAAAGATACGATTCATAAAAGGCACAGGCTGAGTCGTCTTATAGCACTTTAAATTTTGTCAGTAGAAGTGAGTGATCTACTAGGTCAAAGGCTTTCTTAAAGTGCAAAAACAACGCTCCCGTTATTTCTGCTTTGTTTATTGCTGACAGCCAAGTCTCGCATACAGAGCTTAAGGCGGTGTGGCAGGAATGCTTAGAGCGGAATCCAGACTGAAAAGGATGAAACAGATTCATTTGTTTCGTATATGCCAGTAGGTGTTTTTGTATGTGCTTTTCTAAGGGCTTAGATAGAACAGGTAAGAGAGAAATAGGTCTAAAGTTGTTTGGGTCTGTAAGATCCTTATTTTTTGGAAGTGGTAATACCTTTGCACACTTTAAAATAGAAGGGAACACGTTTTGTTGTATGCTTAGGTTATAAACTGGACCCATTGACTTCTTATTCGCCATTTGTTCTACCAGTTTTCCTACCTCGTGCACTGAGATTGGAGGAATAGAAAACGTGTCAGTTTGAGTCAATTTTTGTCCACAGAATGTTTTTAATTTTTCAAAACAATCATCCGTATCAAGGGAATCATTCTGATTGAGACAAGATTTCTAGGTTGTCTGCTAGCGAAATGAAGTGTTTGTTAATATCATTTGGAGATATTTGTGAATGAGAATTGGTTGATCCCTTCCTAGATTTATCAAGAATTTCATTCACTGCTCGCCAGATTGTAGCTGTATCCTTTTTTACAGAAATCAGTTTATTAAAATATTCTGCCTTTGCTTGTCTCACTGTGTCCAAAACTTTATTTTTTTGCAGTTTATACTCTGTTTTCATGTTGCGCTCTTTAAAATAATCACGCATCGCCATAGCCTCGATAATGTCTGAGGTTAACCAAGGGGGGAGCTGGGGATGTTTCACTCTATGCTGACGTAGTGGTGCGTGTTTATCAATTATTGAACACAAAATATGGTGAAAAATATTGCAAGCGCCCTCTGCGTCACTGCAATTGAATACGCTATAAAATGGGGCTTGGTTAAGGTCAAAGAAAAAGGCAGATTCATCAAAATACTTGAAACTTCTGTATTCGATTGTTGTGTGGCCTTTATGACGTGATTTTGGCAATCTAAGAGAAATCGAGCAAAAAACAGAATGATGGTCACTAAAACTGGAATGCACTACTTGCGCATTTGCAACGATATTCTTACTATCAGTGTAAATATGATCAATCAGGGTTGATGAAGTATTTGTTTCTTTTGTAGGGGTTTTAACCAGCTGATGAAGACCAAACAGAGCAGTGTTTGAGAGAGAGAGAGACTGAAATAGTGCAGCGTTTTTTTGAGCCTGAGTCTGTAATGGACAGTAAACGGTAAGTAGCAAAACCAAATGCAAAACAAAACCAACCAACACTCCACAAATAATAAAAATGCACACACGCACTCTCACAACAACCACGGGCACCGTGAGACCACCAGAACTATCACCACCAACAACTCAAAACCATATGATATCAAACTAAAACAACAAGAAAACAAACAAACGAACGAACAAAGGAACAATCAAATAAACAAAAACAACAAACAATCACAGGAGTGAGAAGAATGTTTCACCTGTGACGGCAAAGGCATCGGATTTCCCTATCATCCCCTGATTGCGGACAGGGGAGACAACTCCTCTCTTGGTCCAGTCAAAGCTGGCAGGGGGCGCTCGCGGCAAAAAGTTATTGTTCACTTCCGGCGCGTAACGAAGTGGACTCGACTGCGGCTGATGTGGCTCTGCTGTAGACTCCTGTTTAAAAATTGAAGGTAAAATGAATGCCATGTTTCATTTAAAGGCACAGTAAGCCTCCCGTATACCATCACAGAGCTCCCCGAGCGTCTACATACAGTACAAGCATACTTCCATTCGAACGCTTACCGAACGGGAACATCCTGGCTGCTTTCTGTCGAGCGTGAGAAATGTTCAAAGAATTTATTTTCGTGGACTTGCTCCTCTACAACAATGGCGCCTCGTTTTGGTGCTGGACGGCTGTTATGAATATTCAATACCGGAAATCACGCCCGGACAGTAAGCCTCCCGTAAACCATCACAGGTACTGTCAGACTTTTACACACAGTACAAACACCCATCCATTTGAACGCTCACCAAACGGGCACATCCTAGGTGCCCTACGTAAAGAGCGATCAATTTTTAAAGAATTAATTTTGCAGATTGTCTCGAACACTTTTTGGACCCATCCTGAACTCAGGTCAAAAATGAGTTACTTCCCTTCGGGTCTCATTCTATCGATGTAAACTGGCGATAGCCGTGGATCGATGATTATCAGAATGTTTTTGGACCGTGGTGCGTTTTTGCGCTAGACCTAACTTTTAAAATCTAAATAATAAATTGACAGCTTGTTACACAAACATTCTTTAATCATAAAAGAATTCTTTTTTTTATCAAGACAAGATCAGTACAATTCGAAGTTGTGAAAGTTTGAAAAAAGAAAAGCCCGGAAGCAGGGTCACGCAAGGGTCGTAGCAGACGACGGTTTATGCATATCGCCGTTCCTCTCAACAGTCAAAAGCCATCGCTAGAGTTCTTGTGAACCACAGCCGTTTGTTTCGTGCATAAAAACGTGCTATTGTAGATAAGCTCACATCGAGTCGCATTCAAATGACTAACTGACGACTACATTGTGAAAAAGGGAAACTGGATCACACGGGTTCACGATGGCTCAGGGGTAAGATAAACCACGCAAAAATAAATTCTTTGAAAATTGTTCGCTCTTTACGGAGGGCACCTAGGATGTTCTCAATCGGTGAGTGTTTAAATGAAAGGGTGTTTGTACTGTGTGTAAAAGCCTGACCGTATCTGTGATGGTTTACGGGAGGCTTACTGTGCCTTTAAATCCGAGAGGCTCTGTACTCGCATTTATAACTAAAGTCCTTGATAAGCACAAAGGCAGAAGATACTCAGTTTAGTAACTTCCTCAAAGTAATGAACACATTTATTCGTATGGTACGTTCAGAATCTTTCAGAGGCTCAATCACTAAGTTATGTTGTATTTTATGTGTTACATTGATTCCATTTAAATAAGGACTGGTTGTGGAGTAGAAAAGTGCAAACACAGTTTTCATTAAGATGCTTTATTTAAGCTATTTTTTTAAATAAGTCTGTTTGGGAATGGACTTGCTTTTGACTTTTAAGTTTATGGACATGATTTTCGATATATTACGGATTTACACGCACTCAAGGCATGACACACTGAGCGTGATTTACACACAAAAATTGTCGAGCTCTCAAACCTTTAGATTCTCGATTTGTAAGATAAAATAAGATAAGGTAAGAAAATGTAATTTTCATTTTACATACACATGGACATTTGTCTTTTGGCACCACATCGCATTTCTAATAAGACAAACACACGATCGTCAAGCATGATTGGACACAAGTACACTACTAAGATAAACCTATCACATGAGCATTTAAACAATGAGATAAAAAAAAAAAAGATATTGCACGCCAGCTTACGACCAAGATCCTTTATAGATTCACACTTTCGTTTCATGCAGGCTCAAATTCATTCCTCCAAAACTCGTAGGCTACGAGTAAGTAATTTCGATCATTAAAGAGACATAATTCGTTCGCAAATCTACTACTACCGTTCTGTCAGGTAATGCTTTTTCCAGCCAAAAACAACGTTTACACAACTTTTCCAGCAGTTAAACAGTTAATATGTTAGCATCATTATCCCTTCAAGATCTCACCTACCTGATCACCAAATTCATTCATTTCGAGGGTGAAGCTGACGTCAGAACGACTGTTGTGTGATTGGATGAAGTCCATGTTACGTAACCATAGCGCATGCGCCCTGGTTTCTTCCTGCACGCTGCTGTAGACTTTACCGTGTTTCTCCTTCCATGCCAGCCATTCTTCTTCCACTACTTCCCCCATGCATACGAGGGTTGCAGATATGAGTAAGGCAGCGACCAAATTAGCCCTCATCCTTCAGTCGGTATGATGATTCTGTAAGAACAGTATGAGTTGTGGAGGAATACATTTTAGCCTGCATGAAACGAAAGTGTACATCAATAAAGGGTCTTAGTCGTAAGCTCGCGTGCAATATCTTGGTTTCTTTACTTCTCTTTTAGTTATCAGTGTTTGTGGTCATATATATCATGTGTCCGGGGGTTAGGGTTAGGGTTGCTGTTTTCTTATGTTTTTGTTTTGCAGACGCAGACAGACAGACAGACAGACAGACAGACAGACAGACAGACACACATACAGACACACACACACACACACACGCACTGCACGCACGCACGCACGCACGCACGCACACATGCACACACATACAAACACATAAGTACGCCCGCGAACACGCCAGCACACACACACCCACACACACACGCACGCGCGCACACACACACACACACACACACACACACACACACACACACACACACACACACACACACACACACACACACACACACACAGAACAAAGCACACACGCAGAAAAGGCAAGCCTGCCTGAATCGCAGGAGAAGCAATGCCAGGTGTGACCACAATAAGTTTTCACAATAACTTTAGTTCAGTGAGTTTACTTATCAGCGGCGACAAGCACATGCGCCTGTTCTGCCCGCACATAATATCTGTTGTATCAAGAGAAGCGAAAAGAAGCCAGTGTGGGAAGGCAAAACAAATCGATGATTCATTGTTATTTCTTATAGCCTTACCTTATATAAATCAGCTCAGTTAATTCTCTTGAAAGGAGTCGTGTAAACCGACAGTCGAAAACCAAGACAGTGCAGCAAACTGAACCTGATTTTTGTGTCTGTTTTTGTTTCAGCTGATTCTGACCAGTCCCGTACGCAGATCACGAAGGATATACTTCTCGGTTTTGATCACGACCTAAACAAGACAACACGGGGGTTATGTGCAAGAAAATAATCATACGGGCGGAACCAAAGCACTGCGTCGGATTGGTTGAAATATCAAACAAGTCTCAATTTCAACCAATCCAATCCGATATCAAGCCCTTTGTTCCCGGCCAGTTGGACTTTTTCTTGCGGTAAACACCCCAGGAAGCAAAACGTAACTGTGTTAAGGGTTTCTCTAGATTATCTGTTATCAGCTCTTCCGCATGTTATCTTACTTTTTAAATAAATAGCGGTTAAATTACTTCCTCCTGTTCAGACAGCTAATACACACACACGCACGAAAGCACGCACGCACACACGAACACACACACATTCACAAAATACACACACGCACAGACACAGACACATACGCGTGACAGAAACATAGATAACTAGACACATACATACAGACAGACACACACACACACACACACACACACACACACACACACACACACACACACACACACACACACACACCGTGGCACACACACGGCGCAGCAAAACCTACCCTGTTGCGATGTAACGGCTGGACTCTTCTGTAGGCAACCTACCTGATCACCAACGAGTTTAGGCCAAGAAAAATTAGAGATAATACAAGCGTTTAGATACCACAGCATGTGATAATCATATGACGAAGCGTACGCTCCGTGTGACAGACGAAATTTAGACCGTGGTATTAGCTTACATCGTAAAGACGGGCTAAGTGGCGTAGTGGATAAGACATCGGCCTCTTAATCGGAAGGTCGTGAGTTCAAATCCCGGCCGCGGCCGCCTGGATGGTTGAGGGTGGAGATTTTTCAGATCTCCCAGGTCAACTTATGAGCAGGCCTGCTATTGCCTTATCCACCTTCCGAGTGTGTACACGCAAGCACAAGACCAAGTACGCACGGAACAGATCCTGTAATCCATGTCAGAGTTCGATAGGTTATAGAAATACGAAAATACCCAGCATGCTTCCCTCGAAAGCGCCGTGTGGCTGCCTAAATGGCGGGGTAAAAACGGTCATACACGTACTGAAAAGCCGTTGGAGCTTCAGCCCATGAACGAAACAAACAAACACGTGGTTTTGTGTTGATGGTGGTAATAGCATAAGGCTTACCTAACCTGAGTCATGTGGCTATGCTATATAAAAAAAATATAAAAAAATAAAAAATCCCTGCGCTTAGAACTGTACCCACGGAATACGCGCGATATAGGCCTAAGCCTTACATTGATTGATCGATTGATATATGAAATAAGACTCAGTTAGAAGACGTGTGTTTTGATTGTTCCGTGTCCACAGTCGGCACTACATTTCTAGTGTTTACTAGGTTGTTTTGTGCCCGATTACGTGCAGACAGACAGCTACAGATATTAGACCAGGATAAACACACACACACACACACACACACACACACACGCGCGCTCACACACACACACACACACATACACACACGCGCACACACACACACACACTCACACACACGCGCGCGCTCACACACACTAACACACTCACACACATACACACACACACATACACACACACACACACACGCGCGCGCTCACCGACACACACACACACACATACACACACACACACACACACACACACACACACACACACACACACACACGCGCGCGCTCACACACACAAACACACACACACACATACATACACACAAACACACATCGTACACACACACACACCGTACACACACACACACACACACTTGACACACACACACATACACACTAACTCACACACACACAAACAGAGGAAAATACAGATACACAGTCACATACCTGGACAACACTAACACCTGAGAGACACAGACCCCTGCCCCTTCCCGGGCACACCGTGACACCCACCAGCAAAAATTCAAAGACGCCCACCGTAGACACGCAATCTAGCCATAGCAAGTCTCGCTGAGGTGCACAAGCCAATGATATTTTTTTGTTATGTTGACTTACTTTGTTATATCAGCGAAGCATTCAATGGTAAGAGTGTAACCTAACAAAACCAGCAACATGCACCTGGTTTTTATTGCCTGTCTGCCACACAAATCTTTTACAATGCTTTTGCAACACATATTTTCTCCGCTTTTTATTAACCACCCAAAAGGAGACACTGCCGTTGGTTGGGAAGTCGCAAGCGAATGAATGATCCAACTAGTGTTTATTATAATAAAACTAGTGTTGACCAGTGAAGTGAGCGATACCTACCGCCTGTGGTTGCACCAAAGATATTTGCCTTTGGTTTCACTATATGACACCCCACACTCCAGGGTTCAAGGGAGAAAACTGCTGTGCAAAAGCACAGTCCAGTGGAGTTCCTTCCCTTGCGTATTTTCAGTAAAAGCGGGGATTCCCCTCTGGCTCTGATCCTGCAATCACCATTACGTAAGTGGCATTTTGGTGGAGACTATGAGATCGTATTGCTTTTGAACATGGGGATTTTGTGGGTAATTATGTGACTCTCAAGTTGTTGCATACGCACATCTCTAATTCAAACCGCTAGCCAAGAACGTGTGTTTCATGTCGGAGCGAAGGCATTTCAGCAAGGCGAGCTATATCAGTGTGTGACAAGTTCACACGGAAGTGGAATGTTGTGTCAAAATTCATTTCAAAAAGCCTATAATCTCCAAGCAAAGTTAGTGTCATATACCTGTGGGCTGAGCTGATAACTAATACAAACACTTGCATTTGTTTTATCATTCCCATGCACAGAAAAATGAGGAAATGAAAGGCAGAAGACTGGAATTACTGGAAAAGAGTGGAAAGCAATTCTGTGTGGCTTGATCAACTTTTTTTTTAAACTATTTAAATTGCAGAGTGAACAATGGAGAAAGATTCTGGCGAATCTACAGATCAGCCCGCTGAAATCACGAAACGTATGTATGTTGGAAAAGTCAGAGAAAATATTGGATATCATTAATTTACTCTTAGTCTTACACTGTTAATTCTGTTGTTTTGTGCCTTTTGCAACTTTTACAAATCTGACTGCCATGCAGCAACCCATTACGGCTTTAAAACTTGAAATCATTTATGATGTGAATAAGCTTTAAAATTGGTGTCTTGTTAAGTCTTAATTCTGATTTCAAATTTTCAGCAAAATGGGTTTGGGGAATCTGACAGTTTGATGGGTGCATGAGATGCAATTAGAGTTTCTGAGCCATTTTCTTAGTTGCAGGTAGAATCAGCCTTTGCATGTGTGCTCACACACACATCTATGCACATGGAATTACCTGCTTGCACATGTGTACATGTGTGTGTGTGTGTGTGTGTGTGTGTGTGTGTGTGTGTGTGTGTGTGTGTGTGTGTGTGTGTGTGTGTGTGTGTGTGTGTGTTCCTAGCAATAACAATAACACGTAATGTGTGTGTCTATGCTGTACAGTAGAGTGTGATGTAGTAGAGTCTAATTATTTCTCTGTGTCTTTGCAATGTTCAAAGTATACTCACTGATAATCTTTCTGCTTGATTCTCAGATGTCTTCACCAACCTGGAAAAATTTCTTCTGGCCATCCATGCCAGATTTCTAGAGATTGTAGACCCCATTGAGTCAGGGCTGATCGACATTCTGCGACAGGACAATGTTCTGGGCTGTGACGAGGAAGAGGAAATTAGAGCTGAGGCAACGAGGATAAACAAAGCCAGAAAATGCTGGAACATTCTACAAGCGGTGCAGCCTGCAGTGTTCCAGCGTCACTGTTTTCCAGCCCTGAACAATCGCTTTCCACATGTTCTCCAGGAGGCGGTATTCTGCTGGGATAGAGCACGGGATGCTGCCAAGTTGTGTCTGCGCCATGTGATAAAGAAGACTTGCCTGCGTCGATTTGCTGACGTCTTTGTAATGACGGGGGCGTGCTCGCATGATGAGTATTGGTAAGCTGTGTAATTCATGACAATGTGAAAATGTATATACCATTATGTTTGGGGATGCAGTTTAAGACTTCTCCTTTTTTAAGACCTTGGATTATCAGATTTTCTGTTCATAAATCTGTAAATGTACCCCCATTTTAAGACTTTGTACTTTTTAATACAGTGATGTACATTTTAGTCGGTCTCCGGTCTCTGACCGATCCAATTTCCCCAGGACCTATAGCTTTAACCCCAGCAGGACACAGGTCCGATTAACCTACAGAAGAAGTGGTCAAGGGTCCGATCGTTTTTGACAATGAAGCGGACATGCGGACTGTTCAATTTTCAAGAGGAAAGCTTGTTTCGGTTTTGCCAAGCGAAAGTAAACACTGCGTGAGGAAAGCTGGTTTCGGTTTTGCCAAGCGAAAGTATGCACTGCGTGTGACCAGTTTGTTGAGTGAACGAGGCACCATATGGGATCTGATTCTTTGAATTAATTTATCCTCAAGTTGGATCAAGAAGAAAAAAAGAAAACCGAACCCATATGGTGCCTCGAGTGCATTCATTGGCTCAGCAATAAATCGTTGAGAGAGGATTCAGTGCACAGAACTTGGTGTGCACGGCTCGAAGAAACCGATTGTGTGTCAAAACCCAGGACATGATCCTGAAAGCAAAACTTGAGGGACCCGCAGAACGGTCAGATGCCTACCTGAAAAACATTGTCGACAGATGGGCAGTGAAAAAAACCCGACAACTGTTCAAATAACTTTGAAATGTGATTCAATCCTTTGAGTATCTAGTCATGACAGTCGCGGAAGGTGGAATAATTTAAACTGAAAAATCTTTTTAAATGCGGTTTTACGAGTCGTGTTTTTGTCCTATTGAAATTGCAATCTCAGGACACTGTGTCCTATTGATTTTCAGTCTTCAGGACAATTGTCCTAAAGGCTGCTAGAAAAATGTACATCACTGTAATACCTAATTTTCTCAGATTATTGAAGGTTTTCAAGGGGGATTCCAATGTAGAGGATTCAGGGACTTAAATGTGTCTTTGCGTTTCACTTGTGTTTTTGTTTTCTTGTACATGTATGTATTTTGTATCTTCGATTATAAAGGCATTGTCAAGACATATGTCAAACACACGCTCAGAACAATGTAATCCTGCAAAAGTTGTGAATGGTAGAGCAGGCAAGCAGGCCTTGACATTAACTTTTCTGACAACTTGCCCTGTCGGGCAAGTACACATCAAAACTACTTGCCCCATTTTTTTTTTACTTGCCACAATAAACTAAATAGAGAATGAGATATAAAACAATAAAACGGAGTAACGCAAACAGTAACACACTGACTCTTTTGCTCAAAGATGTTTTGCAAGCATTTCTTTCTTTCAACAAGTGAAGGTATTTATTTATTATCATTGCTTAACGACTACGTTGGTCTTCTTGCTCTCTCTCCCTCTTCCCACCACCTTTGAACAGCAAGAGCTGAGTTGTAGCCATCAGGTTCTGGCCCTTCAATGCTCAAGTACATGAGCATGGACAGAGTCTCTGTGTTCAGGCTTGAACGCCAGTCACTCATAACACGTTTCATGCACAAGAAACCTCTCTCACAGCTAGCGGTGGACATGGGCAACGTTAAAATCCTTACCTTGCAGAACATCAGACACTTTTCGTGGTCGTATTTTACCCACGGGAATTCCGTAAGCCAAGATGAGAGGAATTTCCGGTCACGACAGGCCTCGAATGCCTTCTTCTGGGATTTTCGTTTCGAATCATCGTCTGTGTCATCTACACGGCGCTTTGAAGTTGTTAAAAAGGAAAACATCGACGACTGCGAAGCCATTTTGAACTGTGCTTCTCAGTTTTCAGATTTTCACTGATATATTGTCACTTGCCCCGTCGGGCAGCTGGTCATAAGGTTTACTTGCCCGACAGGTTCAAACGCTTGCCCCGGGCTGTCGGGCATTCGTTATTGTCGAGCCCTGGCAAGGCGAGCTGAGTTTAGACCAGAGGTGTGCCCTGTTTGGTAAGGGTACATCGTTTTTACGGTAGGAACAGCTGCACCACAACATTTAACAAAAACAACAAAAGTCTTTAGTTTTGACCTAAGAAAACAAAACGCAAAACACACGAAAAAAACACTGATTTCATAATTGAATCAATGATGTCCGGTAAAACAGTTCAATGGATATAAACTAAGTATTTTCGTTGTTGTACATTTCAGTACTGTGACCGAAGGCTGCCCAGACAGGACCAAATGGGACTTGGTTTTCCGTTTGTGTGCAAAAAATGGGGAAAACGCTGAATTTGTCCAGCAGGTGAAAACAAAGCTGATGAGTTTCCAGGTGGAGATACCTGACAATTTCCACACCTCACTGTCCACTGGCTTCCCCTGTGAATGCACGGCTGCAGCCAATGCAAGCCAAAAAAAGAAGGTATGTGCAGAAAAGAGAAAAAGAAAAGAAAAAGAGAGAGAGAGAAAAGGGAGTGCAACACTTAGACAGTTCCTTATGCTGTTACTAGCTACCCCCCACACCTTCCACACACACACACACACACACACACACACACACACACACACATACACACACACACACATACACACACCCACACACACACATACACACACACACCCACACACACACACACACACACATACACACACACACACATACACACACACACACACACACATACACACACACATACACACACACATACACACACACACATACACACACACACACACACACACACACACACACATACATACATACACACACGCAAAAACACATACACGCACACACACACACACACACACACACACACACACACACACACACACACACACACACACACACACACACACACACACACACACACGCACACACTCTCTCTCTCTCTCTCAGTTTCTCTCTATCATGTGCTCATGCACACAAACACATACATGTACATAAATACACGTGCACACTTACTTTCTCTCTCTGTCCCTCTACCTTCCTCCTCTCTGTCGTGTGTTTGTTTGCTCGTTGATGCAAAATAGTGAGCTAAGCATGCTTGTGTGCGCAGTCTGTTTTTGACTCCCATGAGTAATCGGTGAGTCTTAGTACTGAGCATGCAGTGTCCGTCTGTATGGATGGCCGGCAGGTGTGAATGTAGATGTTTTGAATGGCAGTATCTTTTCTTATTCCCCCCTCTGCTTCTTTACCTCTGTAAACTTGTAGGGGTAGTTATTTTTCGATAATGACCCAG
Source organism: Littorina saxatilis (assembly GCF_037325665.1). Classification (NCBI taxonomy): domain Eukaryota; kingdom Metazoa; phylum Mollusca; class Gastropoda; order Littorinimorpha; family Littorinidae; genus Littorina; species Littorina saxatilis. The sequence continues at coordinate 48,934,196 of NC_090251.1, forward strand.
CAACCAAACAAATAACGACCCAGCAACAGCCTGAATCCTCGATAGTGCAATGGGTTGAGAGGTTGTTCTGTTTCGGAACTACTTTTTGCGACTGAAAAGTTCCGAACGCTCTAATGTACGAAGTATACATCTCTGGAGCAAACAATACAAACATACCGCATTTAAATTAACAACTACAGGCCTGAACACATGAATCTCCATATAAAATCCATGAGTTCGGTTGTTTTCTGAATCTCATCTGCCGTGTTCAAGCCGTTCATCACAAGCAATTTCCCAAGGCAAGTAACTCATACTTTGTCTAGCGACAAGAGTAGTTCCCCTTCTTTTCACTCAGTTCCTTCGACAACAGACTGCAATCCGACGGTCAGTTTTCAACAATATTTCATTTAATAAACAGATCACACGCAACCAAATGCACACATCTCATCAATTTAAACAACATAAAGGGGTTTCATACACTATTTTCCCCAGAAAACTGAACTTCATACAGTTTTTAACGTTGGAACACGGGTGCAAAAGTTCGTCTGCTAGTCCCATTTGACGAAAAAACATTATCCTTAGCGATACCAAAACATATACAGAACACACAATATCTGCCTTTGCCGCCACAGCAGAATAACAGCATATCTGTGTACTTGATTTTAGCCCAAAATAGGAAAACTGACAAGAAGTGTTAACAGAATGGAATGATTTGCACGGAACTATACAACCGCGCATTAATCGATCGCCTGCGCAGGTTGACTGGTTGAGAGAATAGGATTCGTTCAAACTTTCGCAAAAAAACTCCTCTTTTCTTTGAATAACTGAAGAAAGGAGGAATAAAGAGGTTACACACCTCGTCTCAGTGATTATAAAAAATAATGGTCTCAGTTCGCGGTCATGAAAAAGCTCGCTAAAGCTCGCATGTTTCATGATCCGCTAACTTCGACCATTATTTTTAATAATCACTGAGACTCGGCGTGTAACCTCTACGTATTTTGCATTTTATTTCTTATTTGATAATTGTGTATTCATGTGTTGGCTTTTGTGTTTGGGTGCTAGGCTCTGAAATGTTGTACTACCTTTTATATTTGCAGAAGATTGGAAAATCAAAAAAGGCTCGCAGGGTGAAAAGACAACTGGAGAAATGCATACCGATTGATGAGTTCTCCATTTCTGCCATAAAACACATGGTAAGGAAACACATTTGAGTTTTTACATGAATACGCACAACAGAACATGTGAGGGTTGTTTTCAGAAACATATGCGTGTTTCTGTCGCACGGAGCCCCACAAATAAACATGAGAGTAGACACAGAATTTTCTTACATGTTAAAAATCAACACTTATTACAACAAATTCAGACAGAAAGGAAATATTGTTCCTACTCGTTTCCTTGATATGGGTTATTTATGGTGAAAGCGACGGGCGCAGTGGCGTGGTGGTAAGACGGCGGCCTCCTAATCGGGAGGTCGTGAGTTCGAATCCCGGTCGCTGCCGCCTGGTGGGTTAAGAGTGGATATTTTTCCGATCTCCCAGGTCAACTTATGTGCAGACCTGCTAGTGACTTAACCCCCTTCGTGTGTACACGCAAGCACAAGACCAAGTGCGCACGGAAAAGATCCTGTAATCCATGTCGGAGTTCGGTGGGTTATGGTAACACGAAAATACCCAGCATGCCTACTCAACGAAAGCAGAGTGACCTGACTATGCTCTCAGAGTATAGTGTGGGGAACCCAAATGGGCAAACGAGCTCACACGTAACCAGAAACATTCTGGAACGCTGAAGAAGTAGAAGAATGGGGAAAGCTATAAAGTAATACATTACTTGAAGAATTGATCTGACAACGAGCAAAGTTAGTGGCGTCCTAAAATTGACTGCATTTCTGTTTTGCATCAGAACTAAACACTTATATTGATCGAAGTTGTTAAACACGTCGCGAAAAGAGAAATAACTACATTTAGTCAATCTGTCGAACTAACAGAATGACATTGAATGCACTGCATTTTTTCACCAGTGCAAGACCATATAGCGTTGTCAATTCCCCGCGGCATGGAAATCGCTGACACTTTCACAGAAAAATTATACAGAAATTGAAAAGTCATTATAGCGCAGTAGCGATTGCACTTCACAGGAAAGCGCGCTTTTCTCTATTAATTCTTTTTAACTTTCCGAGCTTGTTTTCAATCCAAACATAACATATTTATATGTTTTGGGAATCAGGAAATAATAAAAAATAAGATGAAATTATCTTTGAATCTATTTCTAAAATTTTAATTTCAGTTAGAATGTTCAGATTTTTAATGACCAAACTCATTTATTAATGTTTAAGCTTCTAAGTTGAAATGCAATCCCTTAGTCCGGGCTTTGTCAAAAATTTCTTCACCAAAATGTCAATTAATTTAATTGAAAATTGAGGGTGTGACAGTGCCACTTCAACTTTCAAAAAAGCCGGATATGACCTCATCAAAGACATTTATCAAAAACATGAAGAAAAACAACCCGGGTGATATCCTTTGCAGGAATTATCATGTAAAGTTTCATGAAGATCGGTCCAGTAGTTCTCCCTGAATTGCTCTACATATACACACAGACACACGCACACACAGACACATACCCTCGTCGCGATTCCCCGTCTATGTTAAAACAAGAGGAAGAGGGATAAAGCACTAGCAGGTCTGGGAGACCGGAAAAAATCTTCATCACTGGCACGGCTGGGATTATGACACTTAACCTTTTGCATGGGAAGCCGGCGTTTTATCCACTAATCCATAATTGCGCTCGGCAAGTGTATAATCTAAATGTACGCAAATATGTGTGTTGCAGAAACTTGAACACGATTCAAAGTCAGAGGCATGTGAGTCGTCTTCTGTCTACCCACCGTCATCTGCAGATGATACCAGAGACAAAGGAAATGGCAGTGCAAGTATCAGCAGTGGGACAACTGGACAAACTGTCAAGGCTGAAGTATCGGACCATGAGATGGAGGAAACACAGTTTGAAACTGAAGAACAGAAAGGTAATTATAATACACATAGCACGTGGTGCAGCAGTGTACTAAATTTGAACTGAAAAGCTCCCACAATAGAAGTTTTTTGGGAATAACTCTGTCAGGATTTTTAGCGGTCTGGAGGAGTAAGTTTCCCTCAAAAGTGCAGACAGGTTTCACAACATCCGGAACATTCTGCACGCATCCGACGGGCTGTATCCCGCGATCGTCACGATAAACCAACTCCGATGTGTATGCTATGCGGCGTGCGCTACATATGATACCATTTTCTTTCGAAAATATAATCATCAGAGCCACGGATGGCTTGCTGATCACTGGAAGTGTTTGCTAAGAAAGTGTGTTTTCCTAATACCACATGACCTCCAGCCAAACCCACATGACCTCGATCAAAACACGTTGTGATACGTGCCAGCGATCCTTTCCACAACAAATTCTGAACTCCGATGAACTCACGGACGCTTTTTTCTTTTTAAAGAAAAGGCTATACGCGCCACATGGCATACACATCGGAGTTGGATGTGCGTGCCAATCGCAGGATACAGCCCGTCGGATGCGTGGACAGTGTTCCGGATGTTGTGAAATCTGTCTGCAGTTAATAAGGGAACCTACTCCTCCAGACCGCTGATAATCCTGACAGAGTAATTTTGGAAAATCGTCTATTTGGAAGCTAAAATTATAAATGACAGAACATACAAAACATTTAAGTAGGCCATACAGTATCTGTCACCTTGACTCGCAGCACACGCATTTTCTTTAAATGATTAATTCAGTTATGAAGCTGAATGGGAAGAAGTTCGGTATTTGAGAACTTGCATTCACCACTTTGACAGGCCAATGGACAGACAGACAACAGATGGGTTGTGAAAAAAGAAGCAAAATAACATTTTTGTCCTGATTATCATTCTCAAAATACCAGAATTATAACGCAAATCTGTTTTATGCAAAATGGGCTTACAGTTTATTTTATCGCGCTATCTTTGTTGATAGATTTAGGCCAGCCCAGGGCTTTTCTAGTCTATGTAGCACAGTGTTCAATTTCATTCTTTTAGGCCGATATATTAACTAAATGCTTTGATATCGCTCAATAAGATTCCTTGATATATGGTTTTATTACCAATTCGGTGCCCCATATGGCTTTTTGACCAATCAGGGCGGATTCTAGGTGACCCTCTAAATGTTATAACGTTCAGGCAGGGACCCTTTTTGTTTATCAAGCTAAAAATTAACAAGACACAGTAACAATTTAAATCAACAATATCAGCGTGATTTATTAAAAAACGACGTTAAACACCAAATAAAGAAAGAAAGAAAGAAAGATTTATTCTAAAGAATGACACTTCAAATGCTGTCAGATAATACTCTCTTTATGTAAAAAAATACCAAAAGGCGAGTTTTGTCGATGGGTGCTTTACGGAACAGCAAGGCACCGCCCATCCTCTGAGTGTGCAATGGGACCCGCTCACTTGAAATCTAAATTATATAAGTTCGGAAAAATCAAGTGAAATTGTGTCACTCGCTTTACGTCAAATGTATCTCTTGCGTCATTTCCCATCCATCTGGAGTCGGTTCTAAATCTGTCGCTCTCTGTTCAACAAGAAAAAGCTAAGCAACCGAAACGCATGTTCAACATGGTTTATCTTGTGAGATTGTTGTGTGTCAAACGCATTTGACCTGTGAATATTCATCACGTCAGGTGTGTTACTCTGATTGGCTGACCCAGGTCACGAGAATTCTTTGACTGACAGGCATAATCAGGTAGGAGCGCTCAAGTTCCCATTGCGGCTGTTCCGTCTAATTCGCGGGGTCGCTTCGAAATTTCTTTTGGTCGATTTAAACGGTAATAAAACCGTTATTTCTAATATGCTGACTGTTAGCAAATGATAACAGACATGTCGCACACACGATATCAGCATTCGCCTTAAAGGCTCATGCTTGATATTTTTTTCTCGACATGTCTGTTATCATTTGCTAACAGTCAGCATATTAGAAATAACTTATAATACAGTGATGGCCAAATCTCAAAATTTAAACTCGCCATCCGGGCGAGTAACTTAAAAAAAGTCACTAGCCCGCCATACATTTCGCTGGCCCGGTACATACCACAGTTGCTGCATCTGCAGCGTTTATAACACTTTGAAACTAGATAGTACAACCAGAAATGTTCCATTTGACCAGAATGTTGTATTGGCCAGCCGGGCGAGTTGTCAGGCGGTTACTACTAGCCTGGCGGATTTTTTACTTGCCCCTGGCAATCGGGCGACCGATTTGGCCATCCCTGGTTATATGTTTTCACAAAGAAGCTAACACTTATTCTTTTCCCTATTTCTGTGCAGAAACATACCTTCTAGAAATGGAACAGACGAACAAGGCAGTCACGAAAGCATGTAGTATCAGATCGCTGTCCAGGGAACTTGCAGGAATCAAGGAGGAACTCAGCACACTTAGAGAAAAAGCAAAATCTGAGTCGGAGACCTCAACTAATCGTGCCTTTTTAAATGATGGGAAAATCTACAGACTACACGACAGAGCAAGAAGCATTTATCAGACACTGAAGCAGAACTATGAAGAAGTTTCTGAATTGAAAAGAAAAATTGCAGCCGAAGAATTAACATTTGATTTTGAAATACCTTTTACTCGTAAAAAGGTTTTGCTTGAGAGGCGACATATGTTGGTTAGTGAGGTTACAGAAGCTACCTCATTCCTTCAGCAAGCAGAGTCTTTGTACCCAACAATGTCTATCCCGGAAAAAACAAAACCAGCTACTTGTGTTCCTGTGACAAACATGTTTTCACCAAGTCTCCCATGGGACTTTGATGACGATGATTTCAGGGATATATTCGAAGATGAGAATGATTTGTTTGAAGGACATGAACCTGATGATTTTGATATATATGGTCCTAGCCCAGATATGTCATATGGAGAGGAGGATGATGGTGGAAATGACGACCATCCTGAGGAGGAACATGAACCTGATGATTTTGATATATATGATCCTAGCCCAGATATGTCATATGGAGAGGAGGATGATGGTGGAAATGACGACCATCCTGAAGAGGAACATGAACCTGATGATTTTGATATATATGATCCTAGCCCAGATATGTCATATGGAGAGGAGGATGATGGTGGAAATGACGACCATCCTGAAGAGGAACATGAACCTGATGATTTTGATATATATGATCCTAGCCCAGATATGTCATATGGAGAGGAGGATGATGGTGGAAATGACGACCATCCTGAGGAGGAACATGAACCTGATGATATTGATATATATGATCCTAGCCCAGATATGTCATATGGAGAGGAGGATGATGGTGGAAATGACGACCATCCTGAAGAGGAACATGAACCTGATGATTTTGATATATATGATCCTAGCCCAGATATGTCATATGGAGAGGATGATGATGGTGGAAATGACGACTATCCTGAGGAGGAACATGAACCTGATGAATTTGATAATTTTGATTGAGATGATCATACCTGTGATAAGTCTTATGAAGAGGATGGTTATGATGAAATTGATGGGCATTTTTAGAAAAGCAGTGAGCACTATGTGATGGGAATGAGATATTTCAATCTCCCAGGTACACGTATGTGTAGATCTGCTTGTGCCATATTCATCCCCTTGGCGTGTACACGCAATCACAAGACCAAGTCTGCCATGTGCTGTCAAAACCGAGTAAGTCCATTTTGTTCAAAAATGATATTTTTTGTTCATCAAAAAGAAGGAATCAATGCGCATCTTTTGTGGGAATTACTACGTTTTAGGGTGCTTAATGGTTGGTTGGTTTTTGGGGTTTAATGTCTCTTCAGCAGATGCTAGCTGCTATTCGAGACCGGGGTGCTTAATAAGCAGATATGAACAAGTAAGTCCACAACCAAAACAACTTTTTTAAGTGTGCATGAATGTTTTGACAAAAGCAAGTAAATCCAAGGGGTTCCCAATTTTCGTTTAATGGTAGTATTCTAATTAAATCAAGTTGGCGTTTTAATGAAACAGATCCTGTGATTAGTCAGAATGCCCCAACTCATTAAAAATTACCGGTCATTAAGTATAGGTTACTTGCCGAGTCTCAGTGATTATTAAAAATAATGGTCGAAGTTAGCGGATCATGAAAAATGCGAGCTTCAGCGAGCTTTTTTATCAGTGACCGCGAACTGAGACCATTATTTTTGATAATCACTGAGACGAGGTATGTAACCTCTTTATTCCTCCTTTCTTCAGTTATTCCAAAAAAACAGGAGTTTTTGTGCGAAAGTTTGATCGAATCCGAATCACTCAACCAGTCAACCTGCGCAGGCGATCGATTAATGCGCGGTTGTATAGTTCCGTGCAAATCATTCCATTCTGTTAACACTTCTTTTCAGTTTCCCTGTTTTGGACTAAAATCCAGTACACAGATATGCTGTTATTCTGCTGTGGCGGTAAAGGCAGATATTGTGTGTTCTGTTTATGTTTTAGTATCGCTTAGTAAATGTTCTTTCGTCAAATGGGACTAGCAGACGAACTTTTGCACCCGTGTTCCAACGTTAATTTCTTTATGAAGTTCAGATTTCTGGGGAAAATAGTGTATGAAACCGCTTTATGTTGTTTAAATTGATGAGATGTGTGCATTTGGTTGCGTGTGATCTGTTTATAAAATGAAATATTGTTGAAAACTGACCGTCGGATTGCAGTCAGTGTTGTCGAAGAAACTGCGTTAAAAGAAGGGGAGCTACTCTTGTCGCCAGAGTATGAGTTACTTGCCTTGGGAATTTGCTTGTGATGAACGGCTTGTGCACGGCAGATCTAGATTCAGAAAACAACCGAACTCATGGATTTTATATGGAGATTCATGTGTTCAGGCCTGTAGTTGTTAATTTAAATGCGGTATGTTTGTATTGTTTGCTCCAGAGATGTATACTTCGTACGTACAGAGCGTTCGGAACTTTTCAGTCACAAAAGTAGTACCGAAACAGAACAGCATCTCAACCCATTGCACTATCGAGGATTCAGGCTGTTGCTGGCTCGTTATTTGTTTGGTTGCTGGGTCATTATCGAAAAATAGCTAGCTCTACAAGTTTACAGAGGTAAAGAAGCAGAGGGGGGAATAATTGTCGATAACCACTCGCTAAAAAAGCCATTCTCGCCTTCCCGCTCTTTCTCCCTCTCTCTTTCCATCTCTCTATCTCCCTCCCTCCCTTTATTTCTCTCTCTCCCTCCATTCCTCCCTCCCGCTCTCCCCCCCCCCCCCTGCTTTCTCTCCTCTCTCTCACTCTCTCTCACTCCCTGTTTCTCCCTCTCCCTCTCTCTCTCTTTCCATCTTGTGCAAATTCGTAGTGTTATTTTCACTGTTTTGTCTCTTGACAACACTTCTTCTTCCAAATATTTTGGTTAAACCAAGCAAGTCCGCTTGCTTAGATCTGCCCATTTTTTGTTAAATTTAGTCAAGTTTTGACTAAATGTTTTAACGTAGAGGGGGGAATCGAGACGAGGGTCGTGGTGTATGTGTGTGTGTGTGTGTGTGTGTGTGTGTGTGTGTGTGTGTGTGTGTGTGTGTGTGTGTGTGTGTGTGTCTGTGCGTGTGTGTGTGTAGAGCGATTCAGACTAAACTACTGGACCGATCTTTATGAAATTTGACATGAGAGTTTCTGGGTATGATATCCCCTGACGTTTTTTTCATTTTTTCGATCAATATCTTTGATGACGTCATATCCGGCTTTTCGTGAAAGTTGAGGCGGCACTGTCACGCTCTCATTTTTCAACCAAATTGGTTGAAATTTTGGTCAAGTAGTCTTCGACGAAGCCCGGACTTCGGTATTGCATTTCAGCGTGGTGGCTTAAAAATTAATTAATGACTTTGGTCATTAAAAATCTGAAAATTGTAAAAAAAATATTGTTTTATACAACGATCCAAATTTACGTTTATCTTATTCTCCATCATTTTCTGATTCCAAAAACATATAAATATGTTATATTTGGATTAAAATCAAGCTCTGAAAATTAAAAATATAAAAATTATTATCAAAATCAAATTTTCCAAATCAATTTAAAAACACTCTTATCTTATTTCTTGTCGGTTCCTGATTCCAAAAACATATAGATATGATATGTTTGGATTAAAAACACGCTCGGAAAGTTAAAACGAAGAGAGGTACAGAAAAGCGTGCTATCCTTCTCAGCGCAACTACTAAACCGCTCTTCTTGTCAATTTCACTGCCTTTGCCACGAGCATGAGCGGTGGACTGACGATGCTACGAGTATACGGTCTTGCTGAAGAATTGCATTGCGTTCAGTTTCATTCTGTGAGTTCGACAACTACTTGACTAAATGTTGTATTTTCGCCTTACGCGACTTGTTAGATCTGATATTGGGGGAAAAGTAGTAAAACCAAGTAAGTCCACAAAATGCCCAACAAAACCAAAAACATCCTTCAGATTAGTATAAAAATTGTAAACGTAAATTTATGCTATTTATCTTATTATCTCGGGGGGTTACTTTTGAGACATTTTATCAAACAGTAAAAGTCGTTTTTCTCGGAAATACATGTAGCTTCAGTGGACTTACTCGGTTTTGTCAAAACACGGCAGAAGTACATATACGCACCAATAAGATCTTGTCATAATTATGTCAGAGTTTGATGTCTTATTGAAAAAAAAATAAACTGAAAGCATCCCCCGAAAACAAAGTATGCTTGCCCAAATGTCGGAGAAAAAACCGGTCATGCATGTTTAAGTCCATTCGAGCAAAATACAAGTGTACATGGGAGTTGCAGCCAGTGAACGCAGAAGGAGTATAACATGCTTGCTTATGATAATGGTGACTGTGGCTCAGGTTATTTCTAACCCGTATGTTTTTAAAAACAGTCAGGTCACTGTTATTGAGTCTTCAGAATCTTGCGGTTCCTTTGACAGTGGTTATCATTTCAGATTGTGTTTTTGTGTGTGTAAAGGTTTCAGCTTTTATTTGAAGATTGTTTTGTGATTGCCTTCTATTTTCTCTTTTTACTCGTTTTGTGTAACTCATTTCCATATTAAGAATCTGCATGCTTATGCTTATGCTGTATGTGTGCGTGCGTGCATACATTTGCTTCTGTTTGTGTGTGTGTGTGTGTGTGTGTGTGTGTGTGTGTGTGTGTGTGTGTGTGTGTGTGTGTGTGTGTGTGTGTGTGTGTGTTTCACCGAACCATTTCGATGTAATTGTATCCCTTTTTGATAAGACGTACACTGCAGGTGCCTATTTTGACATATTCTGTAGTTGTGAATGTTGTCTTCTTCTTCGGATTTACACGTATAAGTTTTGTGATTTATGGAAAATCAGGACAGTTTTTTTCAAGAAATCAAGTCAAAAAGTTAAACGTTGAATGTTTGTGTTAATCAGTGTGTAATATGCCATAGATACGTAGGTATGTATGTATTGTGTATAGATTATTATTTGTGTACGTTAAATATGGATCACTGTATTATTATTTAAGTACATGAAAACCAAATTGGAAGATATTGGAATAAGTATGTTTTGTTTGAACAGGAGCGATTAAAATGTTACGGTACATGTGTAACCGTGTACCGAAACACTACGATCACCTCGGGAAGCGAAGTGCAATCAAACAGGATTGAAAATGTTAGGGCTAATTTCTTAGCCCTATAAAAACTGTTATGCAAACCCGAAGGTTTCCAAGAACATACAGACAATATGATGATAAAATCGTTTATTTAACGTCACTCTGTAAAAACATTGGCGACATTTGTCTTAGATTAAGAACACACACAGGCACGCACACAAACTTTCCCTTTATGTACAGTGGTTCACCACCCTCCCGCCCCCCGCACACTCTCCCTCATCTAATTAAAAAGTGTGTTAAGAGATACTTGGATATAAAATGGTATTTTTAAAAGTTCTGATAAAAATATATAGTAGCTGTATGAGAAGCAATGGCGTCAGCCGCAGCAATGTCTCTTCATATCCAGGGACCAAGTGGGTGCGTGTGCATAAGTCCAGCGATAAGTTTGGGACCTTGCCACCCAAGGTCTTTATTAAAACTTAAAAGATAGCTTAATTTTTCCTTTGAGGTATTTGGCAGGATATTTCTATTTGAGTTTATAAACTGAGTCAGGGGTTGAAAGTGGCATGAGTTCAAATCACACTCCAAAGTCAAATGAGCAATGGTGAGGTCGGATTGACAGGTGCATTTAAGCTCTAGAAATTGGTAGTTCCCAGCATCTGCCCTTAGGCGGTTAATCCTTTTTATTACACGTGGGCATGCATTATAGGTGTTCATCTGTTTTGATGGGGCTTCCCGAATGAGCCAGCCAGAGCTTATAGCCGTGTGCATATATTTGTTCCTTCATTCTCTCCAGAGAAGAGAGTCTGTAAGGCTACTGATCTCAGAAGCAGACAATGGCAGGTCTACCTCGGAGGCGCCTATGCCTTGGGCAGCTTCTTTAGCGGCTTTGTCCGCTTTCTCGTTGCCAGGCACTTTCACGTGTGCTGGACACCAGACAAGGTTAATCTCGCTTCCTTTTTACATTTAGTCAAGTTATGACTAAATGTTTTAACATCGAGGGGGGAATCGAGACGAGGGTCGTGGTGTATGTGCGTGTGTCTGTGTGTGTGTGTGTGTGTGTGTGTGTGTGTGTGTGTGTGTGTGTGTGTAGAGCGATTCAGACTAAACTACTGGACCGATCTTTATGAAATTTGACATGAGAGTTCCTGGGTATGAAATCCCCGAACATGTTTTTCATGTTTTTGATAAATGTCTTTGATGACATCATATCCGGCTTTTCGTGAAAGTTGAGGCGGCACTGTCACGCCCTCATTTTTCAACCAAATTGGTTGAAATTTTGGTCAAGTAGTCTTCGACGAAGCCTGGACTTCGGTATTGCATTTCAGCTTGGTGGCTTAAAAATTAATCAATGACTTTGGTCATTAAAAATCTGAAAATTGTAAAAAAAAATAAAAATTTATAAAACGATCCAACTTTACGTTTATCTTATTCTCCATCATTTGCTGATTCCAAAAACATATAAATATGTTATATTCGGATTAAAAACAAGCTCTGAAAATTAGATATATAAAAATTATTATCTAAATTTTTTTTTCGAAATCAATTTAAAAACACTTTCATCTTATTCCTTGTCGGTTCCTGATTCCAAATACATATAGATATGATATGTTTGGATTAACAACACGCTCAGAAAGTTAAAACGAAGAGAGGTACAGAAAAGCGTGCTATCCTTCTCAGCGCAACGAATACCCCGCTCTTCTTGTCAATTCCACGGGCACTGCCTTTGCCACGGGCGGTGGAGTGACGATGCTACGAGTATACGGTCTTGCTGCGTTGCGTTGCGTTCAGTTTCATTCTGTGAGTTCGACAGCTACTTGACTAAATGTTGTATTTTCGCCTTACGCGACTTGTTTTATAATTTTATTTGCCAGCTCCTTTATGGCAATGACAAGATCATGTCTTTTTGATCTTTTGTTAGATCTTAATGCTTCAATGGCTGCTTTGGAGTCAGAGAATATAGCTATCTTTTGAGGAGGAGTGTTCTTGAGATTGAGATGAAAAAGCGACATGCAGATGACAAGGAGCTCAGCTGAGAAGATCGAGTTTCTGTTGCACAGTTTAAATTTCCCAGTCATGTCATCGCTGGGGATTACAAAAGCTGCGCCAGCCTTCTTGTCATCCAACACTAACCCGTCTGTGTAAACATGAACATGGCCTTTGTATACAATATCAATGTGCTCAAGGGCTTGTATCCTGAGTAATAACTGATCATCCTTTGTAGCTGTGCAATATTCTGTGTCAAAATTCATTTCTTTCATTGTCCATGAGGGATCACGAGATATGGGGTTTTGGGCCACATCATTTGGGTCGACACTGATTTCACTAAAGAGTGAAGCATTGAATTGAGCCAGTGAGGTGAAAGTAGTGCCAAAGTGGGCCTTTTTGTTTTGGACATGGTTGTAATGCGGTTGTAGCTCCTCTTTTGTTGAGTTTTGCACTGTGTTGGCTCGAACATTGTAATCTGCGCAGCACTTACGTCGCCACATGTCAAGAGGGAGGAATCCTGCTTGGTGGTATACAATGGCCTGCTTTGAATGCCTTGGGTGTCCAAGGGCAAGCCAAAGGGCACGACATTCCGCTGACTGTAGCTTATCAAGCCATTTTCGAGCCGACGAGAAGTAGGCCTCCTGTCCATATGATAGTCTTGATCTTATAAGAGCTCTGGTGATGTTTGTTAGAATAACTGGGCACTTTGCCCATGGTTGGGCAGCCAGTATTTTAAGAAGGTTGATGGTCTTATTTGCTTTGCTTAAAAGATACTTTAAGTGAGCAGTCCATAGTCCATTTGAGGTGAAAAGTACGCCCAGATATTTCACCTGCTGACTGGGTGAGACAACAGATTTATCTAGTGAGAACTGTATCTTTTCTCGGTCTTCCAGTTTTCGGTTTGTAAAGACAACGAATACAGTTTTCTCGGCAGAGAGAGTGAAGCCATTCTCCCGCATATAGTTCGCAATGTTATCTATAGCTGTTTGCCACTCTTTAAAGAATTTGTGTTCTGTTTTATAGGTTTTGTTTTGATACTCTTTGCATAGAGCAATATCATCCGCATAAAGCGTCAGTTCGGCTCCATGTGTTTTAATTGTCGATATGTCATGCAGCATAATGCTAAAAAGCAGTGGTGCTATTACTGAGCCCTGTGGCACTCCCATGTCAACTTTTCGAGTGGATGATTTGGCACCTTTA
>NC_090251.1:48952920-48967920 GCF_037325665.1 Littorina saxatilis
TTATCATTATTTTAGCATTTGTTACGTCCCCTGTTCAAGCGTCGGGAACGGCGTGACATGACTCTGCAAATGCGAAACTAAATTATTCATATTTGTTGACTTTTTCACATAGGAGTAGGATAATTAATTGTAAGTTTTGTTTGTATATTTGCAATCAAATACAGCATGAGCTCAAACCATGAGTTTTACATTTTAAAAATACGCCATCATATATACTTGAAATACTCTAATAGCTTTCCTTACGGTACAAACAAGATTGAGTGTGAACATGGCCGGCTAGCTGCTACTTTCCCGCGTGAGCGAAGTTTATTTGTTTTCTTAGTTCAAGTAAATATCGAAAGAAGAGACATTCTTGCGAATGTTGGACAGCACATTGATGATATGTTATCCGAGACGAATGTCGCCTCGGGATCTCAATCTGAGTGCTGGTCCCAGTGCCACGTGGTGGCGGTGATAGTTGACAAGTTAAAATTGTGGAGCCAAGGACGGATGGAAACCTACAGGTGTGTTCAAGCTGTTAACGTCAACTCGAGGACAACCGACGGATCCAGCGAGTAAGTGATTTTGGTTTTTTTTTTTCTTTAATGTTAGTTTTGCTGTTATACAGTGGGGGGGGGGGGGGGGAGTACATACTGCTGTATCTGTAGATGTAGATGTAGGTGTTTTGTCCTGTACAGTGGGGGGGGGGGGGGGGGGGGGGTGGAGTACATACTCATGATACTGCTGAATCTGTAGCTTTAAGTGTGGTTTGCACTGTTACACTTGGGGGGTGGGGTGTATGTATACTGATGTATCTGTAGCTGTAGGTGTGTGTATTGCATTGTAACACTTGGGGGGGGGTACACACTGATCTATCTGTAGCTGGTGGTGTGTTTTGCACTGATGCACACCAATCTTACATGGTCCAATCTTACATGGTCCAACCTTACATGGTCCAAACCTACATGGTCCAATCTTACATGGTCCAATCTTACATGGTCCAACCTTACATGGTCCAATCTTGCATGGTCCAATCTTGCATGGTCCAATCTTACATGGTCCAACCTTACATGGTCCAACCTTACATGGTCCAATCTTACATGGTCCAACCTTACATGGTCCAACCTTACATGGTCCAATCTTACATGGTCCAATCTTGCATGGTCCAATCTTGCATGGTCCAACCTTACATGGTCCAACCTTACATGGTCCAACCTTACATGGTCCAATCTTACATGGTCCAACCATACATGGTCCAACCTTACATGGTCCAATCTTACATGGTCCAACCTTGCATGGTCCAATCTTACATGGTCCAATATTACATGGTCCAATATTACATGGTCCAACCTTACATGGGCCAATCTTACATGGTCCAATATTACATGGTCCAATCTTACATGGTCCAATCTTACATGGTCCAATCTTACATGGTCCATATATATATATTATTGGACCATGTAATATTGGACCATGTAAGATTGGACCATGTAAGGTTGGACCATGTAATATTGGACCATGTAAGATTGGATCATGTAAGGTTGGACCATGTAAGGTTGGACCATGTAAGATTGGACCAATCTTACATGGTCCAATATTACATGGTCCAACCATACATGGTCCAATCTTACATGGTCCAATCTTGCATGGTCCAACCTTACATGGTCCAACCTTACATGGTCCAACCTTACATGGTCCAATCTTACATGGTCCAACCTTACATGGTCCAACCTTACATGGTCCAATCTTACATGGTCCATATATATATTATTGGACCATGTAATATTGGACCATGTAAGATTGGACCATGTAAGGTTGGACCATGTAAGGTTGGACCATGTAAGATTGGACCATGTAAGATTGGACCATGCGTGACCCAACATGGTTTAAAATCGTCACCACGAGTTTTCGTCACACCCAACAATTCAAAGTGTGGTGCAACACACGAACACTATCCAATGTTTTAGCCATTGGTTTGGATGAGCACGACAAACATTTCGTCTGCTTCTAAAGGTGCTACCGCCTCAGAACCGCAGGCGCGAAGAAAAGTTCGCAGGGATTTCCCGATTGCATAACCGGAAACGAAAGGGATCGCTACGAACTAAGTTTCGTTGGTCAATCTAAAGCTCGCTAATAAGCACCATTGTACTTCCTATGTCTTGAATTAACAGCTTTGTGTTGCATGACCTTGGATGACCTTGACCTTGGGTCAAGGTCACATGTATTTTGGTAGGAAAAATGTGTAAAGCAGTTCTTAGTGTATGATGTCATTGCTAGGTTTAGTTATTTGACCTTGACCCTGAAGGCCAAGGTCATGTAAAGGTCAAGGTCAAGCATGTGAGTCGTATGGGCTTTGCCCTTCTTGTTTATACTGCTGTAGCTGTACGGGGAGGGGGGGTATACTGCTGTAGCTGTTAGTGATTTTTGCACTGTTACACGGGGGGGGGGGGGGGGGGGGGGGGGGGTGGAGTACATATATACTGCTGAATCTGTAGCTGTAAGTGTGGTTTGCACTGTTACACTTGGGGGGTGGGGTGTACATACTGATGTATCTGTAGCTGTAGGTATTGCATTGTAACACTTGGGGGGGGGGGGGGGGGTGTACATACTGATCTATCTGTAGCTGTAGGCGTGTTTTGTACTGTTACACTTGGGGGGGGGGGCGGTTTGTACATACTGATGAAGCTGTAGGTGTGTTATGTACTGTTACAGTAGGCGGGGAGGGGGGGGGGGGTTGAACATACTGCTGTATATGTAGCTGTAGGTGTGTTTTGCACACAGGGGGTGGGGTGGGGGTGGGGGGGGGGGTTGTACATACTGCTGTATCTGTAGGTCTAGGTGTGTTTTGCACTCTACACGGGGGAAGGCGGTTGAGTGTTGTACATACTGCTGTATCTGAAGCTGTAGGTATGTTTGGTACTGTTACAGTGGTGGCAGCGGGGGGAGGGGGATGTACATAATTCTGAATCTGTAGCTGTAAATGAGTTTTGTACTGTTACAGTGGTGGGAGGGGGGGGGGTTGGGGGTTGTACATACTGCTGTAGCTGTAGGTGTGTTTTGCACTGTTACTAACGGGGAGGGGAGGTGTACATACTGCTGTAGCTGTAGCTGTAAGTAATTTGTGCACTGTTACACTTGGGGGGTTGTATATACTGCTGAATCTGTTGCTGTAGGTGTGTTTTATACTGTAATACTGAGGGGGGGGGGGGGTGTATACGGCTGTATCTGTAGCTGTAGGTGTGTTTTGTACTGTTACAGTGAGGGCGGTAGGGGCGGGGGGTTCTACATACTGCTGTATCTCTAGCTGGTGATTTGTTTTGCACTGTTACACTGGGGGGGGGGGGGGGGGGTTGTACACACTGCTGTATCTGTAGGTTTGTTTTCCACTGTAACACTGGGGGGAGGGGGGGTTATACTGCTGTAGCTGTAGCTGTAAGTGAATTTTGCACTGTTACACTTGGGGGGGAGGGGGTGGTGGTGGTACATACTGCTGTATCTGTAGCTGCACCCAGCCAGCAAGACATTAGCGGCCGATAGTCGGCCGAACACCCTTCAAAAAGTCGGGCAGGTGACGTCAAAAGATACGACGCGGGTGTTGGCCCGACTAACTTTTGCAAAGAGGCAACGAGGCGGCCGACAGGCGGCCGAACACCTGTACTATTCCGGCACGCATCCGGTCCGATGTTAATCGGCCCGATGGCTTGTTGGACCTGCGGCCCGACACCTTATGCCGACATCGTCCCGATGTCTTCCCGCTGAAATCGATATCTTCCCGATGTCGGCATAAGGTGTCGGACCGCAGGTCAAACAAGTCATCGGGCCGATTAACATCGGACCGGATGCGTGCCGCCATAGTGCAGGTGTTCGGCCGCCTATCGGCCGCATCGTTGCCTCTTTGCAAAAGTTAGTCGGGCCAACACCCGCGTCGTATGTTTTGACGTCACCGGCCCGACTTTTTGAAGGGTGTTCGGCCGATTATCGGCCGCTAATGTCTTGCTGGCTGGGGAGAGTGAGAGAGACTGAGAGAGACAGAGAGAGCCCGGTATGTTTTCTTGAAAGTGATTCAGTCGAGGTGTTCCCAGAACTGAATTAATGCCGAGGAATGCGGTTGTTTTGATAGACCCACAAAGGGTAGGGTATGTCGCGCAGCCCTTTGACGATTTAGGTTGCACGCTCCGGTGATAACTGGGTCGTCACTCAACAGCGAGGAAGACTGACGAAAAAGGAGACTCATATGTTTTTTTGCATTACTGCAAGGACTGAAACTGATATAAATTCGTATAGAAAGGACCCAGAACAGATGACTATTGACGCTTTCCACGTTAATCGGGGCAAGAAATTCCTCCGAGGTAGGAAAAACACCCCCGTTGGTCAAAGGGAAATAACCATTCTCACTGCCACCAACTGAGAAGGTTATTTCCCTTTGACCATTAATATGTGCCTCTATAAGTCCTTGTAGAATCTTAATCCACCAATAACTCCCTAACCGTGTGTTTGACTGGTCCCAATTTTTGTAAGGACCGTCTCAGGAATGTATAGAACTTGTTCACCAAGTTTGGTGACGATCGGTCCGTTCATTCTTGAGATCTATATGCGAACACAAACAAACAAACAAACACATCGATGTCCCTCTATAAGTCCTTGTAGAATCTTAATCCACCAATAACTCCCTAACCGTGTGTTTGACTGGTCCCACTTTTTGTAAGGACCGTCTCAGGAATGTATAGAACCTGTTCACCAAGTTTGGTGACGATCGGTCCGTTCATTCTTGAGATCTATATGCGAACACAAACAAACAAACACATCGACCGAAACCTATACACACCCCTATACCGGGGGTGTAATAATGTTATGTACAGGTGAGCTGCCAGATATGAGAGCATGACGAAATGTGAGGGGTGAGAGAGAGAGAGAGAGAGAGAGAGAGAGAGAGAGAGAGAGAGAGAGAGAGAGAGAGAGAGTTAAAGGGATAGAGAGGGGGAGGGATAGAGAGGGGGAGAGACAGACAGAGAAAGAGAGGGAGAGAGAGAGAGGAGAGAGAGAGAGAGAGAGAGAGAGAGAGAGTTAAAGGGATAGAGAGGGGGAGGGATAGAGAGGGGGAGAGAGAGACAGAGAAAGAGAGGGAGAGAGAGAGGGAGAGGGAGAGAATATAGAGTACCCTCAAAATCGACCAGACAAAAACGGAAGAGCCGAATGAAAATTCGAAAAAAAATCACAATAGGCAAAACTGTGCACCTTTGACATACGAGAAGAAAGCCAAATCAATTATCTACCCTGAATAGATTGTTTTGTTTATCTACCTTGCGTATTTCGTGTGCTATGCTATTCGATCGCAAGAGCGGTCAAAAAGGGATTTTATTTCGTCATTTCGTAGGGGTATCATATGTGAAAAAGTGCTGTACTTTGTGGATTGCTTTGAAACTTTCATAATAACATACTAAAGATACTTCGTGCAAAAAGTGTGGGTCGTTACAGTTATTTTATCAGGTGTGACGCAATGATTCGGAAAATGCTTTAAACTCGTCAATAGTTTGTTCACTTGTGTCAAAAAATTCATGACTTTGCATATCTACAGATAAATAATGAATACAGATACTGTCTAAGTTTCAATCGCGTGTAGCCACTGGCGTTCATTTGCTAGTCATGAAAACACATGAGAAACAAATGGAACGTTCACGACTGCTGTTAATATCGCAGCGTGCCTACGGTCACACTTGGCAGGGCATCGCTGTGGCACCAGACTCATCGCTTAAATATCAAGTGTGTTAACAGGCCTAGCAAATTTGCGTCAGTGCTTATACGCACATACACCTTTCGCAGTGTGTGTATCAATCATTTGTCTAAAGGCATGCGAAGTCATGATTTTTTTGGACACAAGTAAATAATCCCATGACGAGTTTAAAAACTTCTTTCAAAACATTGCATAACATTTTAACAAATAATGATAACCATCTACAATTTCGCACGAAGAATCTCTAGTATGTTGGTAACATATTCTGAAAGTGTCAAAGCAATCCACAAAGTCATCGCTAAAATGCAGCGGTTTTTTTTGTCAGGATACCCTTAAAAAAATGACGCAAAAAAGTCCCATTCTTGACCGCTCTTACGATCGACACCTGCATCAGTACGAATAGCATAGCACACACAATACGCAAGGTGTGTGTGTGTGTGTGTGTGTGTGTGTGTGTGTGTGTATGGTTGTGTGTGTTCTTGTGTGTGTGTGTGTGTGTGTTCCTAGCAATAACAATAATACATGTGTGTCTATGCTGTTCAGTAGAGTGTGATGAAGTAGAGCCTTTTTTTCTCTGTGTCTTTGTAGTGTTCAAAGTACATGTATACTCAATGATTTAATGTGTCTGTTTGATTCTCAGGTGTATTCGCCAATCTGGACAATTTTCTTCTGGCCATCCATGCCAGATTTCTAGAGATTGTAGACCCCATTGAGTCAGGGCTGATCGACATTCTGCGGCAGGACAATGTTCTGGGCTGTGACGAGGAAGAGGAAATTAGAGCTGAGGCCACGAGGAGAAACAAAGCCAGAACATGCTGGAACCTTCTACTAGCGGTGCAGCCTTCAGTGTTCGAGCGTCACTGTTTTCCAGCCTTGGAAAAATTGTATCCACACGTTCTCCAAAAGGCGGTATACTCATTGGACAAGTTGTGTCTGCGCCATGTGATAAAGAAGACTTGCTTGCATCGATTTGCTGACGTCTTTGTAATGACGGGGGCGTGCTCGCATGATGAGTATTGGTAAGCTGTGTATTTCATGACAATGTGAAAATGTGTATACCATATGTGTGGGAATGCAGTGGAACCCCCATTTTAACCCCCTATTTAAGACTTCCCCTTTTGTATGACCTTGGATTTTCAGAATTTCTGTTCATAACATTTGTAAAATTACCCCCATTTTAAGACTCCAGCCTTAATACTTAATTTTCTCAGATTTTGAGAGTCTTCAAGGGGGTTCCAATGAAGAGGGTTCAGGGACTTAACTGTGTCTTTGCGTTTCACTTGTGTTTTGGTTTTTTCTTGTACAGTATGTATTTCTCGTCTTTGAATGTAACAGCATTATCAAGAAATATACCGGCACGGTTGGCCTAGTGGTAAGGCGTCCGCCCCGTGATCGGAAGGTCGTGGGTTCGAACCCCGGCCGGGTCATACCTAAGACTTTAAAATTGGCAATCTAGTGGCTGCTCCGCCTGGCGTCTGGCATTATGGGGTTAGTGCTAGGACTGGTTGGTCCGGTGTCAGAATAATGTGACTGGGTGAGACAGTGAAGCCTGTGCTGCGACTTCTGTCTTGTGTGTGGCGCACGTTATATGTCAAAGCAGCACCGCCCTGATATGGCCCTTAGTGGTCGGCTGGGAGTTAAGCAAACAAACAAACAAACAAACAAATCAAGAAATATATCAAACAAAGTAAGGTTCAGAAAAACTAAATCATGCAAAAGTTGTGAACGATAAAGCAGGCAAAGCGGGCTTAGTTTTGAGTTCGCGCCCCGTTTGGTAAGGGTAGAACATTTCTACGGTAAGAATAGTACTTGCACCAAATCTTTAAAAAACAAACAAACAAAAGTTCCGTTTTAGCCTAAGAAAACAAAAAACAGAAAGAAATGCCTGATTTTATTATTGATTCAAATAGGGTGTCTGTTTGAAGACAGTTCAAAAGACATAAACTAAATATTGATGTTGTACATTTCAGCATTGTGACTGAAGACTGCCCAGACAAGACCAAATGGGATTTGGTTTTCCATTTGTGTGCGAAGAATGGAAAAAACCTTAAATTTGTCAGTCAGGTGAAATCAAAGCTGATGAGTATCCAGGTGGAGATTCCTGACAATTTCCACGCCTTATTGTCCACTGGCTTCCCCTGCGTATGCAAGACTGCAGCCAATGCAAGACAAAGCAAGAAGGTATATGCAAAAAAGAGGAAAGAAAAAGAAAAAAAGTATAGAAAAGAGAGAGAAAAAGGAGTTGGAACATTAAGACAGTTCCTTATGCTGTTACTTGTGTTTGCTCTCTGGAACCTTCGCGTGTTTGCTCTCTGGAACCTTCGCGTGTTTGCTCTCTGGAACCTTCGCGTGTTTGCTCTCTGGAACCTTTGCGTACCCAGGGGTGGCCAAATCTCACAAATTGAACTCGCCAGCCGGTCGAGTAACTCCAAGTCCAAGAAAGCCACTAGCCCGCCAGATGGGTTTTCTTAAAAATGTGACGCATTCTCACAAAATGATAGATAAGTCGCTGGCGGCCAGCTACTCAGCTAACAGAATAAGGGGGTTAGGATCAATATGGTTGAAATTCACTTTTTTTGCTGTTTCGGAGAGAACTATATGCTTCATTTACCTTATACTGCCTGCGTTTAGTCAAAATCATCCAAACAATGTGTTAAACATGATATTATTTATTTCTAATATCGATCCGAAACGTCCCTAACGGTTATAACAGCCACACACAAAAATCTTTCTGGTCTCATTTCTATGCTCTTTTATACTATTTCTCACCATTAAACTATGAAGCATGTTTTACCTTGGTTGCTAGGGAAAAATACCTGTTTTCAGTGTGACAACTTCAACAGTAATTTTCTCAAAATGGCCGACATGCTGGTTAGTAGCCTTGAACTTATGTAATACAGTCTTTTATTTACCACTCACTTGCATTTTACAGTATCTTAAAGAGGAATTTCTGTACTTTCTTAGCATATACATATCACAGGATGTTAACAATCAACTTATCTATCACTTTGTGAGAACGGGTCACAAATGGTCAAATGTGACCCTCCACCACGAAATGAGTCGCATGTCACCTCGCGCGGTTCTGCGCTAGGCTTAATACAAGTCCGGGGAGTGCCTTGTAACAGTGTGAGGGTCACCTTAGTCACAGGCTTATAACTCAAACAGTTTTCGCTCTTTTCTAAAACGGTTTTCACCACTGGATAGAGCATAAAAAACTCTTTAGGAAAATGTAAAAATATGAAAATCATGCAAAGGTGACATGCGACTCATTTCGTGGTGGAGGGTCACAAATAAGGTATCGGGTAGTTATGAAAAGCGGCAGGATTAGATGCAGTAAGGTAGCTATCATGCATATATCCATGCACCCAGTGGATGCGTGTGAAATAGCCTAGCGAAAAGTTATCACGCTTGCCCACCCACGTTCTTTATTAAAACTTAAAAGGTTTCTTACTTTTTTTATTTTGGGTATTTGGTAGGATATTTCTGTTTGAGTTTATGAAATGTGTAAGGGGTTGAAAGTGGTATGAGTTTAAATCACACTCCAAGGTAAAATGAGCAATGGTGAGGTCGGATTGGCAGGTACATTTAAACCCCAGAAATTGGTAGTTTCCAGCTTCTGCTCTTAGGCGGACCGGCACGGTTGGCCTAGTGGTAAGGCGTCCGCCCCGTGATCGGGAGGTCGTGGGTTCGAACCCCGGCCGGGTCATATCTAAGACTTTAAAATTGGCAATCTAGTGGCTGCTCCGCCTGGCGTCTGGCATTATGGGGTTAGTGCTAGGACTGGTTGGTCCGGTGTCAGAATAATGTGACTGGGTGAGACATGACGCCTGTGCTGCGACTTCTGTCTTGTGTGTGGCGCACGTTATAATTATGTCAAAGCAGCACCGCCCTGATATGGCCATTCGTGGTCGGCTGGACGTTAAGCAAACAAACAAATAAACTCTTAGGCGGTTAATCCCTTGTATTACACGTGGGCATGCATTATAGGTGTTCTTCTCTTTTGATGGGGCTTCCGGAATGAGCCAGCCAGAACCTGTTGCTGCATACGGTCGGCTACTTTTTGTGTCAGTTGGGACAATCGCGGGTGGACAACACTGGGGGTCATATTTTTAGCGATGTTCCTATTTTTCTTAACCCTAACCCTCCTTTTATTCTATTTAAACGTGCCATATTAAGTCTAGTATTGCTCAGCTACCCTGAGCCTAGGAATAAGTAAGTATACAGATTAGACAAGCTATACACACTTGTTTTCTGAAGTTAAGGACCAACTGTGGAATCCTTGTTAAAAAATAACAAGCGCTTTATTTCATAACATTTTCTTTAAAGTGATTTTGGGGGGATGCATGTTTGATGCGACATACCCCCCGCGGGTTAGGGGGAAGGATTTACCCCTCCCTGGCCCCCCCGCGGGTTAGGGGGAAGAATTTACCCGATGCTCCCCAGCATGTCGTAAGAGGCGACTAACAGATTCTGTTTCTCCTTTTACCCTTGTTAAGTGTTTCTTGTATAGAATATAGTCAATTTTTGTAAAGATTTTAGTCAAGCAGTATGTAAGAAATGTTAAGTCCTTTGTACTGGAAACTTGCATTCTCCCAGTAAGGTAATATTGTACTACGTTGCAAGCCCCTGGAGCAAATTTTTGATTAGTGCTTTTGTGAACAAGAAACAATTGACAATTGGCACTATCCCATCTCCCTCCTTTCCCCGTCGCGATATAACCTTGAATGGTTGAAAACGACGTTAAACACCAAATAAAAAAAAAGAAAGAATGATGCAACATGTGCGATAAAACAGTTGATGTTTATAATACCAATAGAAAAGTTCAGTTCCTGTCTGGAAGAACATGCAATGCTCAGTTCAGCAAAGTGATGTCTTGTGCTTTGGTGTACACACAAAGGGTGATAAGGCACTAGCAGGTCTGCCCATAAGTTTGACCTGAGAGATCGAAAAAATAATCTTCACATCTAAACCCACCAGGCGAGGCTGGTATTCTGAATAGGAGGCTGGCGTTTTATCTACTATATCCCATTACTGCCCTTGTCAGGTGAATAATCTAAATGTACGCCAATATGTCTGTTGCAGAAACTTGAACATGATTCAAATTCAGAGGCATGCGAGTCGTCTTCTGTCTACTCACTGCCAACTGCAGATGATACCATAGACAAGGGAAATGGCAGTGCAAGTATAAGTAGCGGGGCAAGTGGAAAGACTGTCAAGGCTGAAGTATCGGACCATGAGATTGAGGAAACACAGTTTGAAACTGAAGAACAGAAAGGTAAAGCACATAATACATGGTGCGTCAATGTTCTAAATTTGATAACAAAAGACAAAATGCATCGAACACTTTGACAGGCAAATGGACAGATAACAGCTGGGGTGCAAAACTAAAAGCAAAATAATGTTTTGTGTCCTGATTATCCTTGTCATTCTATGTTCAGCCGTCCTTGGCTCTAAGTTGTGCAGAAAAATACCAGAAATATAAAGAAAATATGTTTTATGCAAACTATAGGCTGACAAATTCTTTTAGCGAGGCCTGTCCACGCGTTCTTGGCTGAAAGATAACAAGTCGCGTAAGGCGAAAATACAATATTTAGTCAAGTAGCTGCCATTTTTCAGCAAGACCGTATACTCGTAGCATCGTCAGTCCACCGCTCACGGCAAAGGCAGTGAAATTGACAAGAAGAGCGGGGTAGTAGTTGCGCTAAGAAGGATAGCACGCTTTTCTGTACCTCTCTTTGTTTTAACTTTCTGAGCGTGTTTTTAATCAATCAATCAATCAATATGACGCTTATATCGCGCGTATTCCGTGGGTACAGTTCTAAGCGCAGGGATTTATTTATGCCGTGTGAGATGGAATTTTTTACACAATACATCACGCATTCACATCGGCCAGCAGATCGCAGCCATTTCGGCGCATATCCTACTTTTCACGGCCTATTATTCCAAGTCACACGGGTATTTGGTGGACATTTTTATCTATGCCAATACAATTTTGCCAGGAAAGACCCTTTTGTCAATCGTGGGATCTTTAACGTGCACACCCCAATGTAGTGTACACGAAGGGACCTCGGTTTTTCGTCTCATCCGAAAGACTAGCACTTGAACCCACCACCTAGGTTAGGAAAGGGGGGAGAAAATAGCGGCCTGACCCAGGGTCGAACACGCAACCTCTCGATTCCGAGCGCAAGTGCGTTACCACTCGGCCACCCAGTCCTAATCCAAACATATCATATCTATATGTTTTTGGAATCAGGAACCGACAAGGAATAAGATGAAAGTGTTTTTAAATTGATTTGGACAATTTAATTTTGATAATAATTTTTATATATTTAATTTTCAGAGCTTGTTTTTAATCCGAATATAACATATTTATATGTTTTTGGAATCAGCAAATGATGGAGAATAAGATAAACGTAAATTTGGATCGTTTTATAAATTTTTATTTTTTTTTACAATTTTCAGATTTTTAATGACCAAAGTCATTAATTAATTTTTAAGCCACCAAGCTGAAATGCAATACCGAACCCCGGGCTTCGTCGAAGATTACTTGACCAAAATTTGAACCAATTTGGTTGAAAAATGAGGGCGTGACAGTGCCGCCTCAACTTTCACGAAAAGCCGGATATGACGTCATCAAAGACATTTATCAAAAAAATGAAAAAAACGTATGGGGATATCAATCCCAGAAACTCTCATGTCAAATTTCATAAAGATCGGTCCAGTAGTTTGGTCTGAATTGCTCTACACGCACACACACACACACACACATACACACACACATACACACACACACATACACCACGACCCTCGTTTCGATTCCCCCTCGATGTTAAAATATTTAGTCAAAACTTGACTAAATATAAAAACCAGCCCAGAACTTATAAGTCTCTCTAGATTTGTTTATATTTGGTTATGTGATTTCAAAAAGAAGCTTATATTAATCTTTTCTACTATTTCTGTTCAGAAACATTCCTTCTAGAATTGGAACAGACGAACAAGGCAGTCACAAAAGCATGTAGTATCAGATCGCTGTCCAGGGAACTTGCAGGAATCAAGGAGGAACTCAGCACCCTTAGAGAAAAAGCCAAATCTGAGTCGGAGACCTCAACAAATCGTGCCTTTTTAAATGATGGGAAAATCTTTAGACTACACGACAGAGCGAGAGACGTCTATCAGACACTGAAGCAGAATTATGAAGAAGTCTCTGATTTGAAAAGAAACATTGCAACGGAAGAATTAACATTTGATTTTGAAATACCTTTTACTCGTAAAAGGGTGTTGCTTGAGCGGCGACATATGTTAGTTGGTGAGGTTACAGAAGCTGCCCCATTCCTTCAGCAAGCAGAGATTTTGTTCCCAACAATGTCTATCCCGGAAAACCAAGCACCAGCACCTTTCATACCTGTGCCAAAAATGTTTTCACCAAGGCTCCAATGGAACTTTGACGATGATCACTCTTGGTATGTATTCGAAGATGAGCATGATGCTGAAGCTGACTGCATGAAGAACGTCGATTTGGAGGATCATACCTCTGATCTGTTGTGTGGAGAGAATTACGATGATGATTCTAGAGAAGCATTCCAAGATGAGCATGATGCTGAAGCTGACTGCATAAAGAACGTCGATTGGGAGGATCATACCTCTGATCTGTTGTGTGGAGAGAATGATGATTCTAGAGAAGCATTCCAAGATGAGCATGATGCTGAAGCTGACTGCATAAAGAACGTCGATTTGGAGGATCATACCTCTCATCTGGGATGATGATGATGATAACGGTTAACATTTAGAGGAAGGGAGTGAGCATGAATGATTGTGTTGGATATGATGATACCTTTGATAAGTCGTATGGAGAGAAGGTTGCTACTGGAAATGACGAGGAGGGATTGCCCGTTACAAAATGTTTGTTAGAGGCAACTTCAGGGTTAGAAAGATTGCTATGTTTTGTAATTCTTGCCATGAAGGTTACTGGCTGACTGACTGACTTTGGGGTTTAACGTCCTCTCAGGTAACTAGGACCTATATATTTGGGACATGATATATATATTTTTTTTCGACCTCAGTTGCATGCAGGCTGCTTCAACCCTTCCTTGTTTTCTTCTCTCTTTTTTCTTTCCTTTTTTTTCTCTTTTTTACATTTAGTCAAGTTTCGACTAAATGTTTTAACATAGAGGGGGGAATCGAGACGAGGGTCGTGGTGTATATGTGTGTGTGTGTGTGTGTGTGTGTGTGTGTGTGTGTGTAGAGCGATTCAGACTAAACTACTGGACCGATCTTTATGAAATTTGACATGAGAGTTCCTGGGTATGAAATCCCCGAACGTTTTTTTCATTTTTTTGATAAATGTCTTTGATGACGTCATATCCGGCTTTTCGTGAAAGTTGAGGCGGCACTGTCACGCCCTCATTTTTCAACCAAATTGGTTCAAATTTTGGTCAGGTATTCTTCGACGAAGCCCGGGGTTCGGTATTGCATTTCAGCTTTGTGGCTTAAAAATTAATTAATGACTTTGGTCATTAAAAATCGGAAAATTGTAAAAAAATATCAAAAATTTATAAAACGATCCAAATTTACGTTTATCTTATTCTCCATCATTTGCTGATTCCAAAAACATATAAATATGTTATATTCGGATTAAAAACAAGCTCTGAAAATTAAATATATAAAAATTATTATCAAAATTAAATGTTCCAAATCAATTTAAAAACACTTTCATCTTATTCCTTGTCGGTTCCTGATTCCAAAAACATATAGATATGATATGTTTGGATTAAAAACACGCTCAGAAAGTTAAAACAAAGAGAGGTACAGAAAAGCGTGCTATCCTTCTTAGCGCAACTACTACCCCGCTCTTCTTGTCAATTTCACTGCCTTTCCCATGAGCGGTGGACTGACGATGCTACGAGTATACGGTCTTGCTGAAAAATGGCAGCTACTTGACTAAATATTGTATTTTCGCCTTACGCGACTTGTTTACATTTAGTTAAGTTTTGACTAAATGTTTTAACATAGAGGGGAAATCGAGATGAGGGTTGTGGTGTATATGTGTGTGTGTGTGTGTGTGTGTGTGTGTGTGTGTGTGTGTGTGTGTGTGTGTGTGTGTGTGTGTCTGTGTGTGTCTGTGTGTGTGTGTGTGTAGAGCGATTCAGGCTAAACTACTGGGCCGATCTTTATGAAATTTGACATGAGAGTTCCTGGGTATGATATCCCCGGACTTTTTTTCTTTTTTTCGATACATACCTTTAATGACGTCATATCCGGCTTGTAAAAGTTGAGGCGGCACTGTCACACCC
>NC_090251.1:48968120-48998120 GCF_037325665.1 Littorina saxatilis
GCGCGCGCGTTGTTGTGTGTGTGAAAGATCCGTCATGCATGTCTTGGCTTGTGGTTGGTATGGGGATAGCTGGTGATTCTTTGTCTTGTGGATTATGTTCTGTCTGTACTTGACAGAAGTCTCTAGACTTTGACTGGTGGTTTTGCATTGCCGGGTGGCTTACCTGTTCTGCAGCTAGAACTGCTGTCATGCTTGGAAACGACTTCATCTTTGTAGTGCTGTATTCGCTGCAAGATTCCGGTTTCTGAGGACAAATCTCTTTGGACTTCAAACCGTAGAATGCAGTAACATTACAAATGGTCGCTTTTTTCGTACTTGTTATGGTTTTTCTCTTGTCTTCCCAACATATTTCCGGGAACAGTAGATTTGCTAATGGCTACTTTATTACTTGCTCACAATTCTTGAATAACCTGACGTAAGCAGAGCTGAGCTCACGTTATAAGCTGACGTTTGTAGTTGTTATTTTGTTGTTTTCACACAGGCAAGTAGTTTGTTATTCTCATCGGATTCACCTTTCCTCGTTAGGGCGTTGGAAATAAGAGGGTGATACTGCGTAAGAATACAATACAAATTGATCTATCGATAGCTTCCATTGAATGTTACGGATTGCTTATGATTATAAATTCCATAAACTTCTTAACTCTTGATTTTGATTATGTTAGCAGTGTGTTTCTGTAGCAATTGCGTTTTGTTGTTTTTAGTGGGTTTTTTTCTCTCGTTTTGTTGTTGTTGTACTGAGTACAATGGATTTGTTTTCGCGAAATTGTTTTTGATCAGATTTGCGAAACAGACATTAGCGGTTTTGTTTTTTGGAGCAAACAAGTCTGCCTTTTTTCGTCGTGATAGTCACGTTCGGATTCTAGGTGTTGGCGTATGACCAGTTTGAATATGTGAGAATGCTATGCCTTTTTGCCCTCTTCGGATGTTGAATCCTAGTGTCTGTTAAAGTGGCAAGGTATTTGACATTTTCCAAACCGGTATTTCTTCACGACCAGTTGGGTTTTACGCTTCCAGGGCAAAACCTTGTAGCTCAAAGAACTATAATGTTCACCGGTCTTCCAATGTTGATTATCTGCTGAATGCTTGTTTCAACATCTTTTGGGGCTGATCTGGTCTGGCTTAGTAGGCAAAGTGGTCGTAGTTCTCTGGCCTCTTCTGCAATAATCTGTTTTATAATCTGTTTTATTTCCGGTGCTACATCTCCGTTATACGCAGGTTGATCTTCTGCTTCATACTGTAGATGCTTTACCTCCTAGCGTAACCATTCTCACAAATTATTGATCATGTTGGCAAGCAGCTTATTGGTAAAAACAAAAAAATTAAAAAAATTAAAAAATAAAAAGTAGCTAAATAAGGTATAAAGAAAAGAAAATGAATGTGTGCAATGTCTTTGTCGCAATTTTGTAAAGATATTATTTCTTGTTTTACGGGAAGAAAATAACTTGAGTTTTTCTTGAGATAAGGGCAGGAGAGAGAGAGAGAGAGAGAGAGAGAGAGAGAGAGAGAGAGAGAGAGAGAGAGAGAGAGAGAGAGAGAGAGAGAGAGAGACAGAGACAGAGAGAGAGAGAAGGGGGGGGGGATGCGGTTGGAAGTGGGGTTGGGTGGTGGTGGGTTCCTGCATGCACAGGCTGAGCGAATCGTGACAAATGTTATTACCATTCAAGATTAACATTGCGGAATGATCCTGACACGAATAATTATATATCAACAATCAGCATTCATTATATCTTGTTATATTGATGTTTCCAGGTTTCATCGGACTTGGAGGAGGTAATGAATCAGTTTATTTGTTCTGCATTTTTTCTGCATCTTGGGGTTTGATGTTGTTGTTCGATCGCTTGGGACGATACTGAAGCACCTTTGACACGCTAATGTTTCACATTATTTTTTGTTCTTTTGCTTTGAACGTATGTTTTTGATTTGTTCATGTCTTAGTTGTTTTTGTTTAAGTTGTTTAACTTAAGCATCGTTGCACATTTACAAACAAAATGTTGTTTGGATTTTTACCAGCAGCATAAATATTATTTCATGCATGCATTCACGCATTGAGAGAGCTTGGTGGAAGTATTGTACTTACTTTGGCGAGTCCATATCACAGTGCACGATTCTTTGGGAATCTTGGATCATCACAATTTTTGTTTCTATCGAGAATTAATTGATTTCTTGGCCCCCGTAAGGAGTTATTAATGGAAGGTGGAGAGGGGATGCGATAAGCAAAACACGGGTGAGAAAAAATCGTCATTCTCTGCAACTGTGCCGGCCCGTAACTTCACCCTAGGCATGCCCGCGTTTGTGCTTTGAAGCGAGAATTGGCGATTGTGTGTGTGTGTGTTTGTTTACACATTGCATGAACTGTAGGTAGCTTATACAATGCTCCGATATGTTTTGCTGTTTGGAGGCACAGGACACTATGTATGCATGACCACTTTGAAGAAAGAGATTATGCGCAGGCAAGTGTTAATGGCTACACGATTTAGAACCACTTTAAAACTGTACACTACTGTCCGTTCAACGATACTGTTTCGCACACTTGTAAATGCAAGCCACAACCTATGCAATGGTATAATTTGACAGTCTGGTAGCTGTTATTTTTTGACGGTATGAGGCCGAATCCTTGAGCAATATGAAAACAAAAAGAAAACAAAACATGTGTTTTCACTGCCAGGAACATGCTGAATGCAGCTGCATGTATACACATGCATACATTATAACGTAGATGTGGTTCACAGAACGAAACAAAGCATGCTTTCATATATGCATGGTTGCACAGTTCTGAGCAATTAACAAGTGACAAACTGCACGTCATTTTGTTAATTTGAATCTTAGCGACTGATAAAAAGAAAGATTAAGTGGTTTCGTTCGGAATGCTGCACCACTCCTCCGAAAGCGGCGTATGGCTGCCTGAATGGCGGGGTAAAAACGGTCATACACGTAAAAACCCACTCGTGCAAAAACATGAGTGAACGTGGGAGTTTCAGCCCATGCATCCATCTTAACATTCCAGGTCACAAAGCATTCAGGGTGCTGATTGTTGGCATGCGACCAAGTGGAAGGATGTTGTTATCCCATGGGAAGCCTGACCAGAGATAGTTAACCGAGCTGTTTTCACTGGAACGAGTGCGCCTTTAAGGAAACGCTAGGAAAATATATAGTGCAAGTGTACATGTGAGGGCACGTTTTCACTGCATGAATATGTTACCTTTTCCTTAACAAAAAACAAAAAAAATCGGTGTTAAAGCGGGGGGGGGGGGGGGTGGTAGTCCCCCCCTCAGTCTGTTCCTCTTGTTTCACTTACCAACGGCCCACCCTCCAACCAAGCAACATGTTTTGCTTAAGCTTTAAGCTATTTACCCGTTGTTGTTGTTGTTGTTGTTGTTGTTGTTGTTGTTGTTGTTGTTGTTAGACGGCAAGTGTTGTCTGGTTGTTTTTGTTATTTGCTTTTTCCTTTGCTTTCATCTGAAGCGCCTGGTGGTTGTTATTATTAATTAATTTTGATGGTTGGTGCTATTCGCATCGAGGTACTTGTTTTTCCTGTAGCACCTTGTTTTAAACGAGATCACGATTTGCTTGGACCTAGTTTCCCATCTTATTAGGGTGTTGTGTGTATGTGGCTTTTTTTTCGGTCGCGGTTTTCTTTTCTACGTTTGCCTGTCCCTGTTGTGTTATGTCTCATTTCTTTGTTTTTCAGTGTAGTTGGAATGTTAAGAGGACATGAGTTAAGTGGCAAATGAAATGATGTGTGTGCGCTCTTTCATCCCAATTCTTCCCCCTTCACAACCCCCCTCCCCCTCTTTCCCCATTTTTTTCTTTGGGAAATATTGTGTCGTTTACACTTTTTTGTTTTTAGTCTTGGTTGATAACATGGTTCAGAGTCTGAGCCTATTTCTACGGTTGGACACATTGTTTAAGCCATGAGAATGCAGCCTATATCTGTGTGTGCTTTACCGCAAAGTATGTGGTTGGTTGTTATTGGTTGGTATTACTCTCGAATTTCCAACGTCACATCAGCTTGACCATCGACTGGACCGTCCTTCATAAAACAGGTAGGTGCGGGAAGCTTTCTTTTTGCAACCTCGACTATAATTTTTTTTTTATATCGGTTTGGGTTTAAAATTTGAAGTATTGCAAGGGGAATGAAAAAAATCGTGAACAACGGTGCGCAAAAAACAAAACAAAAGTAGAAAAATACGAAACTCAACAATAAGAGAAAAAGTAGAATGGAGTTGACATGACCGCAACCAACATTTTCCTTTACTTCTTGAGGGCATGGTCTTTCTCTCGTGCGTTACGTGACTTCACTCGCACAAAACATCCCATGCTTTTTTTTCTTTTAAATAAACTACCTTGACAACTACATTTGAAAAAGTCAAGGTCGCATATCTGCACTAACTTAAGATTGTGCTTATCTATATCTAAATTGTGCTAGAATATGCAACAATCCACGCTGCTTGATATCTTCTACTTTGGACATTATCTGCTGTTTGTTTCATTGACCAGAGGGGTAAACAAGCCGGGTAACTTCAAAGTGTCCCTTACACAGCCCAAATATTTAGCTGTCATGTCACGTTTGCACCAAGACTGTGGCATGAGCTCATACACAATAGTGCACATATTGCAGAAACACACCCTAACAATATCCGCTTGAATTGAGGGCAATATTATTGAGAAAATGCAATATTTTTGCATACGACACAATCGGGCTTGTTGATTGGGGAAAAAAACAATTAAAACACAGGCGAAAGGTTCGTCCCAGTTTGTGTTTGTGTAGAGCTAGATGGTGTGCTTCACTGCTGATGCACCCCTTTGTGGAAAGCTCTCATTAGTGTTTTGAACTCTGGTCAGGTCAACTGAATAATACAAGAGGAGACGCATCAGTGATGAATCACACACTCAGCACTAGAGAAACATTTCTCATTCGCAAATATGTGTCCTACACTTAAGACACCAATTAGTCTTTGTCTCTGGGTTTAGCTTTGTTCAGAGTTCACAGAGTATTGTAGGTCGCGGATTCATTTATTGATGTAACCTCGTGTTATTTTACTTGCAATCAACTGGCAGAGCAGTGACTTTTGTTTAACTGCTGAGTGCTGTTACACTTTTTGTGCACTGGCTACCTACGTCAAACTCATTGTTATCGGCATTATCATCTTTCCTCTTACTATTCATCATCATCATCATCATCATCATCATCATCATCATCATCATCATCATCATCATCATCATCATCATCATCATCATCATCATCGTCGTCGTCGTCGTCATCATCATCATCATCATCGTCATCATCATCATCGTCATCGTCATCTTCGCCATTGTCATCATCGTCATCATCATCATTCGTGTCACCATCACCATTATCGTTATCATAACCACCAACATTATCAACATCAGCAACATTGCACTGAGTGGTTTAATTGTCTGTATGTGTTCGTTGTGTCTGTATTTATTTATGAAGGATTCGTACATTTTTAAACAACAACCAAAAAGACGACCTCGAATTATTAACAGAACACTTTTTGTGTATTTTATTCAAACTCCAGACAGAATTCGCCTTTCACACGTTTCTGGTTCCATGCATGCCAGGGATGAGTGTGACATCTTTACGAATCAAGCTTCTGCCCTGCGTCGTCGGATGAAAAACGCACGCTGCGTGCAAAGCAGTAATACACGTCAGGGAACACAAACTTTACGCCTCCAAAAAAAGAAAAGAAAAGAATATGAAAGCGACATAAAAATCAAGAACCAGAATCTGAATCGAAGCAATGCCAGCAGGAATCCAGCAAATTCCGCGTGGTGGTCTTCGCACTCACTTGTCTGGACCAACGCAGCAGAGAAAATGGAAGTGGAGCAACAACTCTCTAACTAATTAATCATCCATCGATCACACGTTGTTCGGCGTGCCACTCGACAGTGTCCTTTGTTCCCGCAATAGTGTGTATAGTCGTCTGCGATAATTGGTCTTGATCAACAGAACCTATTTACTGAGAGAGTTCAGACAATTTTTTTTATTTGATCAGTCTTGGCGAGCCTGAAAGTGGAATTCATGAAGTTGGTCGCCGGACCAAATTGAGCCTGCAAATTCAATCCCTCGCGAACTGAGGAAAAGACTAATACAGATTTTTTTGATGCGACACGCACAGAAAACTCACACACACACGCGCGCGCACACACACACACACACACACACACACACACACACACACACACACACGCAGATACACACCCAGGCAGCGGCCAGACAGGCGGGCAGACAGGACAGAGACAGGCAGACAGCATTACTGTTGACAAACAAGGGCGAGAACAACTGCCTACACGACCTAGGCATCTCTAGAGTACATAGTCTCCCTTGACACCAGATGTCGCTACGACCAGGAACGTTGGCTGCCACTTTGACTTTCATTGGCTATAAAAAGCTCGAGTTTATACAATTTCTTTCCTAGTATACAACCACGTCATGTCCCAAAAGTGTGTGCGGGTGATTGATAACTTTGCGCGGCGAGTTCAAGTTTGCCTGCAGCGCCGCAGAGGCCATTTGGAGCATGTTCTGTAGAATGAGCATAACTTTCCTGAAAGACAAGCTAGAACGCTAACAGTTTCTGTGCAAATCATGCAGAGGCTCCTTGTGTGTGTAAATAAATGTTATGAAGATTGCTTTATTTTTGTTCAATTTATGACGTTTTGTTTGGGTACTCTTTTTTTGGGGTCACCCTGTATATACACTGGTTCTGGGGACAGAAAAACCAAGTTAGCGTAGCATAGCAATTCCTTTGATATACTTGAAGGCATGACTCAATAAGGAAGTTAATATGGCATTACAGAAACAACTAGTTTTTGATACAGGAAATGCAATGACCGCGACGTACAAACGGAAGTAAAGACAAACAGGGTTTAGACACTATTTGCTGTGCGTAGACTGATATATATATAAAGACCCTAATTATCGACTCTCAGTGTTCTACATCACAGTGGTTCAAGTGTATTTCCCTGTTCAGCTAGTATAGTATAATTATATTGTAGGCATACCGATGGAAATACCAGCAACAAAATATGCGCTTTGTTGCAAATTTAAACTTAAAGCCCCAGTATGTCTAAAATGGTTTACAGAACGATTTAAATCTCGTGAAAAAAGCAGTTCTAATCTTATCGAACACACTTGCAATACCATTTCATAGCATTGAATGACACAGTTCGTTTGAATGGCTATTTAGCTCGCGTAAACCACACTCCTGTTTTCGTGGTTTATCTACCCCCTGAGCCATCGTGAACCCGTATGATCCACTTTCCTGTTTTTCACAATTTAGTAGTCAGTTTGTGATTTCAATGCGACTCGCTGTATCTGCAATTGCAATAGCACGTTATTGTGTACCTCTGAATCTAGAACGCAACAAACGGCTGCGAGCCACACGAACTGAGCGGTGTCGGTTGACCGTTCAAAGAAATCTGGCGACATGCAGAACATTCGTCTGCTACGAGAACCACGTTTTGCGGGACACACTTCCGGGCGATCTGTTTTTAAACTTTCAAAACGTCGAGTTGTACTGATCTTGTCTTGATGAAAAAAGAATTCTTTTATGATTTAAGAATGTTTGTGTAACAAGCTGTCAACTTATTATTTAGATTTCAAAAATTAGGTCTAGCGCCAAAACGCGTCGTCCGATTGTCTGATCAGACAATCCGGCTCGCCACGCAAAAGTAAATTCTTTGAAAATTGCTCGCTCTTTACGTAGGGCACCAAGGATGGTCTCAAGCGGTGAGTGTTCACACGAAAAGGTGTTTTTACTGTGTGTAAAAGCCTGACAGTGTCTGTGATGGTTTACGGGAGGCTTACTGTGCCTTTAATGCAAATACATGATCAAGGTAAAACCGGGATCACAACTTGCAGCACGGGGCGGGGATGTAGCTCAGTCGGTAGCGCGCTGGATTTGTATCCAGTTGGCCGCTGTCAGCATGAGTTCGTCCCCACGTTCGGCGAGAGATTTATTTCTCAGAGTCAACTTTGTGTGCAGACTCTCCTCGGTGTCCGAACACCCCCGTGTGTACACGCAAGCATAAGACCAAGTGCGCACGAAAAAGATCCTGTAATCCATGTCAGAGTTCGGTGGGTTATAGAAACACGAAAATACCCAGCATGCTTCCTCCGAAAACGGCGTATGGCTGCCTAAATGGCGGGGTAAAAAACGGTCATACACATAAAATCCATTCGTGCAAAAAACACGAGTGAACGTGGGAGTTTCAGCCCACGAACGCAGAAGAAGAAGAAAAAAAAACTTGCAGCACCAGCGTAGAATACAATAATGAAGCCTATAGTTGATGTTAATCATTTTGGAGCTACAAAAAATACCGTCTTCAGGAAAGGAAACAAAATAAATAAAAGAAACCGCTGCGGTCGTAGATTGCTAATTAGATCGTCTAGTACCGACCAGAGACCAAAAACGAATGATCAATCTGTCAAATTCCAATGCAATGGTTGCTTTTATTCCCTCTTAACATCAAACCCCTTCTAGTGCATACTGTTATGTTTTCATGAGCCGATCAACACGGAACGATTCCGTTAGTCCCGAGGGCATCATTCTGTTAGTGTGTTTAGCTGTAGATATTGCACCCTAGTCAACACAACACACATTTTGTCTTTCAAGTTCCGTCAACCGTCATCTATGATTAATGTGTCAGTGTTCAAACAGAACATATTTATTAACGACATCTAACAACAATAATTATGCTGTGGGACCTCAAAATGTATCCGTTGTCATAACTATACAGGGTTCGGCACTAGCGGGGGCGGAACGCCCCAGAGTTTTGTGTTCCGCCCCAAACATTGCCGAAGCTTGGGGCCCACTCCGCCCCAGGATAAATTCCAACAATGACAAACCGAAAATTCTACTGCCAGAGCCAATCACTAAAAATCGCCAGTCAAAGTCGTCACTGAAATTTGCGTTACGATCAATGCCGCAGTCAAGAAAAAAACACATTGAAATCGTCGAAGGACAATGCCGCAAGGGAAATAACTCCCAGATTGCGCTCTTTAGTGTGAGAGATAAGTATCGCCTTCAAATGCCAAACGCATAATGTGGCGACACATCCCTTGTGTAAAAAGACATGGAAATGAAGATGAAGAACAGGATGGAGAGAAACGAAAAAAAGAGACCGATGGAGCCATGTCGTAATTTCAATGTCAAATGGTTGAAAGAATTTCCCTGGCTTCAGTACGATGAAGAAAAACAGACAATGCATTGCCGCACGTGAATACTGAGAGCGGGCCCCAGATTTTTGTTTTCCGCCCCAGCAATGTCCATCTCTGGGGCCATATGTGGCCCCAGGCCAAATAAGTTAGTGTCGACCCCTGCTATACTCTTCGTTAAACAAACAGGTGAGGTATTGATATAGTTAATATTCGTGCTCGACATTCGATTAAACACACAAAGACACCATAACAATGAGCCTGGTTCCACGGCGAGCTAATAATTACCCTGTAGAAACGCGCTTAAAACAATGTCACAAACGGGTAGTTTCATGGCATGTTTGCCTTTGCATTAGTTTTGTGAAGCTTTCTCAATATTATCGATAATTTGGCTTGGAGTTTTTGCTGTAACCATATAATATATATTATATACCGTCAGCCGGTGTCAACGACACAGAAACGGACATTTACATTGCAATTTTGTTTTGAAGTTATGAAATACCCATGATCGTACAGTGTGAGTGAACGGAAGGTTGGAGTTTCTTTCTGACGCAAAAAATGTGTCTTTTTGTG
The DNA here is from genome assembly GCF_037325665.1 of Littorina saxatilis. Taxonomy (NCBI): domain Eukaryota; kingdom Metazoa; phylum Mollusca; class Gastropoda; order Littorinimorpha; family Littorinidae; genus Littorina; species Littorina saxatilis. The sequence goes on from NC_090251.1 coordinate 48,977,872, forward strand.
GCGACTGAGAGTTACACTTCAACGTGTCTTCTCGGCAAGTGTTGTGTTTGGTTGTGACAGAAGTTTCCGGCTGTACAAAAAATGTGAAACATTGTATTGAACATGAGAGTATGAAATTTTTCAATTGCCTTGGCAATGCACTGCACATAAGGTGTGTTTTATTGGATAGAGGATGGAAGCGTCCAGTACAAAATAATTGTACATTTTCATGGAAATTGAGAAGCTGACTTTAACGTGTTTTCTCGGCAAGTGCTGTGCTTTGTATCTCGACAGAAAGGTCAAATTCTCTGGTAGAGTTACGCCGTTTTCTCTTAATGGGACTAAGCCATTTTCTGCACTTCAGAAAATTACGCCATTTCTTCACGGGTGGATTTCACCACTTCTGGGTATCGCATTTAAATTCTGAAAGCACCAGGTAATGGAGCATGAGTTGCTTAGTCCAAAACGCAAAACAAAGTTAAAATCGCCAAAAATCAACTTACGCCAAATGTCCGTGTCGAGGCCAAAATGGAACTTTTCTGTACACAACATTGACACTTATGAGTACGACTTCAACATGCGTTCACAGTGCAGTGCGCAAACTAGTGCTGTTTTTGTTTTGGGCAGAAGATGGACGTTTGCAATACACAAATTGCTGGGGGGTTTCTCTTCAGGACTGAGATTATGATTCAGCGTTGTGTACAACGATGTATTCAAACAAACAATCAATCAATATGAGGCTTATATCGCGCGTATTCCGTGGGTACAGTTCCAAGCGCAGGGATTTATTTTTTTGTTTTTTTATTTTTATTTTATGCAAATTATATCGCGCACATATTCAAGGCGCAGGGATTTATTTATGCCGTGTGAGATGGATTTTTTTTTACACAATACATCACGCATTCACATCGGCCAGCAGATCGCAGCCATTTCGGCACATATCCTACTTTTCACGGCCTATTATTCCAAGTCACACGGGTATTTTGGTGGACATTTTTTTATCTATGCCTATACAATTTTGCCAGGAAAGACCTTTTTGTCAATCGTGGGATCTTTAACGTGCACACCCCAATGTAGTGTACACGAAGGGACCTCGGTTTTTCGTCTCATCCGAAAGACTAGCACTTGAACCCGCCACCTAGGTTAGGAAAGGGGGGAGAAAATTGCTTACGCCCTGACCCAGGGTCGAACTCGCAACCACTCGCTTCCGAGCGCAAGTGCGTTACCACTCGGCCACCCAGTCCAACGTCAAACAAAATGGCGTCAAACAAAATGGCTGTGCTATGTTAAGACATAAATAAATGTAGTATTTGTATGGTCGACGTGTCTTAGGCGTTTCCAAAACGAAAGACCGAACATTGTGCTGTAGTTACATGCGCAGGGACTTGGCAGTAATTACGTTATGGCTGAATTAAATCGTCCCAAACTATGATGATGATAAAATCGTTTTTTTAACGTCACTCTGTCCAAAAATAGCGCCTGGCTAAAACTGTTTCACCTTCCTGTCACCACACGGTTGGTACAATGGAAATTCCTTTTCCAGATCCCCATATTTACAACCCCCCCCCACCCCCCTCCCTTTGAAAACTATGCTTTTTCGGATATTCTATCTAAGCTTATACACTCTGTAAACTTTTCTCCATTTTAAGACTAGCAGTTTTTTAAGACTTGATTTTTTAATATCGTTTTTAGGTCTTTGGGCGGCGTTCCACTGTAAACTATATTTAGCTTACCTTGGCATTTACTGCTATGCATCAGGTGTTCGGGAATATCCTGGATAATCGGAGGGATTATCATTATTCAGCTTTAAATCCTTACATGTCTCTAAACCTTTCAAGGGCGTCACAGGAGGGAATACCTTGCCTGACGTCTTCTGAATCTCAGCTAGTGGAGGAGAAAGGTGAGGAAGGGGGGGGGGGGGGGGGGGGGCTGGGACAAAGAGGATGGAGTTAGGGAGGCGGAGAGGACAAGAGGGGAGGGATGGGGGTGACGGGGTTGGCGACACTGAAGCGTAACCTAGTCAACGACCCGTGACGGATGTCATGAAAAGCTCCACTGTGTGTTTAAATTGCGTGCGCTGTATCGTGGACAATTCGCACGGTGAAGAACTGTATACACAAGGAGATACATGTAATTTTCGCCAAGAAGGTAACCACAGGGAACAGCTTTCCTCTCCCATAATTATTAGTGTCGTGGTCAACAGATTGGAGAAAGTTTTACTGACATGTTTTGAGAAATACAGCTTTCATAAGCACTTGTGATTTGAATGTTGCATCTGTTAGACGGCAAAGGCCCGAGATTTCTGACTGAGGAAAGGTTCAAGTGTGTGTATACGTAAACGGCGTGAGTATCTGTACAATAAATACGACAACTCGTGTTCCAAATAGAAAATGGTGCACGTCTCCGATTAATACCTGGAGTGATCTTTCTCTTTGGCTACTCTTCTTCCAAGGACAAATGGTGATAAGAGTGTTGGGCTACTTTGATTGGATTTTGTTAATATACAGAGTGATACATTTACATATATTTAAAGCAAAGAGTGATACATATCTTCAGCTTCTCGTCGTTCAAGGATTAGCGTGATACGTACGTAACTTCGTCTACTCTTCTTTTTACAAAAAGAGTTATACATATCTGCGGCTACTCTATTTTTTTTTTATCAAGAACGAGAGCAAAACAAGTCTTCGGCTATATATTTGTCAAGAAAAGGAGTGATTTAGGGATCAGGATTCCCCCCTTTCGTTTCAGACAGAGAGGAATACACATGCATCTTCAGCAAGAGAGGGATACCTGATTTATGCTTCATTTCCGTTAAAGCAGAGAATTATATGGATTTCCGGATACCCTTTTTTCACACTGGAACAAGAAACAAGACGGATGCATGTTATTGATTAAAAGCCCCACAATGATGTGCTTGGCAAATGCACGTGATATAAGCATTTGCTTGAGTGCGTGTCCTAGCTGTGTGTTTCGAACTGTTCATGCGAAGAAATTTTGAATAACATTTTGTTTAAACCAAATACCCCCCCCCCCCCCCCCCCTAAAAACAAGAAACAAGTCTTCGACAACACTCTTTACTCTTAAGGGAGAGAGGGATACTGCGTCTTTGTCTACTATCCGTTTCTTCTCTCCTTTGTAGGGATACTTTTGTTGTCGTAGGATTGTACAGCGCTTTGGACAGGGTTAAACCTTGGATACATGCGCTAAAGAAATATCATGCATTACTAATATTATTATTATTATTATTATTATTATTATTATTATTATTATTATTATTATTATTATCACTTCTTCAGCGCGATGTCAGGCGGAGCCATACTTATAAATGTGCGTTTGTGTCGATCCTCCCGAAAATCAATTTCGCCTGGAGATGATGTCCATGGTTGACTTAACCTAAGAGATCAGGTTGACATTTTTCATCAAAGACTAGCAAGGCTTAGTAAAGAAGTTTCCATCTCTCGTCTCATGGAAAGATAGAGGCGGAGATATATAGAGAGTAGAAAAGGGAGAAAGGGATAGAAAGTGAGAGAGAAAGAGAGAGAGAGAGAGTGGTGTGAGAGAGAGAGAGAGAGAGCGAGAGAGAGAGAGAGCGAGAGAGAGCGAGAGAGAGAGAGAGAGAGAGAGAGAGAGAGAGAGAGAGAGACTGATAGAGACTGAGAGAGACAGAGACAGAGAGAGAGAGAGACAGAAACAGAGAGAGACAGAGAGAGGGGGGAGGAGGAAGGAGAGAGGAACATAGAGGAAGACAAAGATACAGAGAGAGACCGCAAGGAAGACAGATATAGTGACCGAGATGAAGGGAGAGATACACACTAACACAGAGACAGAACCAGAGATATACACAGAGGGCGGTAGAGATCGAGCACCATCGCCTATGACCACCACTTCCCTACCCCTCATCATTCCGACCCCTCTTTGATGCACTGTTCGAACACAATCCATCTTCACTGTCAGAAGCCGACAGCCACTTTTGAACATTCTACAGCGGTGCCTTTGAGATAAGATTGCTCGACCATATTCAGGATTTTGCTGAAGAGGAGTAAGAACGTGAAATTGCAGTGTGCATGCAGGAGAGAGGAACTGGCGATAGGCATAAACCGTCTTCTGCTACGAGAACCACGATCTTGCGTGACCCTGCTTCCGGGCGTTTCTTTTCAGTTTCAAACTTTCAAACACCCCACAGTTTTCGCTGAATGTGGAGTTCCTCTTCCATCAAGTGTTTCTCCCGGCGTTGTGGTGGGTCGTATTTATTCCGTGTGCTATAACTTGTTGAAGTGTAATGCAGAGACGGTCTGACATTGGTTGCTTTGAGCATACCTTACTTTTTGTGTAAATGATCGTGTAAACCACCCCAGTTCTGCCCAGGCTTTTACATACATGTGAGAAGAGCTTCCTTCCGCTTTGACACATACCAACAATCAAAAGTCTAGCCTACTTATGTGCAGAGTGAGGATTTTCCTCTGATCTCTTCTTCAACTGTGCAAAATGTGTGGACAGTTTCGTCCAGTTTCTGTGTGTACAACAAAACTTATGAGAGAGTATAATTATATGTGCAACTTATATAACGTCACCCTTACGCAACTCATGGATCATGCCATACGTCAGCAGAGCATGTCGTGATGTCGTCGCGATGAAATTAGAATCGCCGACAGTTTAACATGACAAAAAGTTGCAGGGTTTTAAGCAGACTTGACAGCACATTTATAGCCAGCATAATGGCGCCCCCTCCCCCCTCCCTTCAGTGTTGCGAGAGAAAAAGACGAAACAGCCTGACAGACTGGATAAAGGTCATTATACTCACGGCCAAAAACGAACTTTACACTTGGCCATACCACAGCAAGGCCTGTCACAATCGCTATCCAGGTTGGGGGGGGGGGGGGGAGGAGTCTGGCTCGTGTATGATTGTGCCTGTAGCAGCGAAAGGTTACGTTTGGCGTGTATTCATTCCAAACACTAAAAACAAATGTATTGTTTTGTCAATAGCAAACGTTCCAACAACCTACCTTTCTTGTTTTTTGAGTCGTTCCAAACACTGCTAGCACTGTACAAACGGATGCTTCTCTAACAGTTCCAAAACTGTTCCCGGACGTTATGATAGATTTGCATCGGACGGATTTATTTCATTTATCTTGGGACATGAGAGAAAGAAATGCGGCCTTTATTCATCGGCCAAAATTTGATAGTGACCCCTCAACTAGTCCTTCAAATGAGATCTCCTTTTTGAAACTCAGTATATTATGCTGGTTTTAACAATATAAACCAGCCAATAGAACTGAACGACTTGCGTCTATATCGAAGCTGAAAACCCCTGTTTTTAATCGGCGGTGGCCCTCCCAAATTATATCCCTGAAACTGGCAATGGGAAGAGGTAGTTTAACGATTTTGTTCCTACCGGATTTAGCATACCTCAGCTTACATTTCGTGCCGTGTCAAAAGAAAGGTCTAAAAATAACAGATACAAACTTGTGACAGCTGGGAGAGAAATGTATATAAATAGACATTATTTTACAGTAAGAAGAAACTGCTTTGGTTACTTTCTGCTTGTTGTGTCAAATATTCGTAATGTTGCGGGTCTACATTTTCAAAGCTAGGAATGAAAACTACGACATTGTGTGTGGTACTGGACATTCAAACCTGTCAGCTGCAATTAAAGGACGCCTTTGAGACCAGGTATGACTTGTTTCTGGTCAAGATGATACAGTGGAACCCCCTTTTAAGACATCACACAATCTGAGAAAATTTGGTCTTAAAAGGTAGACGGCCTTAAAGTGTTGGTACATTTACAGAGGCGTTGAACAGAGAATGTGAACAAGTCAGATCTTAAAAAAGAGGCGTTGAACAGAGAATGTGAACAAGTCAGATCTTAAAAAAGAGGCGTTGAACAGAGAATGTGAACAAGTCAGATCTTAAAAAAGAGGCGTTAAACAGAGAATGTGAACAAGTCAGATCTTAAAAAAGAGGCGTTGAACAGAGAATATGAACAAGTCAGATCTTAAAAAAGAGGCGTTGAACAGAGAATGTGAACAAGTCAGATCTTAAAAAAGAGGCGTTGAACAGAGAATGTGAACAAGTCAGATCTTAAAAAAGAGGCGGTGAACAGAGAATGTGAACAAGTCAGATCTTAAAAAAGAGGCGTTGAACAGAGAATGTGAACAAGTCAGATCTTAAAAAAGAGGCGTTGAACAGAGAATGTGAACAAGTCAGATCTTAAAAAAGAGGCGTTGAACAGAGAATGTGAACAAGTCAGATCTTAAAAAAGAGGCGTTGAACAGAAAATGTGAACAAGTCAGGTCTTGAAAAAGAGGCGTTGAACAGAAAATGTGAACAGGTAAGGTCTTAAAAAAGAGGCGTTGAACAGAAAATGTGAAAAGAGGCGTTGAACAGAAAATGTGAACAAGTACGGTCTTAAAAAAGAGGCGTTGAACAGAAAATGTGAACAAGTAATGTCTTAAAAAAGAGGCGTTGAACAGAAAATGTGAAAAGAGGCGTTGAACAGAGAATGTGAACAAGTCAGATCTTAAAAAAGAGGCGTTGAACAGAGAATGTGAACAAGTCAGATCTTAAAAAAGAGGCGTTGAACAGAGAATGTGAACAAGTCAGATCTTAAAAAAGAGGCGTTGAACAGAAAATGTGAACAAGTCAGGTCTTGAAAAAGAGGCGTTGAACAGAAAATGTGAACAGGTAAGGTCTTAAAAAGGACTGGAAGTGTTAAATCGGGGGTGGGTTTCACTGTATCCGCCGTAGGACACTACACGGTGTCGTTTCTTGTGAGGTGTCCTCTTGTCGAAGGGACCCCACATGACAGATACCACTGTGCACGCGGTTTAGTCAGTGACTTGTGTTAATACAGTGGGAGTGAAGGCAGGAGCACAACAAGGATTAACGGCTTACAACACTCAGCACAAGGCCGAGAAAGGTTGCGGTCAGGACACCACTGGTTGCGGGAAATAAAACAAAAACAAAAGTGAGTGTGCCTCTTGTGTCGGGACGTGAAACCAGCCATTTTGCTGCTGACAAGGTCATGTTCCTTTCAGTGCAAACGTTACGACACCATTCGCTGAACAATGGTCAAAGTTGGAGAGTAGCCAACAGTAAATTCACAGATACGCAAGCGACAAAGGTACAGAAGTCCTGTGAACTTCATCTTTGAAAACGCCAATACAACTGCAAGTGAAAACGCCATTACAACTGCAAGTGAAAACGCCAATACAACAGCAAGTGAAAACGCTAGTGCGGAAAAAAAGCAGGAAAGCTTTCTTGTGTTTACTACTGAGTGAAAGCAGTGCATTCAGAGTAACACAGGATTCCGCTTTAGGGTTTGCTTTCCGCCTTGATCGACAAGATTAGACGAACTTCACAGAAAAGCAGAGGTGGTTAGTTGTCCTTATCGCGTCCCTTCCAATTTGTTATTAGTCTCGATCCGTAAACGCAGATTGGAGAATAAGACGGCCTGCCATGTATATCTAAACAACTAACAAGCTTCTGACTTAAGGCAGACGTGATCACGGTAAGCAGGTATAATACGACACGTAAGAACTAATTGTTAGCTAGCACAGTGCTTGTGACACCAACGTGCCACAAAAAATTAAAGCGAGCAGAAAAAAAGATTGAGCAATGAAGTTTTGCGACTTCTTGGCCTGTAGGCTGTGACGGAACGGTTAAGGTAATGGAAGAGAAAACTAGGGACTTCACTAAGCTATTTAGTCTAATTGTTGATGTGTCGCTGTTTTAACGCCTACTGATGTGTAATAGAGGAAGGCGACGGACTTGTATGGACGATACCACGACATGAATAGGTTGTATGCTTTGCACAAATTCAGTATAGAAGTTTTACGTTCTCTTGGTTTGTATCGGGACGGTTTGTCAAAAAAAAAAACCCATCAATGTCACTTTTTTTATATCAGCAGTATCGCTGTTTTCAAACATTCTGTTGAGAAGAAGTGGAGCATAAATCAGAATGTACAGAGGGTTTATCGAATTGATAAAGCTGGATGGTTGATTCGTGTGATTAGATTGACTATAGAAGATGTATGCTCTCCTTGCCTGAACGAGGGAGATTATGTGGAAAAAGATCAACATTCGATTAATCTCTTTAGTGTCGATGTTGTAAAGCACACTGCTGCAAAAGAGATGAACAAAGGACTAGTATGGAGGATCGAACAAGTTGAATAGATTGAATTAATAATAATAATAATGATAAAACATTCTTTTTATAGCGCTGTTCACCGTCGAATGGCAGTCTCATGGCGCTTTACATTAGACATTAAAATGTAACATTTTACATAAAAAGTTGTCTCGTAAGAAATAACATACAAGCATTAAATAAATGGTATAGACAACGACCACTTATAGTTATACATGTATAAAATAAGCTAGCTATTCGAGTTATTTGCCGTTGTAGAGGATCGAACTAGCTGAGTAGATGGACGAGATTAGCTATGCGAGTTGTATGCCGTTGTGAAGGATCGAACTAGCTGAATAGATTGACTGAATTAGCTATGGGAGTTTCATGCTCTATTAGGCGGTGTCTGCATGAGCACATTTAAAGGAACAATATCAACCTTCAATTACAGCTTAAGTGGCGCTGTTTTAAAGCACGCTGCTGCAAAGAGAGGATCAAAGGACTTGTGTGCAGGATCGAACAAGCTGAATATAATTATCGACTAGATAAATTATGAAAATGATATGCCCTATTAGTCGGTGTCTGTATGGGCAGAACCAGAGGACAAAGACCAACATTTTAAGTACAGATTCAGTGTCGCTGTGTTATAGTACGTACGCTACTGCAAAGACTGAAGAGGGTCAAAGGACTTGTGTGCAGGATCGAACAAGCTGAATATAATTATTGACTAGATAAATTATGGAAATGATATGCCCTGTCAGTCGGTGTCTGTATGGGCAGAACCGGAGGAAAAAGACCAACCTTTAATTACAGATTCAGCGTGGGCACTCCGGCTGCTGTGAAGTGGAAGGGTGTGATGAGAGATCGACTGACGTGGGTGTCCTGGAAAGCATTCCCCTGCTCTTAACACGATTTGGTTATCAGACGGCCAGCTTGAGCGCTTAAATACTTCATGAAGCCCACCAGGCTTTCACCACCTCAGTGCCACTGGGGGACAGTTTTCGGCATTTTGAGGCTGGAAAGCTTCCGAGGAAAACTGTGCCAGTGTTTGAACATTTATTTGCAAACTGATTTAGCCTTTCATTTTTCTTTCTGAGGTTGGACGCTACTCGAGAAGATAGCTTATTTGAACATGTTCTTCGCAAACTGCGTTTGACTTGGAAATGTCATTTTAAGGTTGGACGTTTTCGAGGAAGACAGTGCGCTTGAATGTTCCTTCACAAACTGAGTAAGGCTTGAAGTTTTCATTTGTAAAGTTAGAATCTATTAGCATGCTTGCGTATTTCTTCACAGACTAAAGGAGGCTTGAAGTTTTCATTTGTAAAGTTAGAATCTATTAGCATGCTTGCGTATTTCTTCACAGACTAAAGGAGGCTTGAAGTTTTCATTTGTAAAGTTAGAATCTATTAGCATGCTTGCGTATTTCTTCACAGACTAAAGGAGGCTTGAAGTTTTCATTTGTAAAGTTAGAATCTATTAGCATGCTTGCGTATTTCTTCACAGACTAAAGGAGGTTTGAAGTTTTCCTTCAAAGGTTAGAAACTACCGCGGCTGACAGTGTTGTTGAACATTTCTTCACAAACTGAGAATGCCTTAAATGTGTTATTTCAAAGTGTGAAGCCAGAAAGAAAGACGGTGGGCTTATACATGTATTTCTTGTTTAACGCCTGCTTTCTTTAAACGAAATATTCATTTTCATTTTAAGGTTACAAGTTATTGACGAAGACAGTGCACTCGAACAGTGTTTCGCAAACCGATATGCTATATGGTATTATCCACTTTGAAAGCAACACTAGTGTGCAAGAGGGGTACGCAGTGTACACTACATGGAGCAACTATTTACTTGCAAGGAAAGCAAACCGATATGCGCTATAGACAATTTGTATACCCCTATCTTACAATGCTATCCAGTTACAGTAAAAGCAAACCGGGTATGCCTTTAATGCTGTGCACTGTATACTGACTTACGATTCTATTCAACTACAGTGCGATAAAGACCTGCATAATGTGGGTCAGTGTTTTACTCGAGGTATACAAGTTGTGTTTAGTACAAGGCAAAGATCGGATACGGTTCGCTCCGAGATTCGGATTTTCTGTTGTCGACAGTATGTACATATATATATGCTCTGCTCTTGAACTTAAAGTCTACGGTTGATATGCATTTCTGGTCATGCGAAGAGGACTAACCTAAATCATGACATATCTTTCTTAATGCACGAAAGAGGAATAACTCAATTCAGTATATGTTATGTTGATGGCATTGCGTTGTACTCAAGCTGAGAGATCCCAACACCAACAATAACAGTGCGAAAAAAAAAAAAAAAACGGTTGCAAGTATGTTGGACATTGTTAGTGATTTTGAGGGTGTTTTCATGCTTGTTTTAAGGATTCGAGTGACGTGGTTTATTATTCATAAATAATAATTGTGCTGGCTGTTGGACACATGATCACACTTCAGTTAAAACGCGTAGGAAACAAATTAGGTGTGTTGGAATTTAGGACGTGGTGGGCTTGTGTACACAGCTTATCACAGCTGTTAATGCGTTTTTTTCGCTTTTAGACCACACCTCTAGGTTATTGAACCAGGCCATAGTATGTTTAGTGTTATAATCAATCATATATCGTTAATGAAGCATGTGTTTATCTCTTAATGAAAATATTTGACAGCTGTTCTCCAAACAACATTATCTTCATCACTTGGTTCATATATCTCTTCATCGCAACTATTGATTTATTTGGTGTTCTTTCTCCAGGACAAACGTACATTTTGTTCAGACAGAAAATTAAATGGAGTATCAACACATAACGTTGTATACATCCCGGATGTCATTTTGGTGTCAACATTCGACAAAAAAACCTACATTTATTTCAAAATGTGCCGCCATGTCGGCAGAACTGCGCAACTTTTTTTTAAAGTGGGGGAAATTTGACTTTGAAGATACTCGGTTTTAACTTTCAAAACGTCCTCTTAATTTTTATGACTGTTTCGGCAAATATGTTGAGGAAAATAGACCAAGCAATATCCCTACGTAATACTGATTGCGTAATACTGATTATACATGGTAGACAGGCAATGATTGATTAAAACAACACTTGGTGTTCGACAAAAAACGTAACCGAGAGAAACATTTGAAATTGAAAGCGATAGTAGTTCGCACCACAATACGTACTTGTTTTCTTGTGCCTCAATTACTAGTACACGAAGGGAAACTACTAACGTGCGTCTGCCACTAAAGCAACAGCAACTCCTTTGAGATATGTAAATATATCTTAAAATCATAGATCCGTCACGTTTTCCTAACTGCCAGGAGTCCCCCATAGAAAATAAGCGAAGCGTGTCCGACTCACCTAACAAGGTAAGTAGGTAAGATGGAAGAGTACACGCGTCTTGCGTGTCAGCCGAGCCATCGGAGAGGACTTTCCGAACGTTCAAATTACACAAGTATTTCAGACGACGATAATTGCCCAGAGCCAACATTCTCCCAACTTGGCAGGTGGCCTGTCGTGACAGTAGGATTCTTTGATTAAAGGGAGAATACCTAATACAATAAAGGCCCCAAGATCGCTCCCAAAGTTAAGACATAAGACATAAGACATAAGACATAAGACATAAGACTTTATTTCAACCATGTGCAGTACACTAGGGACATGTTTTGGCCAGAGTACAATCAATCAATCCATACACGCCCTTCTGAACATCGCTTGCAATCTCAGTCACACACACGCTCACGCACGCCCGCATACATTCCCCGCACAACACCCACAACGGCACACACGCACAAGCATGCTCCTCCTTAACAAAACGTGTTTAACCATCAATTGTACATAATGCGTAAAATAAACAGTATAGAAGTATCAGTAAGAATTATATATGTATCAGACATCAGTTATGACGACAATAACTAAAATCACAAATCCTTAATAATTTTAAAACCAAAACATTTATTACAATACTACACTGGGTAGGTGAACTTTAAGAAATAAGGTATTTAAAGGCTTGACGGCTGTGTCTCACAACAAAATACCAGGACATAAACCTTGAGTAAAAGCTCAATTTTAACTAAGAACGGCAGATAAGATTCTGAATTACAATTGATGCTACTGCGCAGGAGGTATACCTTCACTTTGCAAAAGCGAGTGTTTTAAAAGCTTTACTAAATGTCGTAATAGAAAGCCACACTTTGTAATGGTTCGGTTGGAATACGTCCCCTGAGTTACTTCCCTGTACGAAAACATGTTACCAGGCCGCGGAGTCATAGAGGGCGCTGGCCTCCTTGTTCCCATGCGGCGCTTCTTGACTATTGTTTACTTCCAAAACAGGAGAGAAGCAGCACCCTGAAGCGCATTCACTCACTTTGATTGAATACATTATCATACTTGTGCATTTTCCAGCAAATCGTGCCAGGTGCGTTAGCTAAAGTGGATTGATTATTCAAATTCCTTAGATTTGTCAAATTTGCCAGAAGCTCTCCAAAAACGTTCAGATCAATAGTATCTCGTTAATTAGCGAGGTAGTGGGGCAGCTTGGGGTGTCCTCCACATTAGAGGGACCACTGTAGCACGGTGGTATAATACGTGTACCTGGGGTTTGTCTGCCACCAGGGAAATCGGCCTGATTTATTTCCTGGTCAACTGACGACATAAGTTTTGCATAGACAGAACAGTAGGTCTCGTTGTGTTTTGAAACTAGGTTTAGAAAAGAAGACTTTCTTTGCTTACCATACACATCCTGTGTCATGGTTTTCCCTTCATTTTTGTGTTCCGCATAGCTGCAGAGATATAAACACAAAGAAACTACACAGTGCATGACCGGCCGCGTTCGCATTGGTGTAAGAAATGCAAGCACACAAGGTTCGGGCTTAGTAAGTGAGTACGCTTTTTACACTAAATGCATTAACAGTTTTTTTTAATAAACTGTCGCTGTGAATAAATTACGCGCTTAAAATCCTCCTTGGTCAATGATTACGTGTCGTTAGAAGGCACAGCTTGGTGATTGAAACACTGAGTCGGCTTGTGGCTTGAAGAAAAACACACCGATTTACTCGTAGGTTAAAAAGAGAAACCATTTGATGCGCTGTGCGGTACAGATCCTTCGAATGTTGAATGGGGGTGACGTGACACTGGACATTGTTTTACACCACCGTGAGCCATGTGACACGGATGTACTCGAGGGTCGAACGGAGAAGCCATAGGATATATGTTTTACACTAACATGATTGTGTCATGTGACCGCGTGTGTGTTGTCTTGTTTCTGCTCTTAGCACAGAGTCACCAAAAGGCAGCCACGTTGGGTATACACCGCGTTTGTGACGAAGAAAGAGGGCGAGGTCTTTCTTAGCACGGAGCATACAGCCGTGCACCTGTGTTTACTACTACACGATGCTGTTTTTGACTTGGGGTGATGAGTTCACACAAGGGGAGTAGATATTAATTCACGTCGACTCAATGAAAGAAATACCACTGATAACAACAACAACATCGTCGACCCGACTGTACACAAGGGGAGTAGATATCCATTAACGTCGACCCAATTTCAGTGTCACTGGGGTCAATGTCTGACCGTGACAGCAGGAAGTAAGACAATGGTCACTCCTATAGTGGCTATCGTGAATTAATGACGATCATCTTGGTCAGCCTCTCGTGACTGACAACAAAAGTTGTGAAAGAAATACCACCGACAACAACAACAACAACAACAACAACAACAACAGCAACGACAACAACAACAACAACAACAGCATCACTGATTGTAACTACGATTTGAAGACACCACGATACACTATAAAGTTTTGAAGACTGTGTTGTTTTCGTCAATACCGATTGATAGTCCGTGAGCTGTCTATGCTAAGCAACAAAACACTGATCGAACCGAACCCATAAAAGCACAGACGGAAAAGAAAAAAACGAAACCAAAAGCCTGTGTGTTTCTAGTCGTTGTGGACTTCAGAGACACGTGCCTGTCCGAAAAGAAAGGTGGGCAAACACAACACGTTAAAAGCGCTCTTACGTCAGTCGATGTTTGCCGTCAGATCGAGTATTGATTTAAAACCACTTCGATCTCACCGTAAAACTAAAGGCGCCGTGGAAGAGCTGTGAAGCTGGAATCGAAACCTGCGCCAGGAACACTTTGGGTGGTGGTGAACCACGGTGGATTCGAACTCTCATTGATGTCAACTCGCATTGATGTCAACTCGCATTGATGTTGCACTGGATCAACAGCAGACAACTGCCTGGATTGATTGTTGTTCTGTTGACAAATGTGTGCGAATAATAGTTTGTGTGGAAAGCCTGAACCAACACACTCATGTCACATCGGAGTATCATCAGACAATTGTGTGGTTTCGTTGATATTCTTCAGAAGGTGAATATTGATGAACACTCTGTGGAAAGAGTGAGCCGGTAGCGCCGGAGTACCATGAGCCTGCTGAGTGGTTGTGGTGTGAGAAAAGAGAATGTTCTCTTGAAAACTTTGTCGAAAGCGTAACCAGCATACTCATGTCACTTCGGAGTACCGTCAAACCACTGTGTGGTGTTGTTGTTATTTATCAGAGGGACGTTTGTGTTTGACAACTTCGTGGAAAACCTAAACCGACCATAGTACCAATGTTGCACAGGAGTGTCGCAAGGTATATTTCTTGTTTCGTTTTTGTTCTTCAAAAGGAGAACTTTTGTCGACAACTCTGTGGACAATTCGGCAAAACGCTCACAACGATCGTTTGATTTAACTTTGGAGTACGGCCACCTTTGTCTCTTCTTCGGAGTACTAAGAAACAGCATCCACAATGTTTAAGAGAAAGCATCATAGCGATGGCGTAGCACACCATAACCAGCGGACTTCTGGCATGCCAGGCAACAGCCCGCAAACAGCCAGTAAGGCTAACGGCAAAGCCCCACCGAAAAGAAGCTGGGAGGAGTGGGAGGAACGAAGGAGGATGGACCAGCGAGTAAAAGAGTTGAAAACAAACGTCGAACGTAAGTACATATGCACCCTAGCGGATGTTAAGAGGACATGGTGCACCTTTACGATGTGTCGTTGATTGTTTTTTCATGCTGACATTCTTGTTTACAGATCTATATGTCCGGTTTTGTTTTTTGTTCTTGTATCCTAACCGGTAAATTGTACGGTAAAATTTGTAATTTGAGTTTATTGACGAAGACAGTTGTCGTACCGACCAACAGAAATTAAACTTAATTAAAATATATGTTATTGTGATTATGGCCTCTGTAAATCCATCGAGGTTGTGAACGATTTCATTGTACGACTCTCATCGCTGCACTCTCGTTTGTTGTCATTATCGGAGCCACCATCATCGCAATCATCATTGTCGTTGTGGTCATCATCGTTGTTGTCATCATCATTCACCGCACGACCAGAATAATCGTCGCCATATTGATCATTCCATCTACATTGGTGAACCGCATCGTCAGTTCAATATTCGTCATAATCGTCGTCAACATTAGCATCATCATCATCATCATCATCATCATCATCATCATCATCATCATCATCATCATCATCATCATCACCATCATCATCATCATCATCCTCTTCGTCGTCGTCGTCGAAATTACCATCGTCATCATCATGGCATCATCATCATCATCATCATGGCATCATCATCAGCATCATCATCAGCATCATCATCATCATCATCATGGCATCATCATCAGCATCATCATCAGCATCATCATCATCATTATCATGAACTTTCATTCTACTACAAGTATGATCATAGACCTCCTGTTCGTCGGAGCCCCTCCGTTATTTTATTATCCACCCAAACTGACAAGAGTCTAACACCCGCTTTTTACATTTAGTCAAGTTTTGATTGTCTTCTTTAGTTCATATCAAGTCCCATTCATCACATGCACAGACCACACCCTCGGTCATGGGGACCTAACAACCTGTCTGTGTTGACTGTCAGTCTGTGTCATCCCCCACATGGTTATAGTGTCTTAACGGAATACACCCAGTCACGCTCAGCACAGTTAGAGGTCACACAGAAACATTCACACGTTCGTCTCTTGCAAGAGGCACACGACTTTTGCCTTGCGGTCCTGAAATGTTTACACAGTGTGTGAAGAGTATTTCTGAGTGCCTAGTATGTGGAATTGTGTGTTTGACAAACAAATACACACACGCGCACAAAAACACGCGCGCGCACACACACACACACACGCACGCACGCACGCACGCACGCGCGCGCACATACACACACACAAACACACACACATATACGCACACACACACACACACATACACACACACACACACACACACACACACACACACACACACACACACACACACACACACACACACACACACACACACACATCCACTGTCTCGATAGAAAACAATCGGAAATAAATACACTGCTTTAAGTTTTTAATTAGGAATACAAAAACGCACATACAAAATGTCATCTAGTGACAAACTGAAACATTCCATCAAATCTTCAATCTGACGTAAGTGAACACGATATATATAGTGGACGAACGGATGAACACTTAGTGTCGGTTGTTTGGTTTGCTCGTTGGAAAGGTTACAGGAAGCCACACGTTTTGCTTCAGCTTCCTTGTTCTACTGTGTATCTTGCTCGCCCACTTTCAAAATCAAGGTTCTAACAAATACTTCGTGTATGGTTGAATGATGAATAAACCCGCCTAAAATATCGCATGTAAGCGCGAAAAAAACACGTTTAAAAATGAGTCAAACTTCTATAAACAAGGTAAGAGAAAAGTCGCCCTGTGGCTGTTGGAATCATTTATCAAGCGTTGTACCCGGCTGTCACAGGGTTATGTATTTCAATAGACCACAATCCTACAGCATCGGGGGTCCGGTAGCTCCGTTGGTAGAGCACTGGACTTGTGGTCGGAAGATCGCAGGTTCGAACTCGGTCCGGAACGGACACGGGTCAACTTTATGTGCAGACCTAGACTGACACGGAAGCCATGTCCCACCCCCGTGTCACCACAATGGCACGCAAAAGATCTCGGTCATTCTGTCATGCTGATACCACCTAAACACGCATACACTTGTGTATCTCGTCAAAAGCCGTGAGGGCGTAAAACTCGAATCATATCACCCATAACTTGTCCTTATGAGGCGAAATATTTAGCCTGTATGACATAAAGCATTCTCTCTTTCTTTCCCACAGCATACATCGTGACAGACCTCTCTTTATGGGGCACTTCAAGGGCAAACAACGCGGCGAACATTGTCTCATAAATTTTACTGAAGCATTTTGTCAAACTGCGTCGTGATTTTAGTGTCCGGTTCGAAGAGTCGTAATAGACTATATAGATCTACAGAGGTAGTGTGTTGAACACTCTGAATGTTGGCGGTTGTCAGGTTTTGGAAAACTATACTTGTCTACAGTGTGGGGTATTTACTCCTACTGTATATTATAAGATGTTTGATGGGTTGTTGACAGACCAGCTTTTTTGTCGGTCCGAGGGGGAGCATATCGTCTTTTGTTTCATATTTATTGACCAAGGCCGAAGGCCGCGGTCAATAAATATGAAACAAAAGTCGATATGCCCCCCGAGGACCGACAAAAAAGCTGGTCTGGCAACACACCATCAAACATCGTTTTTGTCATCATTTTGGTGGTTCAACATTGAGTGAAAAATCAACACAGGGAGCCATGGTTTGAAACGCGAGTTCTGTTATTATAATGCATGTTCGGGGCCCCAGCACGTTGTTCAAAGCTGGCGTGCGAAAGCAACTTACTGTGTGTGATTTGAGTTTATAATGTTGAGACAAGTATGTCAGGTTTGATAATGCGAAGTTCTGTAGGTTCCGACTACAGAGTGGTGTGTGAAACCAACAGTAAGCGCCTTTGAGACGATAGTGCCCACATGTTGCATTCGAGCGATGGGATTGTCGTATTTCAAACGAGGTGATTTGCTTGCACAGTCAGCGTTGACCATCTCACAACAGATCTGTTATGTGGATTATCGTGCGACGTTCGAGTCGGGGGCAAGGAATCGCAGGAAGCAAAGATGAGTCTTTTTCCATTGTCACCTTTCTTTCCGGTTGTTGGTGCATATAATATTGTGTGGACAAAATGATGCGACGGCGAGTGTTTTTTGCCTCCAAGATTTTGTGGTGTGGGTATTGTTTTGCTCGTTTCATACCCACACCAAAACCTGAAACACACCCCACCCCACCCCCCCCTCCCTCACAATCAGTCCATGAACACAAACACTGACACACACAAATTAATGATCAAGTTACCCCCCCCCCCCAACCCTTCACTTGCACACCTGCAACGCAGACGATCATATTATTGATTAAATATTCATATAGGTCAGTGTTGGGTTTTTTGTTCTTGTTTGTGTTATTGCAGAATCGGTTTTCTCTTATTGCTACACGTGTCTCTTCATTACATTTCACCATCGCCCTACCACCCTGCCCCTCTCGGTATTCCACCCCTCGGTTTTCAGTGGTAAATATTAGTAATCGAATATTGAAGCTACGTTGAGTCAAAGGTCACAGAAGATTTGCATCGTGCAGCACTGCACGAATACTGGGTCAAAGGACACAAACGATTTGCGTCGTGCCGCGAAGGAAAGATAATCGCGATCTTGTTTCTCATTGCCTCTCTGTTTTTCATTAGACTTGTCATTCTGCTTGCTCGGCTTTGTCAGATGTCTTCATTTCTTGTTGCTATGTTCTTTGCTTTTTTATTATTATTTTTTTATTTGCGCTTAGTTTATCGATACAACGTCTTGTGCACGGGTCAAAATGTGTGTGTCAGGGGTCAATTGGTTTGACGTTCGTGTTTCTCCAAACAGAGATACACGCACTCCATGACTTTGTGAGAAGATAAAACATATCGATAGGTTTCATTTGTTTGCGATAAAGCATAAATGTATGACCTTTGATGAGGTAGTTTTGTTTTTTGTTTACATTTGCCAGTTTGCCAGTTCGTATTGGAACTTGGCGAAGCAGTGTCGTCTGTTTTGGTCTGGGGAAACGCCAATGAAAAGAGCCGAAGAATCCTCGAGCGTTTCTATTGGGTTTGCTTTTGATTATCCATGTAATAGGGCTTCCTGCAACTATGGTAACCGGGGATTTATTCCCCGGGGAACATGAGATTTATTCCCCAGGTGCTTGTGAATGAAAACTCGTGAAAATGATGACAAATCTGTTTATATCTACCTGCGTGTCATTTGTTTGCCTTCTTCTCGGTGTCGTCTGTGTAAAGGTTATGATAAAGACGGGTAGAGGGAATGCATGTACAATTGGTACTACAGATAACGCAAGCACATGACACGCCCGCACGCCCGCACGCATGCTTAAACACACACACACACACACACACACACACACACCTCCGGCCGCACGCACAAAAACACTCAAGCACGCACAAACACACACCCCCCGCGGGTAAGGGGGACGAATTTACCCGATGCTCCCCAGCATGTCGTAAGAGGCGACTAACGGATTCTGTTTCTCTTTTTACCCTTGTTAAGTGTTTCTTGTATAGAATATAGTCAATTTTTGTAAAGATTTTAGTCAAGCAGTATGTAAGAAATGTTAAGTCCTTTGTACTGGAAACTTGCATTCTCCCAGTAAGGTAATACATTGTACTACGTTGCAAGCCCCTGGAGCAAATTTATGATTAGTGCTTTTGTGAACAAGAAACAATTGACAAGTGGCTCTATCCCATCTCCCCCCTTTCCCCGTCGCGATATAACCTTCGTGGTTGAAAACGACTTTAAACACCAAATAAGTAGAGGTTACATGCCGAGTCTCAGTGATTATTAAAAATAATGGTCGAAGTTAGCGGATCATGAAAAATGCGAGCTTCAGCGAGCTTTTTCATGACCGCGAACTGAGACCATTATTTTTAATAATCACTGAGACGAGGTGTGTAACCTCTTTATTCCCCCTTTCTTCAGTTATTCAAAGAAAACAGGAGTTTTTGTGCGAAAGTTTGATCGAATCCGAATCACTCAACCAGTCAACCTGCGCAGGCGATCGATTAATGCGCGGTTGAATAGTTCCGTGCAAATCATTCCATTCTGTTAACACTTCTTGTCAGTTTCCCTGTTTTAGACTAAAATCAAGTACACAGATAAGCTGTTATTCTGCTGTGGCGGTAAAGGCAGATATTGTGTGTTCTGTTTATGTTTT
>NC_090251.1:49003120-49018120 GCF_037325665.1 Littorina saxatilis
TGGGGAGTTTTTTCTCGTACGAAAAATTTACTCGGAGTAAGAATTTCGTACGAAATTTTTACTCCGGAGTACATTTTTCGTGGAGTAAAAATGTCGTGTTACACCGGGCAGCTCCGCGATATCTAAATTGCGCCAGATACTAGAAGTTCTTTGCGGTGCGGTGTACCTTTTTACAGTTATCCACAGCGGAAGCTGCAAGAATTACATAACTTACCGACTTTAAAATTCATTCAGTGGATGTGACCTTTTTGACAGTGAAATTGTGTAGCTAACGCGAAAGACTAGGAAAGTGTGAAGCTTTGAGACATCATCAAAATCCGTGTTAAGTATTAGCTGAGCTGAAAAAAGTTGCCTTAAATATTAGTGAGGTGAGAGAGTCAGAATAGATTCGTCCTGCATGCAGAAAAGGCTAACTGAAATATCGGAACTTGCTGGAAAGATCGTTTGGTAGTAAGGTTGGTAAACACCATAGTTGAGTGCGTTTTGAGTATAGATGCTGCACAGATGTCACCTTCGAGTTTCACACCTAACTACTCTTTGAAATCAGGTGGCTTTGTTCAAAGTGTATGGTATGCCACCGTTCCTTGCAATTGTTCGCGTGAACTGTACTGTACGTGTGGTAAATGCAGGTGCCGACCGTAGAAGAGATGCTATTTTAACGTTATTGTGAATCTTGTCCGTGAATTTCGCCCAAACGGGAGCATTTGCAACGGGCTGTACGGCCCTGGTGCAAACTCTAATACATATATATATTTCAGTAGTGCCAGTGTTGAATGAACAGAACTCAGAACTCAGAAAGTTAAATCGCTAAACCATGATAGTTCATTGCGATGGGAATGTTTGGGGCGAGGGAAACAATTTCGAAATCATTAGAGGTGTTGCATTAAACAGAGAGATAGAGAGATAGAAATAAAGAAAACGGTCATTGTTCCAATGGTATGTAATCCATGGGTGCATGTGGGTTCCCAAACTGCAACCGAACAAACAGGCTCACAAGGACAGATTGTAAAAAAAGGCCTAGCCTTAAATTTAAAACCTTAAAGTTCAATTCAATTCAATTCGATTCCATTCAATTCACTCTGTAACGCGAAATTTGGTTCAAGCAAACAGTGTATTCATGTGCACACAATCATGACAACACAGAAACATGCTTACAAGAGAGCACGACAACAAGTTGCACACTTACAACACCGCGACAGCTGATACGTACAATGAAGAGACATCTGTCGCAACAACCATGCAGTGCTATAGGGGTAATTCGATAGGTGTGACACCCACGTTTGAGCGAATAGTTAGGAAGGCGCGTCGTCCGTTGTTATCTTATAGTGCATCGTATGTGAAAGTATTCTCCAAGTGTGTGTTTTGTTCTGTTCGGATCGAGTGTGTTTAGAGATGGGAACATAGGGAACCATGGGCGTGTTCACTCGCCGATAACACTGTCAGTGTGGTTATCTTATCGTGTGTCGTATGTGCAAGTATTCTCAAACTGTGGTTTTTTTTCTGTTCGGATCGAGTGTGTTTAGGGATAGGATCTAGGAACATAGGGTACCATGGGCGTGTTTACTCGCTGATAACACTGTCAGTGTTGCTATCTTATCGTGTGTCGTATATGTGCAAATATTTTCCAACCGTTTTATTTCTTCTTCTTTTTTTTAATGTTTAGTCTGTTCTTATCGAGTTTGTTTAGAGATAGGAACATAGGGTACCGTGGGCGTGTACATTCCGCTGACGAAACTATCGCATGAGTACATGTACGCTGTTTTTGTTTACAGGTGGTATTGACCTATAATTAGAGTATGATATCAACCCGCCGTTAGGCAGTGTGCATTCCTGGATTGTTTAGTTAAAGGCACAGTGCAGCTCACAGCCTTCGTTTTGCGTTTTTGTTGCAGCTGAGTGCATTTACAGTTCAAAAATCCTCCTATGGTAGTAAAACAAACCCAAAACTACCCAACAACGATATCTGTGAAGCTCGACAGTTTCTTGTTCACGCGAGTGCATAAATTAACCTAGTGATTACGTGGTGTTTGGTCGGAGTTCGATTCAACTGAGTGATTCCGGCCTCCATTTTGTTTTACACAAACTCATGATGATGTCTGACATAGTTTGCTAAGTGACGTGTCCTTTTGTGCATGATGTGGTGATCTACCTGATCTAAATTTAGATCCAAAAATAGGTCAAGACCAGCCGGGTCCGAGTACGAAATTAATTCGTAAAAAAATCGCAGTTCTTGACTCTTTGGGTGCAAGTCAATGAAACTTGGTAGTTCTTCTAACGGATAGCTGCCTGAGGTATGACTAAAAGCCCCAGGGGCTCCGTGCACCTGGATTTGACAAGTTCAGTACCTTTAACAGCTTTGTGAGAAGGTTGACACACTATTTGAGATGTTTGCATGTTTGACCGAGCTGATAATGATCCTGTGCAAATCTGTGGTTGTGTAGAGATTCGCTTTTATTTGTAGCCAGTTATGTGTATGTGTGTTCTGATGCACATTCACCTGCTGGTGCGCTGAACCTATACTAACAAACCGATGTTCAAAAGCGCAGCTGTAAATGTCACCTACTTTTGTGTAGGATCATAATTATGTTCTCGGCTAGGTGTGGACTGAGCTAATCGATGTTAAAAAAGGAGGCCTGGTAGCTCAGTTGGTAGAGCACTTCATTTGTGATCCTTGGGTCGCGGGTTCGATTCCAGGATGGGACGGACACGAGTCAAGATATTGTGCCGGCTCAGAGACGGTATCCATGTCCCACCCCTGTGTGACTGCAGGTGGCTGATTACGCGTTATCACGAACACAACTGGTGAGCGCGATTGTTGTAGCTGCTAGCTTTCCTCTGGGAGGAAGCGACCCAAATGTTCCAGCACTGGGATAATACAGTGATGCAAAGATCGAATTTAAGTTCAATCAATCAATCAATCAACATGAGGCTTATATCGAGGCTTATATTCGTTCCTGTAAGAGCCTCTGGATTTTTGTAACATTTATGTTTTGTTTTTGGTTTTTTGTTGTAAAGTGTTTATGATTGTGTTCTATTCCGTCAATGGCGTCATTCTGGTAATGATGTTGTTATTGCTTTTGTAAAGCGCTTTGTGTGTTCGAAAGCGCTATAGAAATCACCATTATTATTATTATTATTATTCTGTGGGTACAGTTCTAAGCGCAGGGATTTTTTATTTTTTTTAATTTATTTTATTTTACAGTGCAATTTATATCGCGCACATATTCAAGGCGCAGGGATTTATTTATGCCGTGTGAGATGGAATTTTTTTTACACAATACATCACGCATTCACATCGGCCAGCAGATCGCAGCCATTTCGGCGCATATCCTACTTTTCACGGCCTATTATTCCAAGTCACACGGGTATTTTGGTGAACATTTTTATCTATGCCTATACAATTTTGCCAGGAAAGACCCTTTTGTCAATCGTGGGATCTTTAACGCGCACACCCCAATGCAGTGTACACGAAGGGACCTCGGTTTTTCGTCTCATCCGAAAGACTAGCACTTGAACCCACCACCAGAGTCGAACTCGCAACCTCTCGCTTCCGAGCGCAAGTGCGTTACCACTCGGCGACGCAGTCCTTGTAGTTGGACTCCTCCTTTAAGGCACGTACAGTAGCACTAGTTCCTTCTAACAAATATCTATATGTTCAAAACATTACACTTTGCCATCCCAGGCTAGATGTTGTTTAGGGGCTGTGTCCACTCAACTGGAGGGATCTTCTTATACCAGGTGGAACTAGTAAAAGCCAGATCTGAGATACTGAGCCTTCACGAGATGTAGCAAAGATGAATGTGAACTGGGGCCTAGCCTGTGATTAGTATGTGCATGTTGCCGCTGAAGTGAGGAAGTGATCCGATCACTCTTAATCAAATCACCCGAAAGGAAAAGAATTGAAGAGCCGTTCGTGTGTGACTTAGTGTATGTTCTCCTTGTTTTGACTCAGTCGCTAAATTGTTATGAAAGGAAAAAAACCTAAAGGAGCTCAGCTATCTTTTCTATGGCGGTTTTCCTCATAATATTCGGCTTTAGAAATGTTAGGCGTGTCGTATCCAACAGTTGCTGTTTACCAACATTTTTTTTTCTTTTAAACGTGTGAAAGAACTGAAACAGATTGTCAAGCCCTATTACAATATCTTTCCTTTCATTCAAATGATTTAACCTGAAGTAATTGATTTGAGAAAACTCAACTTTTGGGTGAATTATTTTCCGTCTTCAATGTTAAGTTTTACGAGGAAAACACTTCCACAGTGACAGTTATTCTACGTAAAGTCTGATATAAATTGCTCCAATTCGACTACGTGAAGGAGTTTTCGCGAAGTCGAATTAGAGCAATGTATATCAGACTTTAGGTAGAATCAGACAGAAATCAATTACCACAACAATTGAGCTGCACGAAGCTAATTGCCTTAAATTGGCACCAACATTTCGGTAAAAAGATTTAGCGAATTCTTTGCGAAGTCAACTTAGGACAGTCTTAACCCCCCCCCCCCCCCCCCCCCCCCCCACAATGTAGGCTAAGTTCCGGCTTAGCAAATTTCCTCTAGACAAGGAACGTGAAGGTATCAGTCAGCTTATGCTTCTCTTCACAGGACATGGTCCGACCCAGCCGTTGCAAGCAATCAATGATAACAACCCCCTTCTCCCCCCCCCCCCCCCTTCTCGATCTTCCCCCCTACCCAAACTTTGCGTATCGACCAGTCTCTACGCATCTTCTATTGCCCCCGAAGACTCGTTTTCTGCATTTAGGACGAAGAATGTGCGGGCCTCGTCCTATGTACCGGGTAACCCTTCCTGTCTGCCTCGGTCTACGGGACGTTTGTGAACTCAACGCGAATCGATGAGAGAACAAGAGGCGAAGCCATCAAGGCTCACGTAAGAAATCGACAAACAGTAACACACACACACACACACACACACACACACACACACACACACACACACACACACCACACACACACACACACACACACACACAGAAAGAGCATAGGTGAAACTGTGCAAGAAAGCGAGACACTAGATGAGTAGATCTAGATCTGTCTGTCTGCATGTAGCCTACTTACAGGACACGACTGCCACTAGTCTCGGCCCGCTCAAATAATAATGACCGAGACTTTCAGTACTTCCTTCGCGTGACGTCTAACCCTCTTACGTCATAATGTGACGTCAATGTAATGTGACGTCTTCAAATGTTAGAGTTTCTACCACAGACATACACACGCACGCACGCACGCACATACGCACATGTACGCACGCATGCACAGACAGACAAAGTTACGATCGCATAGCTACACTTACGTGAGCCAAAAACGAGACCTCAATGAGACTAGAGGCGATGATAGGGCTATTTTGTTCCGCATGTGGCCTAAGCTGCCTTAAAAGTGAAACCTCTGGTTATCAACTCTGGAGAAGTTAGAGAGGCTCAGCTGGGAGTTTTTGTTGGCAGTGAGCTTAGGTAAAACACTGCCGGACAGTGTGGGTGAATATTGAAGATTTCGGAGTATATTCTACCTGTGGATTTCACAATCGTTCAGTCACTGCCACTGTGTTGTGTGATAGCACTGAATGGTTATATAAATAGAGCAAAAAGAACTGTATCCGCATTTCAAGGATGTCAGCCTGACTCAGTTGTACAATGAATAGCAGTGTATTGGTTTCGGATTACCACAAAAGGGGAACTGATCAACAAGTTCTAGTTTGAAAACGTACCTTCGGATCTTTAGCCCGTACGTCTGTGAACATCCGGGTTTCAAAGTCTAAGTCAGTGTAATGAATAGAACTTTGGCACCTACAGCCTGTTAACCATGTTTCTCCAGAGCATAAGGTTATTTGTCGGGGAATCATTGCGTGTTCTCTCTTAGAAAGAGGAAGACCGCCATGACTTGTGTTATTTGTTGATCTTGCGTGTCAGCGATCGTGTGATTCTGTGAACCAATGTAATCCACAGGACTCTTGTAGCTGTTTCTGTGTGGGTTGATAACCATGGTCATCACAATACTCTGTCTTTGTGCAAAGATCGTGTTATTTGTTGGTCTTTCGTGTCAGTGATCCTGTGAACCAAAATGATCAAGACCACTGCTTGTAGCTGTTTTTGTGTGTCATCACGATACTGTGTCTTTGGTCAAATATCGTTGGGTTTTGTTGTTGGTCGTTCGTGTCAGTGATCGTATGATTTGGCAATCCACAGAACTGCTTGTAGCTGTTTTTGTGTGGGTTGATAACTATGATCATCATGATACTCTTCCTTTGTGCAAAGATCGTGTTATTTGTTGGTATTGCGTGTCTGTGATTCTGTGAACCAATGTAATCCACAGAACTATTGTAGCTGTTTGTGTGTGTGGGGGGGGGGGGGGGGGGGGGATAATCATGATCATCACGATCATCTGTCTGTTTGCAAAGATCACTTTAGAAAATGACCGGCACCGTTCGCGTTAAAGGCACATTAATATCTTGAAAACAGTTCTGCTCGCCGTCTCAGATCTTACCAGGCTTTTACATGGTATAAGATCACCCCTCCACTTGGTCACATACCAAACGTCAACATCATGAGTTCTTACTGAGCCGAATCGATCACACGGGAAGGATTGTGTTGTTAAGTAGCAACTACCCAAGGATTGATGCGGACAAAGTTTTTTTTTGCCTGACAGCGCGGTCAATGTTATATATATCACCACAAATCAGCTCAAGA
Source organism: Littorina saxatilis (assembly GCF_037325665.1). Lineage (NCBI taxonomy): Eukaryota > Metazoa > Mollusca > Gastropoda > Littorinimorpha > Littorinidae > Littorina > Littorina saxatilis. The sequence goes on from NC_090251.1 coordinate 49,009,815, forward strand.
TTGTGCTTTTCAACTAAGAGGATCATCTTGTGGCTTTTGTGAACGACAGTCAATATATGTTAATTCACAACTCCTATTTTGAATCGGAGGGCCTGCCGCTGTAATTCACAGTGACGGCATAATTGTGTGGAACGTTCGCTGGTAATCACAACGCTTGGCTGCCTGGCACGGGCTGGAGTCTTTTGTTCTCAACCTGGCATTTGAGGCGTGTGTGCAATGTTTGCTCGAGAAAAGTGTTTGCTTAGAGCTATGCGAACAGAGATAGGACAACGTTAAAATTGGTGTTTTGGATGGAAAACAACGTTAGGTGATTGCTGGTATGAAAAAAAAGATTACAACGTGAATCGATTGCACGACGAAAATCGGACAGTGTTAAATGCATAGGGGGTATGGACAAACATATGACAACATTAGGTGATTGCTGATATGGAAAAAGTATGACAACGTGATACGATTCCTGGGAGGACAAAAATAGGACAGTGTTAAAAATGAATGCATGGTTGGAATGGTCCAACATATGACAACGTAAGGTGATTGCTGGTATGGGAAAAGGATTTCAACGTGAAACGATTGCACGGACGACAACAAAATAGCACAGCGTTAAAGTCATAGTTGGTATGGACAAACATGTCAATACATTAAATTTTGGTGACTACAGCTATGGACAAATTAGGTCAACGTAAAACGATTACTGATATGGCGAAAATAGGACAGTGTTAAAGTCATAGTTGGAATGGACAAACACATGACAACATTATGTGATTACATGTATGACAAAATTAGGTCGACGTTAAACGATTGCTTTTATGGCGAAAATAGGACAGTGTTAAAAGCATTATGGTTATGGGCATGTCAAAAAAAGGGATTAACGTTAAAATAATGGTCTATTCGCAAGGCCAAATAATTGGATCGATGCAAGGGAAGCCGACATTGATTGTTTGAGATGTAGCACAGCGCCACACGTGTTTCTGATTGCACAGATGATTCATTTGGGAGTTAAGAGGAATATATGCCTTCCTGTCAAACTGTACCTGGTTGTCAATTACAGTGGAACCCCCCGATTAAGACCCCCCCCCCCCCCTCCCGATAAAGACTTCCTCCTTTTTAAGACCTTCATTTTTTTTTTACATTTCCTGTTCATAACACCAGTAAAAGTACAGTCGAACCTGTCTAAAGACACCACCCAAGGGCTTAGCAAAAATGGTCTCTTTAGACAGGTGGTCTATTCAGACAAATGATTTATATTGTCGTAAAAACCGTCGGGGATCCTTATGGGTGGTCTTCATGGGCAGGTGGTCTTTATGTAGAGGTGATCTCGAGGGCAGGTTCGATTGCACCTCCATTTTAAGGCTCCCTCCTTTTTAAGACCTAGTTTTCTTAGATGTGTGGAGGTCTTAAAGGGGAGGGAGGGGATCCACAGTACTGTTATAATCGTCCGGGGTGAGTCCGTTACAGCTTTTTTTAATTTTTAATTATTTATTTTTTATTATTTATTTTATGCTGCTTGTTTAATCGCGCGCATATCAACGGAATCAAGGCGCAGGGATTTATTTATGCTGTGTGAGATGGAATTTTTACACAATACATCACGCATTCACATCGGCCAGCAGATCGCAGCCATTTCGGCGCATATATTATCCTACTTTTCACGGCCTATTATTCCAAGTCACACGGGTATTTGGGTGGACATTTTTATCTATGCCTATACAATTTTGCCAGGAAAGACCCTTTTGTCAATCGTGGGATCTTTAACGTGCACACCCCATATCTTGTCGGAAACGACCCTGAGCATTAGTTCGGTCGTGAACATGTCGCAACAAGGGCAGAGCGTGTCGACATTGGGAGATCTGAAAGAGTAGGAGTTTTAAGGTGTGCGGTAATCTCTTGCACCTTTGCAGCGGAAACAGAAATCAGTACCTGCATTGTTCTGTCGCTGTGCATTCGCTCCTGTTCCCCTGAGGAATTTGTTTCGCAAAGTGTACTGAAGTTTTATTTGCATTCTTAAACAGACCACTGTCAGTGACATTATTTTATATCGCTTCTTTGCTTCTGTTTCTGTCAACTTAATGCCGTGAATGGTTTTCCCCGCCATATATATGTATAGACAGGCACTTGGATTAAAAACAACAGCGACAATAAGATAAAATTAAAAAAAACGCATGGATGAACGTCAACTATTGTTTGCAAGGCTAATGGAAAAACAAATGAGGGAAAGAAGTTTGCCGTGTACAAATAGCCGAATGAAGCCACAAAAGCCGATAATTCCTTCTCTTCCCAATTTTCATCTCTTCGTTGAACTCGGGCCGGGGGGACAAGAGATCAATTAATTATGTGCCTGTGTGCGCGTGTAACTGGCGAGTTAACAGGTCAATCACTGGGCAAGAACGTGCACGTAATTTGACAATCCTGCCGATACCAGCTGCACCTCAACGTTGTCTGAGTTTGTGTAGATCGATAACATCAATGTGCCGTACTGAAGTGTGTGTTCTGTCTTCGTAAAAAGTGTGAACTGAAGTGTGCTTTATGTCTGGGTATATTGTGATTTTTCTGTGAAGCATTGGAACAGCTTCGTGTTCTTTCTGCGAGATAATAATACAGGAAGTGCTCTCTTCGTGAAGCAAAATAAACACTGTATACCCAAGTATTCTTTCTGTCAAGCAAACCCGGTGTGGGACAATTGCATGCAGTAGTGTTCTTTCAGTTTGGTACGTGTATGCCGTAGTGTACTTTCAATTTGACACGCAGATGCCGAAGTGTTCTCTCCATGAGACAAGTGCACGCCGAAGCGTTCTTTCTGTATGGGACAATTGTATGCCAAGGCGTTCTTTGTGGGAGACAATTGCATGTAGTATTGTCCTTTCTATGAAACAATGGTATGCCGAAACGTACTTTCTGTGAGAATAGTGCATTCCGAAGTGTGGTTTTTTCTATGAGACAATTGTGCACCAAAGTGTTCTTTCTATGAGACAAGTGTTTTCCGAAGTGTTCTTTCAATGAGGTAATCGTATGCCAACGCGTTCTTTCCGATCCGTGAGACATGGCAAGGTTTGATCTGTGCGGGGTGTTGGGACACCAAAGTGTTGTGCTTGAGGAAGACACGAGCTATTGGCGCGTGATCATGGAGACGGGCAATCCAGAGGAGGAGAAGAACATCGGTAAATATTAGCTGCTTCTCCATTTTGTGCTAGTCTTATAAATACCAGTCTTTAGAGGGAATGTTTGGCGGGAATTGACGATAATACCAAAGGGTGGGACGAGATCACCGGTAAATATTGACTGCTTCTCCATTATTTTGCGCTTATCTTAAACCTTTTGAGGGCATGTTTGGGTGGAATTGGCGTTACTTCCAAAATGTGGGAGAGTAAAGAGAAAGCAAAGGTGGTGGGGGGAGGGGGGGGGTTGGGGTCGGTGGATGGTTGGGGGTGGCGAGGAGACAGTTGGAGAGTATGAAGAGGGGGGGAGGGGGGGGGGGGCTAAGGGGATCCACAACCCGGTTTTTGTCGCGTGACCATGGAATCAGACACACCTGAGGCTGTTGATTCCATGAGGTAAACATTGGCTTCGTCTCAACGTGTGCTCATCTTGCACCAGTCTTTACAGGGCGGGGACGTAGCTCAGTTGGTAGCGCGCTGGCTTTGTAGCCAGTTGGTCGCTATCAGCGTGGGTTCGATCCCCACGTTCGGCGAGAGATGTATTTCTCGGAGTCAACTTTGTGCAGACTCTCTTCAGGTGTCCGAACACCCCCGTGTGCACACATGCTCACGAAAAAGATCCCACGTTCACAGCGAAAGTCTCAGGGCTTGGAAAACACGAAGACACGCATGCATCATCTCTCGTCTCCGATTATCATGATCGTATTTCGATACTTTGACGAGACAAACCCAATGCTGGTGTGTCGAAGAAGACAGCCACAGCGGGCTTGTTCGAATCAAAGTATCACACCATATCTTCAACGTATTACCAATACCTGTCCCAAAATAGACCAGTTGGTCTAAGAGGACGTAAAATCCTAATAGTCAGTCAGTCTTTACACGCTTAGTTGAGGCGATGGGTGGGATGATCACAGTGCTCGGGGTGGACGGGAAGTGGGGGTGGGGGCGTTGATGTGGAGGACACGGAGGTGATAACGGTGTAAGGCTGCTTGTGCGTGTGTGTGCGGGGTGTGGGGGGGGGGGGGGGGGGTGCAGAGGTGTGGGGGGGTGGTGGTGATTGTTTAGGGATTAAAGAAGAGAACGATATGACAATGTGTATGCAGGGGGGGGGGGGTGGGGGGGTGGGGGAATGGGGGGGTGCATTGTGTGTTGCGGGTATGGTCTGCTGTGTTCACTTGATTTTTCATCGAAACGGAGTCTTTTCCGTGTCTAATTTTTGCACGAACTTTGCTTCCATTGTTATTTACGATGGACATTCGAATAACGAACTTTTTTTACTACACCCTCCAGCACATCGTCATCACTACAGCCTAGACTTCTGCGATTATCTCGATGCGTATATGCTTTCCATATATATATATATACATACAAACGTGCGCACATATTTTCACCTGATTAGAAGATGTGCAATCTGACAGACGCGCCTGCTGTTTCAAATGCTCTGGGTCTGTACCCAGTATTTTAAGAAACAGAAACAGGTTCCTGTTGTTCTTGGTTGTTTTTGTAGTTGTTATTTGGTGGATTTTAATTCCCACTTGAATATTGTGCACGAATAATTATTTCTTGAGTTTATTTGTGTGTGTTTAGAACACTCTCTCTCTCTCTCTCTCTCTCTCTCTCTCTCTCTGCCTCTGTCTGTCCGTTTTTCACTCTGTTTTTCTGTATCTGTTTGTCTGTCTGCCTGTCTGTCGGTCTGCCGGTCTGTCTGCTTGCCTGTCTATCTGTCTGCCTGTCTGTCTGTCCGTCTGTCTGTCTGTCTGTCTGGCTGGCTAGCTGGCTGGCTGGCTGGCAGGCTGGCTGGTTGGCTGTCTTTCTCTCTCTTTCTCTCTCTCTCTGTCTCTCTCCATGTCTATTTGTCTGTCTGTCTGTCTGTCTCTGTCTCTGTCTCTCTCTCTCTCTCTCTCTCGCTCTCTCTCTCATCTTCTCACTTTTTAAAATGCATTGTCCCCTAGGAGTCCTTGTACCCCCCCCCCCTCCGCCCTCCTCTCCTCTCTCACTTGCACCTGCTCACTTTTTGTTTGTTTTGTTTTATAGTGCATGTGTTATGTTTAGTTGTCTTCGTGTTAGATGTCATGTTTAATTTTCTATGGAAGCAAATTTGCCTCCTAGTCTTGAATTCTTCCTCGTCATAGAATATCGTTGTTGTTGTTGTTGTTGTTGTTGTTGTTGTTGTTGTTGTTGTTGTTGTTGTTGTTGTTGTTGTTGTTGTTGTTGTTGTTGTTGTGTGTTTGCATTTGTCGCTGCTTTGCATAGAATCCTATAATAATTTGTTTTCTTTTGCATGTTTGTTGTCCAGCTCAGAGAGGTTGTCTCTCTCCTCTATTTGTCTGTGTTTCCAATTTGCGTTTTGTTCTTGTTTTTGTATGTGGGTATTTTCCCCTCGTCAACCTCTTGCTTTATTTTGCTGACAATCTGACTTTGATGCACATATTATGTTTTTCTCTTGGAAGTTCGAGGTTGTGTTTTTGATCTTACTACATTTTCAACGAATTTCCTTTTTCGCGCTAGAAGTTAAGCCAGGATGTTGTGATATGACCTTGACTCTCTTGACCTTGACCTTTGTGTGTGCAGTGGAGCGGCTGCTGGCGGAGCTGGCCGAAGGTCACACCCTGTACAAGGTCAAGTCGTCCACCAAGCTGCTGCAACGTCAGTTCTTCTTGGACACCAAGAACATGGTCATGTACTACAAGGGCTCGCGCCGAAAGGGCAGGAACACCGACCGTGAGTACATCTGCACCACTAGATCTTTCTTTCTTTATTTGGTGTTTAACGTCGTTTTCAACCACGAAGGGTTATATCGCGACGGCACCACTAGATACAGTGTTTGGAGTGCACACATGCGTACATGTGTACCAAACAAATGTTGGACATGAACATGTTTGTTTGTTTGCTTAACGCCCAGTCCACCACGAAGGGTGATATCAGGGCGGACATGAACATGCGAGTACATGTGTACTGCTACAATGTTCTGAGATGCTATAATGTGTGAACATTTGTACGGCCATGTGAGCAAGTGTGCACATGTGCACACATTTCGAATTCTATTATGTGTCGAGGGTGCTCATTTACTTATAGCTTCAGGCACGGTACTGCTGATATGAAAGCATTGCTCAGTTGATAGGGTGGCAAGTACACACGATGTTATGTAGACTTCTATAATTAGCCTTTGATCCCAAGAATGTGATGACCTACATCTGTAGCTAATTTGTAGGAGGGTTGCACACGCACTTAGATGCGGGAAGTGCACGTAGTGTCTAAATGTATTTGACCTGTCTATCCTATATATATATATGCTGATTTACTGATAGGAATGCACAAGTACCCAGTTGCATTAACTTTCTCGCTAATCGCCCCTTGATTCCAAGGAGTTGTCTGTCTGTCTGTTTGTCGGTCTGTCTGTCTGTCTGTCTTGCTATCTCTCTGTCTTTCTGTATCTATATATGTGACCCTCCACCACGGAATGAGTCGCATGTCACCTTTGCATGATTTTCATATTTTTATACATTTTTCTAAAGAGTGTTTTATGCTCTATTGAGTGGTGAAAACCGTTTTAGAAAAGAGCGAAAACTGTTTGAGTTATAAGCCTGTGACTAAGGTGACCCTCACACTGTTACCAGACATTCCCCGGACTTTTATTCAGCCTAGCGCAGAACCGCGCGAGGTGACATGCGACTCATTTCGTGGTGGAGGGTCACATATGTCTGTCTCTCTGTTAAATTGCTATCTCTCTGTCTTTCTGTATATATATCTGTCTGTCTCTCTGTTTTGCTATCTCTCTGTCTTTCTGTATCTATGTCAGTCTGTAAAGTCATGTCTAAGTAAGTTTGCTCTGTGTCTATCTGACTGATTCGCTGGCATGTTGACTTGTTCGTGTTCGTGTGTCTACCTGTCTGTCCGTCTGTGTGTGTCTGCCAGTCTGGTCGTCTTGTTGTTACGTTTCAAGTGTAACGGTGTTTCGTTGTTTCCAGTGCCTATCTCCAAGATCAGGGAAGTGAGAGAAGGCGAGAAGGATTTCTCCAAGAAGCTCAACAGTGTTGATGTAAGTATTTTCGCAGGGAAAAAAATGCCCCTAAACTGTGCAAATTACATGAACAATACAGAAACGCAACGAACACTGTCAAATTGAGGCCATCAGGCAAGCGTCACTTGGACTCCATCTATGTTGATGATCAAAATGTGGCGAGGTGTATTTCATGTTAGGGGGGTGGGGGGGGGGGGGGGGGGACTCGGTTAGTAGAGCACTAGACTGAGGGGCACGAAGCGAAAGTGGGTGCCACCCAAACGGGTGGGAACCGCGGGGTCTGGTGCGTTGAAATCAGAACTAAACTCAATTTCAACCAATCCAACACCGCGGCTAACTCCCACCCGGCCCTGGACTTGTGATCCTAAAACCACGTGCTCGGATCTAGGGAGTGACGGACACGAGTCAACTTGATGCGCAGACTCCGAGACGGTATCCATGTCCCACCCCCGTGTCACCACAGTTGCACTTAAAAGACCTCGGTCATTGTGCCATGCGTGCAGGTGGCTGATTACACTAAGAGGAAGCGACCCGAAATTCCCCAGCATTGGAATACTAAATTAAAATAATAAAATGACATAAAATTAGATTGAATCAAATTAAATGAAATTAACTAAATGGAATTAAATTAAATTAAATTAGATTAAATCAAATTCAATTGAATTGAATTAATCTAATTTAATTAAAATAAATTGAACTGAATTAAACTGAATTAAACTGAATACAATAAAATAGAATTAAATTAAATTAAATTAAATTAAATATAAAAAACAATTTTGAACTAAATGTGCCTTCTCTTGCGTGTTTACAGAAGCAGATGTGCTTTGGCTTGGTGCTGAGGGGTAGCCACAAGGTGATGTACCTGATGGCGTCACGACAGGAGATACGAGACATGTGGGTGCGGGGACTGCGCTACGCCATGCAGATGGACCACCTGGCCGAACAGCGCAACGAGATGGATAAATATCCTTGCACAGAGATAGAGACTAAGACGGGGGTGGGGAGGGGGGGGAGAGAGAGAGAGAGAGAGAGAGAGAGAGAGAGAGAGAGAGAAAGAGAGAGCGAGAGAGAGAGAGAGAGAAAGAGAGAGAGAGAGAGAGAGAGAATACGAGAGTGAGAGAGAGAGAGTGAGA